>NC_072444.2:49540000-49840000 GCF_028878055.3 Symphalangus syndactylus
TGCGATACTGATGCTGATAAGCTGGGAAGTTGTAAATTTGAGCTACTGTGTTGACTTTTGCCACATTCTGGTAAGGTGGAGCCTATAGGAGAAGGAAGCCAGCACAGAGGAAAGCATAGCTCAGAGATAAGAACAAGAGCGCACCCTCATTGCATTATTTAGTTATCTGGATCCAGCAATGCCTGAAACCACTAGAGGCGTTTTAGACAATTTCTATTTAACAAGACTGAGAATAATCCAGAAGTCACACTGTAACTCCTGTCTTTAAAGTATATCTTGTAGACTGGCCCCTAGGTATGGGGGTGTGTGTGCATACTCCGCATGCAGGGTTGGGCTGTGGGTGGTGGAGACCAGCCACTTCTGCTGCAGTTCCCGGTGAGCCATGGTGAGGTGGCAGCTGTTGGTATGTCTTTTGGATAGCAGCATGAAGTGGACCTGGGCCAGTGGGAGGTAGCTCTGTGGGAGTGGAAGGCCTGTATTTCTCTACCTGGACCGCAGGCTCTTCATGCAGGAAGGGCAGAGCTCAAGACCGCAAAGACAATCATCTGTAGAAAGCTGGGTAGCAGCAGCCCCACAGAAGAGTGACCAGACTGTTAAAAGAAAAACGAACAGAAAACAGCAACAACAAAAAACCCCATCCAAAGGACCACAGCCTCAAAGATCAAAGGTAGATAAGCCCACAAAGATAAGAAAGAATCAACACAAAAGTGCTGAAAACTCAAAAAGCCGGAGTGGCCCTTTTCCTTCAGCAACCCCTCTCCAGCAAGGGCTCAGAACTAGGGTGAGACTGAGATGGCTGAAATGACAGAAGTAGGCCTCAGAATGTGGATAATAATGAAATTCACTGAGCTAAAGGAGCATGGGGTTGGGCTTAGGGTTGGGGTTAGGGTTAGGGTATTCACATAGGAAGAGAGGAAGTCAAAATATCTTTATTTGCAGATGACATGATCCTATATCTAGAAAAACCCCAGTGTCTCAGCCCAAAAGCTTCTTAAGCTGATAAGCAACTTCAGCAAAGTCTCAGGATACAAAATCAATGTGCAAATATCGCTAGTATTCCTGTACATCAACACCAGGCCAGCAGAGAGCCAAATCTTGAATGAATTCCCATTCACAATTGCCACAAAAAGAATAAAATACCTAGGAATACAGCTAACAAGGGAAGTGGAGGACTTCCTCAAGGAGCACTACAAAACACTGCTCAAAGAAATCAGAGACGATACAAACAAATGGAAAAACAGTCCATGCTCATGGATAGGAAGAATTAATATTATGAAATGGCCATACTGCCCAAAGCAATTATAGATTTAATGCTATTCCTATTAAACTAACATTGACAGAATTAGAAGAAACTATCTTAAAATCCATATGGAACCAAATAAGAGCTCATATAGCCAAGGCAATCCTAAGCAAAAAGAACAAAGCTGGAGGCATCATGCTATCCAACTTTATACTATAAGGCTACCCCTAACCAAAACAGTGTGGTACTAGTACAAGAACAGACACATAGACCAATGGAATAGAATAGAGAACCCAGAAATAAAGACCCCACGACTACAACCATCTGATCTTTGACAAACCTGATAAAAACAAGCAATGGGGAAAGAATTCCCTGTTTAATAAATGGTGCTGGGAGAACTGGGTAGCCATACGCAGAAAATTGAAACTGGACCTCTTCCTTACACGCTATACAAAAATCAAGATGGATGAAAGACTTAAGTGTATAACTCAAAACTATAAAACCCTAGAAGAAAATCTAGGCAATGCCATTTAGGACATAGGCATGGGCAGAGATTTCATGACGAAGACGCCAAAAGCAATTGCAACAAAAGCAAAAATTGACAAATGGACCTAATTAAAGAGCTTGTGCACAGCAAAATAAACTGTCATCAGAAAGAACATGCAACCTACAGAATGGGAGAAAAATTTTGCAATCTATCCATCTGACAAAGGCCTAACATCCAGAATCTACAAGGAACTTAAATTTACAAGAAAAAACAACCCCATTAAAAAGTGGGCAAAGAAAATGAGCAGACAGTTAAGAAAAGAGGATGAACATGCGGCCAACAAACATGAAAAAAAGCTCAACATCACTGTTTATTAGAGAAATGCAAATCACAATGAGATACCATCTCACACCAGTCAGAATGGCTGTTATTAAAAAGTCAGAAAAACAATAGATGATGGTGAGGTTGTGGAGAAAAAGGAGTGCTTTTACACTGTTGGTGGGAGTGTAAATTAATTCAACCACTGTGGAAGACAGTGTGGCAATTCCTCAAAGACCTAGAGGCAGAAATACCATTTGACCCAGCAATCCCATTACTGGGCATATACCCAAAGGAATATAAATCATTCTGTTATAAAGATACATGTATGCATATGTTCATCCCAGCACTATTCACAGTAGCAAAGACATGGAATCAACCTAAATGCCCATCAATGACAGACTGGATAAAGAAAATGTGGTACATATATACCATGGAATACTATGCATTCATAAAAAGGAACAAGATCACGTCCTTTGCAGGAACATGGATGGAGGTGGAAGCCATTATCCTCAACAGTCTAATGCAGGAACAGAAAACCAAATACTGCATGTTCTCACTTATAAGTGGGAGCTGAATGATGAGAACACATGGACACATGGGTGGGGAAAACACACACTGGGACGTGTTGCAGGGTTTGGGATAAGAGAATAGCTAATGTGCTGGTTTTAATACCTAGGTGATGGGATGATCTGTGCAGCAAACCACCATGGCACACGTTTACCTATGTAACAAACCTGCACATCCTACACATGTACCCCTGAATTTAAAAAAGTTGGGAATAAAAATAAGTAAGATAAAACACATTTTGTTCTTACAAGTAACATGGTTCCTTGTGAGACCAGTATGGATGTTGCATTAAATAAATTGTAGGAGATTTCTCCCATAAATTCTTCCTTTCACCCCTAATGTAGACAGTTAAGTTGTTATATACAACTCTCATTTTCTCTCAAATTTTACATTTACATGCAAATTCCCTCTGAAATTTACCTCAGAAAAATTGTGTAGCTGCTGCTCTTAGAACCGTTTTCACTGATGGCTGTGAGCTTTGAGCTGTTGTTGGTGGTGGGGATAGTGGTGGGTGGGGAATCCCATGAGCCAAAAAAGAGGAAGCCGAGTGGGCCAAGTAAAAGCTGTACTCATGATTAGCATTAAAATGCTGTCTCCTGATGGCCTCTCCTGAATTCTGAACTGGCCCTAGAATATTGGTATCTTGACAAGACCAGCATGCGACCACTCTGCCTCCTGACCCCAGCATCTGTGATAGAGGAGCTGTAAGAATGTTAATTGTGCTTATCTCTAGTTCTTTCTAATCATTTTTTTGGTGTATTTTAAAACATTTTACTTTTTGTTATTGAGTTTAAGTTCACATAACATAAAATTAGCCATTTTAAAGGGAATGTTTTCAGTGTTTCGTCTACCTTGTAGCATATATCAATACATTGTTCCTTTTGATGCCTGAACAATCTTTCTAATCTTTTTTCTTGATCTATTCTTGGGTAATTATCCATTGCACAAACAAGGCTTAGAAAATTACTAGACTGGTGTTTTCCTTCCCATCTCACGTCCATACCCCTTCCAGAAGTCCCTGCTGTGTAGATCATGCACATATCAGCCCGGTTTTCCCCTTCAGCCCTGCACTTATCCTTTTTCCATGTTGTTTAATGCCATAGTCATGAATTTCCTGGTTAGCTCCTCCTCATCAGATAGCTTAGGCTCAGGGACTGTTGTTGGCCTTTGAGTCTTCTTTGGTATTTGTGGGTACATGGTGTAGGGCCTTATGCAAAGGAGGCATTCAGGGCCTGTCTGCTCAATGGGATCCAGTTTTTATGCTAAAACAGACACAGAACACCATATCACAGTGAGTGACTATCGTCCTTTATAGTAGTTAGCTTTTCCACATTGTGAGTAATCTTCAGCAAGAGTGATGACACACATTTACTGCTACCTGGGATTGTCTTTAAAGCCCCTTTCTGTCTGGATAGTTATCAGGACCCCAAACACCAGATACATGTGTGGTAAGAAGGTCTTAGAAAAGCAATCAGACTAATCCATGTAAATCATTAATGGGAGTTATGAAGATGACTATAGACACCGGTTTTTACAATGTGAAAAAAATCTGATAAAGCATCACTTGGTTTTCATACATAAAGGGGAGCTCATACTAGCAAAAAGAAATACTTTCTTCAAATACTTTTAATTATACAAAGCATCTTAGGATAAGTTTGTAGGAGAAACTTGTAACTGATTCTTAAGTGAAAAAAATGACAGTTATCATGAGTTCAAGGAAATAGAAATGTTTTCAAACTAATATAAAGTTAAATAAAACTGTGAAATTATTTAGGACTTGTTTGAATATTCACAAATTTGTTATGCTGGATTCCCAGTAATAACAAGTTATTCCCTGATGAATTAAATTTTCTGCTTGATCCATTTATTAGGAATCTTTCAAAGGACTTGTATATTAATACAATATCTAAATCCTTTAAAACCCATACCCCCCCTGCTTAAACAGGTAGTCTAAGTGACCTTAAGCTAATGTATATAGCATTGTAGAATTACTATATTTCATCTTGATATGAAGTCAGTAATGTTTGTCAATTTCATGACACTCCAAAGTTATATGAAGCCTTTTTAAAAAATGTTCTGAATCTTCCAAAATGTAATTTTGATTGTGTATGTTTAGACTTCTTCAGTGTATGTGTTATATACATTGTTTCATATTGTTTACATTTTTAAAATTCTTTTTTACAGCTGCAAAAGAAGGAGCTGGTGCTGTTGATGAAGAGGATTTTATTAAAGCATTTGATGATGTACCTGTAGTACAGGTCAGTGAGGAGATTTGAGTATGATTACAAACAAGGGTCAACTTGCTCTTCAAGTTTTATTTTTCAATTCTGCCTATGTAATGTTGTTTACTAGGTCAGGTAATTTTAACTGTCAACACTACAGGAGATCTGAGGTGCAGACTAGAAAATGTTGGAGCAAAAGTCAAGGCCCAAGATGATCTTTCAGTAAGAACAGGAAAGACATTGGTTGTTCTATTATTAAGTTTATGGATCAGGCCACATAAAAGAGAAAGAAATAGATGATGCTAAATTAGAGAATAAAAAAAGTATATTTATTTAGGGATTTTTTTTAGAAAAATTCATAAATTGGAAGGATTTTGGTGTCTGAAAAGTTATAGAGAATGGTTTAATAAGAGCTTAGTTTATACCTTCTTTGATGCTTCACTTTAAGTACCTAACAGATGAAACAAAGATTATTTATAAAAATTGGGATACAGCCACAAGTTTTTGACTGCTTTGTGCCTTAGTATCGTGTGTTGCTGATTGAGACTAATACTTTTCCTCAGCCTACACTGACTGTCTGTGCTCTGGATTCCTGTGGCACTTACTGTCTGTTATGTATAACTCTCTTTGCCACCTTGGTTGCCATATGTGTATAAAGCAGGTAACAAGAATCTCAGTGGCCTAGGCAACATGATGAAACCTCATCTCTATAAAAGATACAAAAATCATCCATGGTGGCTTGTGCCTATAGTTCTAGCTACTCGGGAGAGTGAGGTGGGAGGCTCCCTTGAACCCGGGAGGTGGAGTTTGTCGTGAGCCGAGATTGCGCCACTGCACTCCATCCTGGGTGACAGAGTGAGACCCAGTGTCTTAAACAAAAAACAATCTCGGGTTCAGGTTCTTCCTTAAGTACTTGACCTGACCTTCCCAGCATACATCAAGATTGATTATACCCTGTACCTTACCTGTTTTCTAGGTAAGATGTGGGGATAAATGAGAAAGTAGATTTGAAAGTGTTTAAAATTATAGGTGTAGTGTCATGTTATAAATAATACTAAGTGATAAATGACTTAGGCATCACTGGCTGTTTCCCGTTAGGCTTGTTTCTCTTCGTACATGAAATCATCTGTTAAGTTTATAGTAAAGCTATGTTTGAGGCAGGGTTATTCACATATGACAGCAAATCTTGTGAGTGCACATTTATAGTTAGAAAGATTCTCATTATAGACAAAACTGTTCAGATATTTTCTCATAGGTATTTCTTAAAAATGAAATAATTTCTTTTACTATACTTAATGTTCTTGACTTCATGTAATTAAGAAATAATCTGTTTATTCTGCATGTTTTTATATTGATTGTAATTAATTTTGCTTACAGATTTATTCCAGCCGAGACCTTGAGGAATCCATAAACAAAATTAGGGAAATATTATCTGATGACAAGCACGATTGGGAGCAGAGAGTAAATGCTGTAAGCTGTTGACTTCATGTGATTACATTTTCATAAGATGTATTTAAATATCTCAAACACTTTATTGTGAAATTGGGACAGCTCTAATGAATTCTAAATAGTACATATTTTAAATTCAAATTATCATATTTATGCTTCACCCTTTTAGTAGAGTACCTCCTTTTTATTTTGAAAACACACCAACTTACACCTTTATGAATCGCCTAGTCTTTTAACAAAGACCTAACTGTGCAATGTATGGTGATAGTATCCACTCTCACCTTAGCAGAAATTTCATTCTGTGATTGTTTGCCTTTAAGGTGGCTTTTTTGTGGCATTTTTAGTGTATGTCCTCCAGTATTCTTTTCTTTCTTCTTACCACTTGCTAGAAAGTTATGTCTCCTTTATTTTTAAAAGTAGATTAATGGAAAGTGGGCTGGGCATTAAAGTGAGGGTGTGTCTTATCTGAGAAGGTTATTTTCTACTGGTTGGCTGGCAAGAAGAGAGGTGGTACAATTGCCATTATATTGTATTTCAAATTCAGACCAGCCAGTTAATGGTTCAGTGGAGGATAGTAAATACTATAGGAATGCTTCTTCCTTTGATTCTTAAATAAATGGCAGTTGAAGTGGGGTGTTGGGGGTAGGTAAGCTTTGGAGGGGCTTTTCACAAGCCAAAAGTTTTTAATTATTTATCATTAGTGTTGTAGGATCTATAAATACTTTAAGATATTTCAAATGTAAAACTTTTTTTACAGAAATTATAATATATGTGTCACAAATACTCCAGTTAAAAATTATTTAGTCTTATTTGTGATATGTAGATTTGTTTATTGTATTAGCTAATATTTAACTGGCTGAATTCTCTTGGGAAAACTTTCTAATCAGTTGAACTTTTAACAATGATCTCTTTTGTATTTGATGGCTTCTTTTGTGTATTTTATGTTAGAATTGTTTTCTATTTTTCTGAATTTTCTCTATTCCATTAGCTAAAAAAGATTAGATCTTTACTTTTGGCTGGTGCTGCTGAGTATGATAACTTCTTTCAACATTTGCGTCTTTTGGATGGAGCCTTTAAACTCTCTGCTAAGGATCTGCGGTCTCAGGTAGTGCGGGAGGCTTGTATCACGTTGGGGTAAGGACCGCGATGCTCCATATTCTCACCATAAAATAGTGTCACCACAGAGCTTCAGAGATGTCTCCTTGAACATGTGAGCTGGGTCTCTTTAATGTAAATTCTGACTAGTCTCCAAGACCCATTCCAGTTAACACTTCTTTCAGTAGTTTTACAGTACTTTTTGCTCAATTATGTGAAATGTGACAGATTTTAAATTTTATTCAATGACATAGCTCTGAAGCCTTTATTTCAAACTTTGAAGCAGTTGTTAATATGGAAAAATGAAATTCTATAAAATCCTGTTTCTCTGATTTTTCATTGATTTTTGCTGGCAGGTAATAGGGTGTTTATCAGAATGTTTGTTCCTAGAAGAGTACTGTAAAGTTAAAGGCATTTACTGCAGTAAAATTTCATTCTAGCTGTACATGTACTAGTGATCAAAGCTAATAAAACTTTGTGTTAGAATGTATGTCGGAATATCAAAGCAGCAGCACGAGGAGGCATTGCAGCTGTTTAAAGTTTTGGCTGAAGTCAGATTTTGAAGCCTGAATATTTTATGTTAAGATAAAAGAAAAAAGAAAAAGGAGCCAAGGGTGCTTTTTCATATTTGTGTTTTATAAATATATAATCAGTTTGTTTGCTATTTTAAGACTAGTTGGGGCAGGTGGGCTGGTATGTGCCTGGAGTCCCAGCTACTTGGAAAGCCAAAGTGGGAGGATTGCTTGAGCCCAAGAGTTCAAGTTCAGCATGGGCAACATAGTGAGATCCTGCCTCTAGAAAACAAACAAAAAGCTCCACAGACTAGTTGGAAATGTTTTTTTAAAAAACAAACAAACAAAAAAACAAAAGAACTTTTGGGCTAAGAACTATTTGCCATGTTCTTAACATGCACATCGGAAATCTTAGACCCTCGTCCTTTCTAGATAACTTTAAATGAAGGCTCTAGATGTTAAGTGGTTTAAATGCTTCACTGTCTCTAAGAAAAATAACTACAGTCCAGTATCCATTTCTTGTTTTAGGCATCTGTCATCAGTTCTGGGGAATAAGTTTGACCATGGAGCTGAAGCCATTATGCCAACTATCTTTAATTTAATTCCAAACAGTGCCAAAATTATGGCCACATCTGGTGTTGTAGCTGTTAGGTTAATTATTCGGGTAAGTATGTTATAGGCCATACATGAAATAAGCAAGTGGTAAATACTGATGGTTGATAAATATTAGAGGCATTTTTGTTAACATAATTATATTGAATAATTAAATTTATTAGCATAATTATAGTGGAATTTTATATATATATATCATCTTTTCCCCCTACTTAATTGTGGCATGTGAGCTTTTTATAATCCATAATGTGAATTATGGATGTGTTATAAAGTTAATGAGGTATTGATTGTGAACTCATTATTAATTTAAAATGTTCGAACATCCGGTGTCTGCTTCTGAGTTTATATTGTATTCTTGTTACTCAGATATTACCCTTAGTCTTACCTCCTTAGTCCCAGTCCTTCCATTTTAGGTATTGGTGCTTGTGGTTTTACTGTTCACCCAAAAGTTTGATTAATTGCACATAAGCACGAAACAAAATGTTCTCTTTGATTAGGTTTTCTAGGCACTTATTTAAATTTAAATAATTATCCAAGTAATTTATACACAAGTTTTTAACAAAATCTAATAGTTCACAAAGGTTTAAAATGGTTTTCCACATTATCTCCCCACCACTTTCAAGTCATTTTTGCCCAGAGGCAGCTCTTGAAACTTTGAGGCTTGATGATGTTGTCTAAAATCTATCCAGAATATTCTTGATTATTGGTTATTTACTTTGTATTATAAGTTCTTACTGTTCTTACTTGCACTGCCTACTTTAACTGTTAAACCCAAGGTCATTATTGGACATTTCCATTGAAACAGTATCAAAATATATTGGTCTGATGACACCTTTTAAACCCACTCCTTTTAAACCCACTCAGATCTCTACAGCTGAGATAATTTAGACCTCGTACTAATGATTGTTTTAGGCTTATCTTCATGTCATCATGTTGCCTGTTCTTAACTCTGTAAATTTTCTAATGGCTTTTGACAATATCCTGTGAATTCTTTTTTTCTTTTTAAAACTCACTGACATTCTAATCTGAATGTATATGTGCTATAAGTAGGTTAGTAAGGAAGTGATTCTCTTAATTTTGTTTTTTGTATTTGCAAGTGTTGACCTCTGTTTTTTGTTGTTATTCACAGCACACACACATCCCTAGGTTAATACCTGTCATAACAAGCAACTGTACCTCTAAGTCTGTCGCAGTTAGAAGGTAAATTTTAAAGGGTTTTCTCATTGTTTTTGAATTGTTTAAAAACCAAAACAAATTCCATATCTCCTTCCATGGATAAAATTTCATGTATAACATGCTTAGTATTACTTAAAATTACTGCGATAAATGACTTTGAGTTGAAGAATCAAGATCTAAATATTTTGGGAAATGAATGTGGACAACCTCTATTATGTTTCTATATTTGTGTGTGTGTGCGTGTATGTGTGTGTATGTGTATGTGTCTGTGTGAGAGAAAGTGAGTTTGGGTGTAGTGGCAGAAGAAGGGGAGAGGACTCCCTGTACCTTTTTTTCCTGTGATAATCCTCCTACCTTTGTCATCGGTCTGCCCTATTCCCTGAGTAAAGGCAGTAACTGCATGCAAGAAAAAAATACCATAAACATCAATGGCAGTAGTTTCATATTAACACAGGCAAGGGGAAAGGTATGTGTTTGCATCTTCTGTTAGCGATTTCTGGGATTCTGAATCTTCACCGTCACTTAGTTTTGCACAGTTGTGGGAGATATACCCAGAAGACACAGGCAAATACAACCTGGGTAACTAGCTAGGGGTTTGTTCCCAAGTCCCCATCTTATATGTCCTGGTGAGCTGCCCTAAACTACGTGTGAGGAATAAAGACTGTTCTTTCAGCTCAGACCTGTGATTCTTGAGTGTTTTAAGAGTCTTTTAAAATCTATGGACCCTCTTTCCAGCAAGTGGTAAATGTACAGAATAGTTTTGTGTAGGTTTTCAGGGAATTCATGAATACCACTAAAGCTGTTCCAGTAGACTGTATTGGGAGTCTTACAGGATAATTACTAGCAGGCTTGGAGAACCTTTTGGCCCCATTCCCTTAGCTGTGTGTCTTGATCTAGTCCTGTGAAAGAGTCCTTCACTCTAAGATTTAGAGCCCAAATGAACTTTGCCAGCCATTTACCCTTTTTCCTGGGGTGTCTTATTGATCCTGCCGGGTTTCTATAGGTACAAGACCCTCTTAAGCATGAAGCAGCTCTATATTTGTTGTTTTAAAATTTATTTTATTATTTTTAACAAATTGACCACAGACCGCCTTTTTAAAAATTTCCTTTCCTTTCCTTCCTTCCTTTCTTGCCTTTCTTCCTTTATTGCCTTCCTTTCTTTTCTTTCTTTCACCCAGGCTGGAGTGCAGCACACTGTAACCTCAAGCTCCTGGACTTCCAAGTAGCTGGGACTACAGGCACACACCACCATGGCCCACTAGTCTTTTCTTTTTTTACTTTTTTTTTTTTTAGAGACGGGGGTCTCATTATGTTGCCCAAGGATGATCTCGAACTCCTGGGCTCAAGCAGTCTTCCCACCTTGATCTCCCAAAGTGCTGGGATTATAGATGTGAGCCACCATGCCCAACCTTTGTTTTTTTAATTGGCAAGTAAAAATTGTGAAGACTTATGGTGTACAACATGCTGTGTTGATAATGTGTATACATTTTGTAATGGTTAAATCAAGCTCTTTAACGTGTGTATCACCTCACATACTTATTTTTTTGTGGTGAGAACACTTGAAATGTACTCTCAGCAATTTTAAAGTATATAATACGTTGTTACTAACTGTAGTCACGTCACTATGATGTACAATCGATCTCTTGAACTTACTCCTATCTACCTGACATTTTGCATACTTTACATCTCCCCAGTCTCCCAACCCCCAGCTTCTGGGAACCCCATTCTACTTTCTGCTTCTATGAGTCCAATTTTGTTTGCTTTAGAGGTGGTGCCTCACTCTGTCACCCAGGCTAGAGTGCAGTGGCACAATCATGGCTCACTGCAGTCTCTAACTCTTGGGCTCAAGTGATCCTCCCGCCTCAGTCTCCCAAGTAGGTGAGACCATAGGCGTGCGCCACCATGCCCCCAGCTAAGTTTTAAATTTTTTGTAGCGGTAAGGTCTCACCATGTTGCCCAGGCTGGCCTCGCCTCCAAAGTGCTGGGATTGCAGGTGTGAGCCACTGCACCAAACCTGAGTTGACTTTTTTGGATTCCACACTTAAGTGAGATCATGTAATATTTGTCTTTGTATGCCTGGCTTATTTCATTTAAGATAATATTTTCCAGGTTTATCTGTGTTGTCTTAAATGACAAGATTTATTTTGTTGTTGTTAAGGCTGAATAGATTCTGTTGTGTATATATGCTACATTATCTTTATCTCGTCATCTGTTGATGGATACTTAGGTTGATTCCCTATCTTGGCTATTGTGAATAGTCTTGCAATAATCATGAGAGTTCAGATATCTCTTCAACTTACTGACTTAATTTTTTTGGGATATATACCTAGTAGTTGGTTTTATATCCATCTCATTAATAACTACATGAAAGACAAAAAGAGAAAAGAGGAATAATCCAGCTATCTAAAGTCACGAAAAAAGAGATTTATACCTTCCACTGAAAAAATGTAATTCCTTATTGTGTGGCTCAAGTATGTACCCCGGGGAATGCAATCTACCCTTGACCTAGGGTTCAGCTTCTCTTGGGGTTAGAGTGGAGCAGCTTTAGCTCCCCCTAGAGATGAGAATGTAAAGTCGGCATGCCGGAGGGATGATTATGAACTTCAGAACCTGAGCAGCATCAGTTGAAACATTGCTCTCCCACTTACTCGTTTGACTTGTTAGCTATAAGGGTACCCCTCTGTAAGGTTTGGAGGATTCACAATCATTACGTAAAACATTTAGTGAAAGCTTAATTTGTTGCAGCTGTGGCTGTTGTTATTTTCATCTTGCTACTGTTGTTTTCATTTCGCTATTGTAAGGTTTCCAAGAGAAATCCAGAATGTGTTTTTCCTTGCGTAAGGCAAAATTTCTCCAATAAGATGACACAGATCTTTGTTGTGGAACATTGCAGGATGTTTAGGGGATTCATCATCTTGGGCTGCCATTACAAAATACTACAGACTGGATGGCATGAAGAACAGATTTATTTCTCACAGTCTAGAGCAAGCTTGTCCAACCATGCAGCACAGGACAGCTTTGAATGCCCAATACAAATTCTTAAACTTTCTTAAAACATTATGAGATTTTTTTTAAGCTCATCTGCTATCGTTAGTGTTAGTGTATTTTATTTGTGGCCCAAGACAATTATTTTTCTTTCACTGTGGCCCAGAGGAGCCAAAAGATTGGATACCCCTGGCCTAGAGGCTGGAAGTTCAAAATCGGTGTGCCAGCAAGGTCAGATTCTGGTGAGGACTCTCGTCCTGGCCTGTAGACCAGTGTTTTCCTGTGTCCTCACACGGGAGAGAGGGAGAGCAGGGTGGGAAGGAGGAGAGAACAAGCTACCTGTTATCTCTTCTTATAGGGACACTAATCTCATAATGAGGGCCCCATTATCATGCCTAATCTAAACCATATCACTTCCCAAAGGTCCCATCTCCAAATAACCATCACATTGAGAGTAAGGACTTCAACATATTAATTTTGGGGGGTGGGGGGCAGGGAGATAAAATTCGCTTCATAACATTTAGCAGTTCTGGCCTTTGGCACTAAATATGAGTAGCACCCTACAGTCATTGTGACAATAGAAATGCCGCCACCCTCACCAATTTCTGAACCACACACTCGGATTGTTACTTCTGTATTTAGCCAGTGGGTATTAGTCAGAACTGTATGTCTTAATGCTGAGAGAAGTAATAGGGACCATCTTGCCCAGTCCCTATGCCCTCTGCCCTCAGAAAGGGAGAGGGAGCTTAAGAGGGCAGTGTAAGCAAGGCAGTACACCTTCTGTTACATATTCAGCCTGTGCTTAGCTTCGCTTCATAGAATTGGTAACAAATGGATTACACACACTCTGACATTAACATATATATTGTGGAATTAAGAGTTCAGATACAGCAGTGATTAAAGCTTGCTGATGTTTTCCCAAGAAGCTTCATAGATGGGTTAAAAATGAGCCACATTTTGAAAGATGAGTAGGAATAAGCGCAGTAAAGAGCCAAGAAAAACCCAGATTGGGAAATGCCACAGGCAAAAGGGTGAAAGTAGAATAAACATGGTCTAGATTGGGGATTGGGACAGGAATGGGGAGGGTAATGGTGAGGAATGTGTGTGTGTAGTTGGTGTCTTTTCCTTTGAAAAGCTTGCTCCACCAGTCTGGCCCCACCACTGCCAGCCCTAGGACCAAGCTGCATGGCTCTCCTGTGAGCTGCTGGAGCCCCTTGCATTCTGGCAATGTAACTGTTTGTCTCTTATGTTCTCTGGGCTGTGTCTTGGTTATCATTGGATCTCTAGCATCTAGTATGGGGTAAAGGGTTAGTAAATAATTATTTTTATTTATTTATTTTTGAGACAGGGTCTGACTTGGTTGCCTAAACTGGAGTGCAGTGGTGCAATCATAGTTCATTGCAGTCTCAAACTTCTGGGCCCAAGCAATCCACCCACCTCAGCTTCCTAAATAGCTAGGACTTTATTAGTGCATGCCACCATGCCCAACTAATTTTTTAAAAAAATATTTTGTAGAGACAGTGTCTTACTTTGTTGCCTAGGCTGGTCTCAAATGCCTGGCTTCAAGTGATCCTCCTGCCTTGCCCTCCCAAAGTGCTGGGATTACAGGCGTGAGTCGCTGCTCCCAGCCTTGATTTATTGAGTGATTGTGTATGGATTATAAGTTGTGAATTGGGAAGGTTGTAGGAAAGAAAGTCTGGTCATTTCTTTAGAGAAAGATTTTACTTCTGATTTGTGTGTTCTTGAATGGGTTCCTAGGACTATTAGGATTTATTCATACAAAAATAGAAATGCTAGACCTAGGAAAAAGAAATTTTTATTTATTTATTTGTTTGTTTATTTGACAGTCTCGCTCTGTCACCTAGGCTGGAGTGCAGTGGCACGAAATCGGCTCACTGCAACCTCTGCCTCCTGGATTCAAGTGATTCTCTTGCCTCAGCCTCCTGAGTAGCTGGGATTATAGGCACCCGCCACCATGCCTGGCTAATTTTTGTGTTTTTAGTAGAGATGGGGTTTCACCATGTTAGCCAGGCTGGTCTTGAACTCCTGACCTCAAGTGATCCGCCCACCTTGGCCTCCTAAGGTGCTGGGATTACAGGAGTGAGCCATTGTGCCCGGCCAGAAAAAGACAATTTTGTAGAGGTAGAACCTGAAGTGGTGATGTAATCTAAATTGTTTTTGTGCACAAATCAGACCAAGAAAAATCATAAAAGTGAAAAGGCTTAAAGAAGGATGCTGAAAGGTTGGTTGGAGGAAAGCAAAGCAGTTGGAGAAAATCCATTTTAAGCACTATTTAGGGCCTTAGCATGAAAATATGGAGAGCACTTAGTTTTTCAAGGTACTTTTAACTTTTTTTGTGCAAAGCATTCTCCGAAATTAATGCAAAGACCTGATTCTGTCATGTTTGTTGATCTTCTGTGCATGTGTACATTCTCTGTTAACATATTACTTAGGATAGTATAAAAATGAATGACAGTGGTAACTCCTTTCAGTGATGTTGCCATGAAGTGCAAGCTTCTGATTGGAGAGAAATGCTTGGATCCTGTCCCTGTGTCCCTGTGGCACCAATAGGTGCTTAATTACTTTCATTTGCTTTGGTTTTTAGTCAGTTCTGATTCATTCTTTACGTTCTGTTTTTCTAATCATAAAAGTCAGAAGAAATGTACTAATTTTAAAAAATAGTATTGGGTCACTTAAGAAAAATGCTGTTTCATTTTCACTAAAATATATATTAATAAGTTGTGTATTAATACTTTTTAGGCGCTGTTTTGAATTTTTAGATTTGCTTTTACAAGAATGGCAGACACATTCACTAGAACGGTGAGCATCTGATTTGAAACCATTTTTCCCTCTGAATTGAGTCTTTAGAGTGAATGCTTTGGTGAGTGGTCCAGCTGGCTTTCTGTAAGAATGGAGGAATATATGTGTTTGTTTTCATGACTACATCTGTTGTTTTATTGATGTTGGCCACATAATATTCGCAGACACTTTTAGTGAATTTCATTGGTTGAAATACTACTATGTCCATGTGCATTCTGACAGCTGCAGAGCCAATATAAACTGTTACTGACACTGGCGCTGCTGCTTGACATTCCCATCAGTTCCCATGAGGTAACTGTTTAAAGTTGCTGTTAGTTGACAAGTGTTAGATCCTTCAAGGAATTTCACTCATTTGAAAGTTTTCTTTTTCTGCCTCTGTATTTGATGTAGACAGCCTATTTAATATTAAGGTGATTATCTCACAATTTCCATAGAAACTAGTTCTGATGGGAAAACACAAGCTTTTGTTGTTTGGGTTCGTAAAAGATTGAGCTATAAGTGCACATTTTTAAAAAATCAGCTTGTGTTTTTTTAAAAAATTCCCACAAGAGAATAGGGTTATCAAAGTCCTTAGGCGTGGGTGGGTTGGAGTGGCGCTAGGGTGTTGGGACAGGGTTGGAAATTAAAGAACTGTAGGAGTGCCCTGCTTTGCCCAGCCACGTGGGAACTAACCAGCCTTGGCACAGAGGCTCCCAGCTCCATGTTGCCATTTGGAAGTTATTTCTCCCACCTGGTTTCATCTGCATCAAACCATACATTTATGATTGTTACCGCTTTCTTTTCTAAATATCTAGACACATATCAGTATTAGCTGAAACAATAAAGAAGGGAATACATGATGCTGATTCTGAAGCAAGAATAGAAGCCAGAAAGTAAGTTTTTATTGTACATCACTTTTTAAATTAATGTCTTCTATATTTCACATGAATTATAGGATTGCCTTATTAAAAACTTAAGTTACTTGAACATATTTGTTAACCGTGACTTTTAAACATGACCCCCAAAAGGACATTTTGAAATATTTCTCTCTTTTTTTAATAACATCACTCAACCTTGTAAATAAACAGGACTGAGGGAGACAAAAGAATGCTTGTTTTTACATTCACCACAAATTATCACATAGCTCTGGAAGGCAGTTGTATACATGCTCAATGTATTCTTTTATTCATTAAGCCATATTGTAATCCAAAGCTGCTTTAATGATTTACCATGAAAAATCTTGGTCACAGGGAATTCTCTCCCTGCAGTCACTTCTTTGCAGCATCTGTGGTTCCTTGGTGTGAATCATATTAAGGGGAGTTGGATCGACTAATGCCTGGGATTATCACAGTGATAACTTGTTGTTTCTGTCTCATAAGTGAGGTACTTTTGCCATTAGGACTGAGTTTTCTCCAATTATGTGGCCATGGCCTCTGTATTCGTTACCTCCTTGAAAAATTTTTTTTTTTTTTGAGATGGAGTCTCATTTTGTTGCCCAGGCTGGAGTTCAGTGGCGCAATCTCGGCTCACTGCAAGCTCCACCTCCCAGGTTCTCGCCATTCTCCTACCTCAGCCTCCCAAGTAGCTGGGACTACAGGCGTTTGCCCTCACGCCTGGCTAATGTTTTGTATTTTTAGTAGACACATGGTTTCACCGTGTTAGCCAGGATAGTCTCGATCTCCTGACCTCATGGTCCACCCGCCTCAGCCTCCCAAAGTGCTGGAATTACAGGTGTGAGCCACTGTGTCCGGCCTTGGAAATAATTTTTGCCAGTGTGACTGTAAATACCAGAAGTTTGATATTAAGACATTCTCTCTTGGATTGATAACTACTGCCAATATTGCATCTGTGATTTTTTTTGAATTTACTCTCACAGTTGACCAACTCTCCTAATTGATACGTGCTAAAATCTAATTGTACTAGCCTGCAATGTTACGGTTTTACTTAGCTGCATTAATACATCCTGATCTAGTACTTATTGCTCTTTGACTGCCTTCACAGTTAAATTATATTTCACTTGTTTCTGAGCTTATTATAACTATGAAGTGTTTGTGCCAATTTTTTCTTGGCTAGTTTCTACCAAAATAAGTGACATAATTAATCGTTGCTAAAAACTATTAGGAATGGATTTGTTAATGATCTGTTTATGCTGTTTTTATCCTTGTATTGGACCCTCCCCACCCCCGGCCCATTTTTTCTTGGTCTTTAATCATAATGTGATACAGATTTCAAGTAGCTCTGAACATTTTAAAATTTTTCTTTCACATATGTTACCTAAGGCAATTTTAAATACTTTGTATCAAGAGATGTGAAATTGCATTTATAATAGCTGCCATTTTAATGAGCCTGCCCTGTGTTCTAGGTATAGTCTTAGATGTTTAGCTCCACCTTCCCTAAGATTCCTCAGTTTTGCAAGTTAGGCTCTTTAATTCCCATGTTACAAATGAGGCTGAGGTTGAGAGAGGGTAAGTGACTTGCCCATTGTCTAAAAGACAGTAAAATTGTGAGGCCAGGATTCGTACCAGGTCTCCTTTGTTTACCCTCTCCTCCTGCTACTATTAGCAGCCACACTGAGGCTTCCAGTCCTTGAAAATCTTCTGTGGTGTACTCCAGAGTTCAGCAAAAGATGTGTTTGGATCCTTGAATTAGACCAGGATTCTGTGTGTTTCCTCTAGATGTTACTGGGGTTTCCACAGTCACTTTAGCAGAGAAGCAGAGCACTTATACCACACCTTGGAGTCCTCCTACCAGAAAGCCCTGCAGTCCCACCTGAAGAACTCAGACAGCATAGTGTCTCTGCCTCAGTCAGACCGCTCGTCTTCCAGCTCTCAAGAGAGTCTAAAGTAAGAGATTCATCTTTGCTTATCATTCATGTGAGAATTTGTATTTAAAAGTTTGTCACATGAAAACACAAATTCTAGCTATGTTTTTACATGTGTGCTTTTAAAATGCCCTCTTACTTCAGGTAGATCCTGGTGCAAAGTAAGATACCACCACGGAGTGGTAAGAAATAGGTTGCTTTGGTCTTTACCATACTGTTTTTCAGTTAAATGTATATGGCAGTCCTAGAATACAGTTATAGAATAACATAAGTGAATTATGGAGTAGTGTGAACTATACACACCAGTGCTTCGGAGTCCTCTCTGGATGTAAGTGTGAACCTGGAGAGAAGTTTGGAAATGGAGGGCATTCAGACTCTGTGACTTAATATATTATCATCTCTGCTCTGTGTTTCTAATTTCTGTCTGTAGTTACTATTTCACCTCTGTGTTTGAAAGGCAGTCCAAAATAGATTGCTAAAGCTTCGTTGGGAATCAGGGAGTTTATAACATTGTGGTTCACATTGCCCAAAAAATTCTGAAAACTCTGAAATAATTCTTCATTGTAATAATTTCCTGTTGTAGTTTGTATTTGTATTAATTCAGATAAAGTACATGTAATAAATAATATACATCTTTACTTTTAGTCGTCCGCTGTCTGCCAAAAGAAGTCCTACTGGAAGTACCACATCTAGAGGTGAGACTGACAGCCGTGGAGAAGGCCTGTTCTCGGCTCTGGTGGGCTGTACATGCAGCTGCTAGAGGCTGCCCAGGCACAGGAGGCCGACGGCCTGCCCTCAGTTCCTTCTTAGGCTTGAATGTAGCCTACTCTGCCCTGCCCTGACTCTCCAGCAGAGCTCCGCTTTGTCAGGGCCACTCGCTGCTGAGGTCAACATTGACGGGGTGACTTAGGAATGAAGCTCTGTGACCTTTTCTCCCCACCTCCCCTGCATGTTGACATTGCCACAAACTGTACCTCCTGTCTCTGATCCTTTGATGAGACAGTTGAAGACATCTTGGTGGCGTTTTGAGCAGCAGCAGCAGCGTGATGGTGGTTAGTGGTGGGAGAGTGGCATGTTCCAGAAAGAGGAGGGCTCTAGGAAAGAGGGCGTGGCACAGTTATGTCATTTCATGAGGAGACTCCCTAGACGTGAGCATTTTTTCCTTATTTCACTTCTTTGTAGTAAGCAGAAACATGGTCCATTTCTTTGGGGTTTATAGTCTTCGATAACAAGAAAACAAATGTAACTGATACATTACAATTGAGGTCACTTTTAGTTTCCTTCACATTGCCTGAACTCTCTTCAGGGACCAGGAGAAACTGTTTGTCAGTTTTTTATGCTCCAACATCTGTTAAAAAACTTGGTATTTGTTTTCAGGAAAGCAAAACAACATCAAATTTTAGCAATGTATTTTCAAAATTCTGTGTAGTCCTTATTCATATTTCCTCCTTTATCACTAAAGCTTCTACAGTTAGTACCAAATCTGTGTCAACGACTGGGTCCCTCCAGCGATCTCGAAGTGATATTGATGTGAACGCAGCAGCCAGTGCCAAATCCAAAGTCTCCTCATCTTCGGGCACAACGCCTTTCAGCTCTGCAGCGGCTTTGCCTCCGGGGTCATACGCATCCTTAGGTAACCACACCCCTGTCACCCTTTCCCTCCTGCACTGCTCTTTGAGAGATGACTCTTACCTCTTAGCAAAATACAAACCCATGATTGAGGCAAGTCTCACTGTCGTGGGGCTACTATTTAAATCTAAGTAGCTTTGTGCACTTGCGGCTGATCAGCCAGCCACCCTTGTTGAGTGTCCCTTTCTTCGGTGCGTCATCCGTTTTAGTGTTGAGTAAGTACACAATACACTCATGCTCGGAGGGTGTGTGGCACTGAGCACATCCTTTCCTCAACTCTTCCTCCTCCTCCATGGCAAGCCCAGCCACCTCCCATATTGTCAAAGCTAAGTTTTTCCCCCCTCTGACACTGATGGGAGCAGAGCCAGCAGGTTCAGTGAGGGATTCATCAAAGGTAGTCAGTGTTGTTAGGTGTTTCTCAATTTGAGAATATAACCAGAGCTGGCAGGGATAATCGGATTGGGTTGTGGAGAATGGCAGGAGGAATCTGAAGGAATGTGATGAGCTCATGAATCAGCATAACCATGTCTGTGCAAAAGAGCGTTGTCCTTCGATGTGTCACCTTGGGAGGAGCATGCCCTTACTCTGATGATTGCCCAAAAAAGTTTTTTAAAAACTACTTCCAAAACTTTTAATATCTGACATAGTGGTAGATCAGCTACTCATATTTTTCAGCAGATGCTTAACACGTACTATGTGTCAGGCTAATTATTTCGTTTTGTTTTTGTAAGAGCCAATTCTTTCAAAGCCAAAATCTAGGGACTTAGCTGGATTGGTTCTACTTTAGATTTTAAGGAAATGAATAAAATTTAAACTTCCTGAAATATCAAGGTGGAGTTACTCATGTAACTTTCAGACAAATTCCAGAGTCAATTCTAAAACTAATGTTCTGAAAATGTTTTGAACATTGGAAGCACAGTGAACAAATAGCACCCAGAGAAGATTTTAGGGTCTGCCATTTATTCACTCTGTGACCTGGAGTAGGCCATGGAATCTGTAAGTCTATTTTCCATACCTGCAAATTATTTGTAACAGTAGCCACCTAACTCATATATGAGGCAAAATGAAATTATATAAAGGTTCTTTATAAACTATTGTCCTGTAAGGTGGAAGAAAGTGTGATTGTGATAGGAACATTATTAATTTGGAAGATATGTGTTCTGGAACATTTGCTCAGTCAGTCTTGTTTTTATGGAAATACCTCATACACCCATAACAATTGAGAAGAAACTCATTAAGAACTCTCTTTTTAAAATCGTTTTAACTATTGCACATTATGTAGGAGTGTTGTCCATATGTAACCATCGAGCAAAGGAGAAGTAACAACTCTTCCTCCTATGCTGAATTAGTTCTGTTAATTTTAGTTTAGTTTTTCAGTACGTACCTATGCTGAATTAGTTCTGTTAATTTTAGTTTAGTTTTTCAGTACTTACCTATGCTTTAGTATATTAGATCCACCTTTAGTATTTGTAATTAGTATTTGTTTCATTGTTGGAAAAAGTGAGTAAAAATCAGCCTCAGTATTTATGTTTTTCTGTCTGTATTTGAAGTGTTTGAATATGGCTGGTATAGACTTCCCCCAGTGCTAGTAAAAGCCCTCACATCTTTTGGTATGATAATATGGAGCTGACCCTTCAGAAGCACTGATGATAAGTTTTCAGTCCAGTATTAACCTCTTCAAAGAAAGAGACTGGAGTATTCAAATTCCTGTTTCCTGAGAATTCTACCTCAACTTCCCTTATTTTGTCCCCAAACAAAAACACCAAAAAATTGAAATATAACACAATCCTAGTGAGAATTTGTTACAGTTGCTACCTAGGTTGACACGACATCTTTGCAAAAGTGTAGCATTAAAGCTGATGATCCTTTTCCAAACTTCTAGAGTCCAGACACATGAGGGAAGACATGGAGTACATAGGCCTGGACTCAGGTACCATGCTCGACAGCTTTTGCTGCTGGACGTGTAGTTGGGATGGGCATTGCTAGAGCAAGCTTCTCTGAGCTTCTTACTTGGCTCTGCCTTTTGGGTGACTCTTTAGTATTTTAGCTTCTAGTTCCTCCTCTCTGCCCTGTTCTGCTGGTACTTTCTTCCAAGAAAAAGGAACTCTTAAGAGGATGAGAGTTGGCTAAAACAAAAAACAATCTTTCTTTCAACTGTGGCACTACCCTGGGTTGCCCTTCTGTGTTTTATTTTCCAAAGGCAAAAAAACCATTATGCTATGTTAAGCTAATTTCAGTACAAGGCACACTTACTTGCTTCAGACTCTGCTTTGCTGTTGAACTTGTTTCCCTTTTAATTTTGTTTTAAATTGTACTTTTGCTTTTTTTAGTAGCTAATAACACTCGGCTTTTTAATTTTTTGAATGTTACTAACTGTTCCCTGTTATCCCTTCCCTTGTTTTTTAATTTGCTTAAAGATGGTACTACCACTAAAGCGGAGGGTAAGCGGTTTGTTTCTGTGATTGAGGTGTGTCTCACTTTCTCTGGTCCTCTGTTCTCACCAAGTGTTGCCCAGCACCCACTTGTCCTCACCAAGGTCCCTGCATGAGATGTTGCACGCTGTTTCTCCTCCTCTCTTTTCATTCTGTCTCCATTGGGTTTTTGCCCTACCTCTACCTGAGTTCTCCTTCCCTTTCTTGTTCAGTCTTTGTTCTTGTGAATTTTAGCACTAAAGTATGCTGCGCGTGGTTTTTAATGCTGAGTCCACACTCTGGGGAGGAGCGTCCATGTCACACTGTGTGCTGCTGTCCTCATGGACTACCTGTCTTGGGTTTTATTACTCCTGAAGCACTACCTTAGCTTTTGTTTCCTTTTCTTTCCTTTTGTGCTTTTGTGGGCCTCTCAGGATTTGCCTTTCCTGTTTTGAAAGTAAATTTCAATGTCAATTATTCAGACTAAAGGCTGGTAAACGTTTTCTAACAGGTAATTTAAAGAAATAAAAAAATATATTTTTCTCTCCTCTAAAGGTACTACTGACTTATATGATGCTATTTTTTATTTGTCTCACGGACACATGCCCCATTCATTCATATACTCTCATTCATCCCCTCATCAACCATGTATTAAATGCCTTCCATGTACCATGTTCTGTACTACACACCGAGGATATAGTAATGCTGTAAGAAATAGGCATATCCAGATCCACTTTATTTTCTTTTTTATGCCATTCTCAAGAAGCTCTTTCTATTTTTGTATTACCTTTTAAATTTTAGACATAGTTGTTTTAGTCTTTGCAGGTTTTTGATAAGTGCATATAAGACAATATCATTCCTTTGCTAGATAGAATGCATGATAACGCTTTAAGTGATTGAAATTTAGAGGAACCTTCTCTGCCTAAATAGAGGCTTAGACCCACCAACCTTCAGGATAATTACTTAACAATTAGGAACAGCTAGTTCATTTTCATATATTATTTAGTGACCCTAAAGGGCTAGCATGCAAAGTTGGCTGGGTTTAGCTTGATGTGTGCAGCTCAGTTCGTTTAATCCATATGTTACTTTCTAAGGGACTCATAAAAGAAAGATAGGAATGGATTTTTTTTAAAAGGTGAACATGATCCCAAGAGCAGTGTTTCTTAAATTTATCACATCATGAGAATTACTTGGATACTTACTAAAAAAATACTCTTAGGTTCTGTACCCTGAAGATGCTGATTAAGTTTGGAAGGAACCAGAGTATCTGAATTTCTAATAAGCCTCATTGGTGGTTCTTAGGGTCGGACAAGTTTGTAAAACAAAAAAATTCCAGAATTAAAATAAGGACAAGAAACCTCTGTCCTGATGAGGACGTCATGTCTGACAGCAGAAGGCAGAGGCTGGTGTGATTGGGAAACTGGTTGATAATTTTCTTCATTTCTTAAGCTGGTAATTTTATGTTTCTCCTGTCCAAAGAAACAATCCTGAGTGTTTTCTCAGCCTTGCTGGGAGGGAAGGAGGAGAGTGGAAGAGAATAATGTAGATGAAATGGAAAGCAAAGACATTACATGGGAAATTATATGTTTTTCCAGAATGCCCTGATTTCTGTGCCTATATAACAGAATTGAAATCAGCCTGTTATTCCATCCAGCCCTAGGACTTTTTAACTTTTTTTTTTTTTCCCATCAGTTCCACAGTCCTGAGTAAGGTCAGAATTGCCCTCTCAGTTATTGTCCAGGAGACTAACTCTCTGGTTTTTCCTTCTTCTGGGAGAAATTGTTTTTATAGAGAGCTCAGACTCTGACAATAGAGACCGTTGCTGAAGAAGCATAGGGAGTGTCAGTGTTTGTGTACTGGGGCTGCACTGGCTGTGGCAACACTGGCTAGTCAAAGCCTGGAAAGACCTGTGAGTTTGAACACTTCTGGGTTGTCATTGTTCTGTTGATTTCAGCAGTGAGACTGAGAGAGCCTGTTCTGTTTAGAAAAACCACAGTGGTTTTTTAGGAGGAGATGTCATTTGGTGCCTTTTCAATATGAGTTTTCCACTTGCATTTTTGGAACCATTATGGGCCTTTTAAAAATTTATTAATCAGTCTCTTAAATATTTTATAATCTAGCTTCTGAGACAAGATGATTTTAAAACAGTTGTATGCTCTAAATTAAAAATTTAGAGGGTGGGTGCAGTGGCCCACCCCTGTAATCCCAGCAGTTTGGGAGGCCAAGCAGGTGGATCACCTGAGGTCAGGAGTTCGAGACCAGCCTGACCAGCATGGTGAAACCGCGTCTCTACTAAGAATACAAAAATTAGCCAGATGTGGTGGCATGCGCCTCTAGTCCCAGCTACCAAAAAGGCTGAAACAGGAGAATTGCTTGAACCCAGGAGGCGGAGGTTGCAGTGAGCGGAGATTATGCCATCATTGCACTCCAGCCTGGGCAACAGAGCGAGACTCTGTCTCAAAAAAAAAAAAAGAAATTTAGGCAGTAGGTTTGAGTTTACTGGCAATTTTATTACTATAGTAATTGAGAAAAATATATATTCCTTAGGAGTTATTCACTGTCCACATCAAGGAATCCTAACATTTATGGCTAATTAGAAAAATACTTTTTGTAAAGAATGAAAAACTCAACTTTTGGATGAAAGTTTATTTCCAGGTTATTATCTTCAGTATGTTATGTTCAGTAATTTTTGGAGATTTTGATGAGGGAAACATAATGTCTTTTATGTTGCACATGAGGAAGTTTATGATTAGATGTCATATGGTAAATGCATTCTCATACTTTTTTTTAAAAAGCTAGTATGCTTAGGAAAATCAGTCATATTTTTCCCAAAATAAGTAACTTTAAATGAAAAGTTACAGTGCTTTGAATGGCCTGTGGGGCTGACAACCATTGTTTGTTTTGGGGAATAATCATGTTTATTAAGATGTAGTCAAAAGCCATGTCAACTTAACTTTCAGTGATTTTAATTAAGATTACACAATAAAAACTATATAGCCTTGTCTTCTCTTCAGGAAAAAGAACTTAGATTTTAGTACAATTTTACTGGGAAATAAAATGTAAAAAATTATCCAAGAACTGTGAATTTTAGGTAATTGGTCTTTTTACACGATGGAAAAAGTATGCATGTCTATATATAGAAGTAAAAGGGTGTTAAGCTTCTTTTAAATTTTTAAAATATGAAGGAAAATTTTTTTTTTTTTTAAAGGCAGGGTCTCATTTGTTATCCAGGCTTTGGAGTGCAGTGGTGCTATCACAGTTCACTGTACCCTTGACCTGCCAGGCTCAAGTGATCCTCCTGCCTCAGCTCCCCACCCTGTCCGTCAGGGTAGCTGGGACTACAGGCGTGCACCACCACACCTGCCTGGCTCATTTTTTAATTTTTTTGTAGAGATGGGGTCTCCCTATGTTGCCTAGTCTGGTCTTAAACTCCTGGGCTCAAGTCATCCTCCTGCCTCAGCCTCCCAAAGTGCTGGGATTACAGGCGTAAGCCACCATGCCCGGCAGGAAATTATTCTTTTGGGGAGAATAGTTGTAGGTAGCGAAATGTAGAAGTGAACAAGTTCCTCCATTTTGGTTCTATGAAAGATGTCAGTGTATGAGTAAAGGCTGGTTTAATTATGCCCCCAAGCAGTGAAATGTACAGCGGATATGTATGCCAAAATGTCCCAGTGTGATGAGAACGGAGATTTACTTTGAAGACCTTTTAATTTTATAATCTGTAATTTGGGAATTTGCTAGAAAATTTGAAACACGTAGGGAACAGAAAACCCCTAGTGACGTAAGGCTATCTAGTGGTTTTTATTTGCCTAACAAGAAGCTAGGAAAACCAGGTCTACAAACTACACTTGGTACACAGGGTGAATTTCTCCTGGTTTGGAGTCTTTTCTAGAAGGAATGGCAATGTGAGTGAAAAAGAATCCTTAGGAGCAGTATTTAAAAGTCATGAGATGAATGATCTTTCTTTATTCCATGAAAGTCGAAGGCTTTGGGCTCCTCTTACAAGTCTTTGTTTTCCTCTGGGTCTGGTTTTGCTCTGGTTAGGTTTGTTTGTTGATGCATATCTTGCTCATCCTTCCCTCCAAAATTCTTTTTGTTGTACAGTTCTTTACCTCTTTTTTTTTTCTGTTACTTGTGCTGACTTTTTTTTCTCCCTTCACATCTATCTACTTGTCTCTGTCACTTAATAGATTATAATACAGAACTGAAGTATATTTTTACTGTTTGTTGCTTTATTTTTATTTATTTATTTGTATTTTGAGGTAGAGTCTTACTCTGTCACCTAGGTTAGAGTACAATGGCATGATCATGGCTCACTGCAGCCTTGACTTGCCAGGCTCAAGTGATCCTCCCACCTCAGCCTTCTGAGTAACTGGGACTACAGGTGTGCAACACCATGCCCTGCTAATTTTTTGTATATTTTTGTGGAGATAGGGTTTCGCCATGTTGCCCAGGATGGTCTCGAACTCCTGGACTCAAGTGATGCTCCTGCCTTGGCCTCCCAAAGTGCTGGGATTACAGGCGTGAGCCACTGCGCCCAGCCTGCTTGTTGCATTTATTGAAACTTTTTTCCCCTAATTACCACAGAGCATTTTATATCATCTTTTAAAAACATGCACAGGTACTCATAGTAATATTGCCAAATCAATAGACTGAAAACAAAACAAAATGAAACAAAAGACACCTTTTCCTATAAAATAAATATATATCTGAGTTTAACACAACAGAGGCCCTTTAAGCTGCATAGCTGTGTTTCCAAAAAAGTAAGGAAATGTTCAAAACCAAGAGGATCACAGACTGGAATGACAAGCTTGAACTGATTTTTAAGGCTGTCCCTGAGGGCTTAGTTATTGATGTGAATAGCTAGACACACAGAGCACAAGACCTTGAGCTGACCCAAGGTGAAGATTGAGAGTTGGCATTAAGTCAGCATAGACAAGGGGGCTGTATATCCATGACAAAGTGGACAGGTGAGAAAAACAACACAAAAAATCCTCTTTATCTTCAATATAAGATTCAATATCAAAAATCCTCATTATCCTTCAATATCAAAAATCCTCTTGATATAATGTCTGTCTTGACTTTGCCTTAGACAGAGGGGGGGAAAAAAACCCTAATCTTTTCTCGTAATTTGTAACTAAGCTCTCTACTCACACAAGTTGTGGTTTTAAATTTACTTCACCTGTGGTGTTTGGAAGACTCCAAGCTAATAAATTAAAGTAGTTTGTGTTTATAGCCCCCAAGGGTGCCTGCCAGGAACAAACATTAAACTTCTGTAGAGGAAGCTTCTCTCAAATCTAATTCCTCGGGGTTCATGCAGATGGAAATCAGCGAAATAAGAGTTCATACTCTGTGTTACATCCATTATGAGTGAGAGGCAGCAGAGAAAAAGAATAAAAACAGAATGTACCCTTAAGGATCTGTTACAAAATGTAAAATAACTAAAGCGTTTAAAAGAAATAAGAAACTCGCATTAAGGATATATACAACTTAGTAGCCCGAATAATCCTCCCAGTTGAGAATACATTACTGTTCTAGAGTAAAAGCAGCGAATCCACACAGCTTCAAACCTAAGCATGGCAGGAGCCCTGGTATGTCAGGGTCAATGCTGGCCGTCACCCTGAGGCTTTTGGCTAAACCCTGGGGTCCTTGGGCATTTGATGTGATGATTGTGCAGGACATAAAGGACAGAAAGCCCAAGCCCACTTAAGACCTGCATCGTCATTAGTGAACAAAAAGTTAACTTTACTAAACTGAAAAGAACAACAGAGAAATTTGCCCATCTTAACTCTGGTACTGGTTAGAGGAGGAAAGTAATCTCCCTCGAGAATGTGCAACCAAAATCTTGATGCAGGATTCTGGTCAGAATTTACATTACCTTTGTAGTCTGTAAAACCCAAATAGATAAATCATTCTAAGTTGGCTGTGGATTACTCGTGTCCACAGGACACAAACAAAATCAGAGATCTTCTTTGGAATAATTCAGCTTTAATCTAGATCTTAAAGAATTCCCATAAATTTCCAAGAAAAGTGATCGTTTCATTGTCTTAACAGTTAAAGAAATAAAGTGAAATTTTAGAAAGGGAGTAAGAGGCTGTCAAGAATGACTAAGCAGATTTTGAAAAAGAACAAATGAAACTTCTAGAAATGAAAATATAATACATTATTAAAATCAAAAAACTGGTTGGGCATGGTGGCTCACACCTGTAATCTTAGGAATTTTAGAGGCCAAGGCAGGAGGATTGCTTGAGCCCAGGAGTTAAGTCTGGGCAATGTAGTGAGACCCCATCTCTACCAAAAATTTTTTTTTACAGTTAGCCAGACATGGTGGTGCACAACTGTAGCCCCAGATACTTGTGAGGCCGGGGCAGGGGATCACTTGAGCACAGAAGGTTGAGGCTGCAGCGAGTCGTGATCATAACCGCTGTACTCCAGTCAGGACAACAGAGCAAGACCCTGTCTGAAAAAAATAAAAATAAAAAACTGCATGGGTAAATTGAGCAGTAGAATCAATGTAACTGAAGAGAGAACTCATGAATTAAGAGAGCAAGGAAGAACTTATCCAGACTATAGTACAGAGTTAGAAAATATGACAGAGTTGTTAAGTTACGTGCAAGATAGTAAAGAAACTTAACATGTCTAATGGGAGTTTAAGAAGAAGAGGGAGAATGGGGCAGAGACAATATTTGAAGAGATGACGGTTGGGAATTTTTCATAATTGATGAAAGATACTAAAGCCGGGCACAGTGGCTCACGCCTGTAATCCCAGCACTTTGGGAGGCTGAGGTGGGTGGATCACTGAAGGCCAGGAGTTTGAGACCAGCCTGGCCAACATGGTGAAACCCCGTCTCTACTTATAATACCAAAATTAGCTGGGCGTGGTGGCTCGCACCTGTAGTCCCAGCTACTTGGGAGGCTGAGGTGTGAGAATTGCTTGAACCCAGGAGGTGGAAATTGCAGTGAACCGAGATCACACCACTGCACTCCAGCCTGGGCGACAGAGTGAGACTCTGTCTAAAAAAAAAAGACACTCGAGCACAGATTGAAGAAACCCGGTAAATTCCAAGTAAGACAAAAATAAAAAATCCGCAGTTAAACATATCATAGTAAGGCCAGGTACAGTGGCTCACGCCTTAATCCCAATGCTTTGGGAGGCCGAGGTGGGCCAATCACTTCAGGACAGGAGTTTGAGACCAGCCTGGTCAACATGGCAAAACCCCGTCTCCACTAAAAATACAAAAACTAGCCAGGCGTGGTGGTACATGTCTGTAATCCCAGCTACTCGGGAAACTGAGGCACGAGAATCACTTAAACCTGGGAGGCAGAGGTTGCAGTAAGCTGAGATCATGCCACTGTACTCCAACCTGGGTGACAGAGTAAAATCCTGTCTCAAGAAAAGAAAAAAAGTAAAATTGCAGAACACGAAAGGCACAGAAGCCACTAGAAAAAGAAACTACCTACAAAGGAAAGCCAAAGACTAACTGCAAAGAAAACAGGGAAATCTGAATAGTCTGAATAGGAAGAGTGGAGCATATCAGTGTTCATGTCCTGTTTCTGATTTTATACTATAGCTTTGTAAGATGTTACCATTGAGAGAAACTGCGTGAAGAACACACAGGTCTATTATTTCTTAAAACTGCATAGGAATCTATAATTATCTCAAAGAGGTTTAATTTTAAAAGGAGGGAGCCCTTAAAACTACTGTATCTCCTCTAAAGTGTGATTTAATGGCTGCATTTTTAATAATATTATTTAAAGATAGTAAAGCATCTTTAAAAAATTCAGCCAAAAGAAGGAAACGAAGGAGAGGATAAAAGGAAAATGAAAAATCAAGACAAAAGCATGCATATAAAAAGGTAAAAATAGGGCAGGCACGGTGGCTCACGCCTGTAATCCCAACACTTTGGGAGGCTGAGGCGGGCAGATCACCTGAGGTTGGGAGGTCGAGACCAGCCTGACCAACATGGAGAAACCCCGTCTCTACTAAAAATACAAAATTAGCCAGTCGTGGTGGCACATGCCTTGTATTCCCAGCTACTCGGGAGGCTGAGGCAGGAGAGTCACTTAAACCCTGGACACAGAGGTTGCAGTGAGCCGAGATTGTGCCATTGGACTCCAGCCTGGGCAACGAGAACGAAACTCTGCCTCAAAAAAGAAAAAAGAAAAAAAAGTAAAAATAAAGTCAAATAAACCAAGCTTTGTGGTTAAATGAGAAAGATTGTCAAACTTGATTTATTTTAAAATTCTAGCAATATAATATTTATTTATTATTATTATTTTTAAATGGAGACAGGGTCTTGCTATGTTTCCCAGGCTGGTCTCAAACTCTTAGCCTCAAGCTGTCCTTCTGCCTAGGCCTCCCTAAGTGCTGAAGTTACAGGGGAGAGCCACCACGCCCAGCCCAATGTGATATTTAAAGAGAGAAATCTAAAACTTAAGACTACAGATAGAAGACAAAGGATCAGTAGAAGAAAGCTGTTGAAGAGTATTTAATAACAAAGGCAAAAAAAAATTTGTAATTGATGAAAGACACTAAAGTTGAGCATGGTGGCTCATGCCAGTAAAAGAGGATTGCAGGCGTGCACCACCACGCCCAGGTAATTTTTGCATTTTTAGTAGAGGCAGTCTCTCCATGTTGCCCAGGCTGGTCTCTAACTCCTGGCCTCAAGTAATCCACCTGCCTCAGCCTCCCAAAGTGCTGGGCTTACAGGTTTGAGCCACTGCACCCAGCAAAATTTCAGTTTTTGAAAATACTAATCAAGTAGGCAAACTTTTGAAAAATGTCAATTGAAATACAGAAAAGGTACAAATTAACTGTTAAGAATAATAAATTAGGCATAAATGTGGATCAGTAGAGTTTTAAAGGTAAGCCAGGTACAATGGCTCACACCTATAATCTGAGCACTTCGGGAGGCCAAGGTGAGAGGATTGCTTGAGGCCAGGAGTTTGAGACCAGCCTGGGCAACATAGTGAGACCCCCGTCTCTACAGAAAATTTAAAAATTAGTATGGCATGGTGACATACACCTGTAGTCCCAGCTGCTCCTAGCTACTAGAAGGCTAAGGTAGGAGGACAGCTTGAACCTGGAAAGTGAGGCATCAGTGAGCTGTGATCGCACCATTGCACTCCAGCCTAGGCAGCAGAGCTTGACTCTGTATCAAAGAAAAAAAAATAATTTTTTAAAATTAAGGTAAGATAAATCTATGACAGCTTTGTTAACAATTCAAAAACAAATTGTACAAGTTTCAAGAAAACCCAAAACTGTTTCTTCAAAGAAACAAGCAATGTGAGTAGTTTTAAGACTGCTCATTAAACAATTTGAATCAGTAGTTAAAAGTTCATTGCTCTATTCCCACCCTGCCAAAATAAACTTAATAAAAATGGAAAAGTTACTCCAAAAATTCCTGCAGTGCTCAGATGGTTCTGCACACAAGTTGTATCAAACATTGGATAATTGCATTGTCAGTTTATCAGTGGAGATGCAAAAGAAAAAAAATAATAAAAACATTAGATAATTCCAGTCTTACGTAAACTCAGAGAATAGGAAAAGAGGGAATACTTCCCTCGCTGGTTTTATGCAGCTAGTATGACCAGAGTACCTACAAACATTGCGTATGTGAGTGTGTATATCATGACCACATAGGTTTAGCCCAGGTTTAATTTTTCTTCTTTTCTTTTTAAGACAGAGTCTCACTTTGTTGCCTAGGCTAGAGTGCAGTGGCACGATCTCGGCTCACTGCAACCTTTGCCTCCCAGGTTCAAGCAATTCTTGTGCCTCAGCCTTCAAAGTAGCTGGCATTACAGGCCTGCACCACCATGCCCAACTAATTTTTTGTATTTTTAGTAGAAATGGGGTTTTGCCGTGTTAGCCAGGCTGGTGTCAAACTCTTGTCCTCAAGGGATCCTCCCACCTCAGCCTCCCAAAGTGCTGGGATTACAGGCGTGAGCCGCCGCGCCTTGCCTGTTACTTTAAAATTCATTAATGTAGTTCAAATTCGGGAGAAAAACCCTCTTATCTAAAAAGATCAAAACATCAAAAAATTCGAACATTTATGATAAAAATTGTTGGCAACTAGGCACAGAAATGAATTTTCCTTTTTTTTTTTTTTTCTTTTTTAGACAGAGTTTTGCTCTTTTGCCCAGGCTGGAGTACAGTGGCACGATCTTGGCTCACTGCAACCTCCGCCCCGAGTTCAAGAGATTCTCCTGCCTCAGCCTTCCAAGCAGCTGGGATTACAGGCATGCGCCACCATGCCCAGCTAATTTTTGCATTTTTAGTAGAATGGGGTTTCTCCATGTTGGCCAGGCTGGTCTCGAGCTCCTGACCTCAGGTGATCCGCTCACCTCGGCCTCCTAAGGTGCTGGGATTACAGGCATGAGCCACTGTGCTGGGCCAAATTTTCTTAACCTGTTGGCAGATATACTTTCTGTGAAATTTCAGAAATTCTTTTAAAAAATCTTGTTTGAGTCAACAGTGCTTACCCTCACTGCTTCTATTCTGCATTATATTACATGACCAAGACACCACAATAAAGGCAAAGTAAAAGTGAATTATTTGAGGGTAATAAGCTGATGAGTTATTTGTGAGTGTTATTCTATTTAGATAACCCCAAATCTGTATACAAATTAGTGGAATTAATAAAAGTTTAGCAGAATCCTAGAGTGTTAAGATAAAAATATAATGATTCCATTCTTACCTGCCAAGAACAGAAAATATAATTTAATAAATTATAAAAATAAAGCAACTTTAAATAAGTCTATAAAAATTGAGTAAGAACTTTGAAAAAATGATCAAACTTTATCAAAAGATATTTAAAAAGTTAAATAAACATAGAAGATATAATGAATGAGAAGACCAATATTATAAAGTTTTTCCCCTTAACCCAGAGTTTCATATAATGCCAGTCAACATTTCAACAGGCGTTGTTATTGTGTCTGCACATACATATGGAAGAGAGCAAAGGGCTTAGGAAAAGGCGAATTTACTTGTCCTGCCAATTAGCAGGATGTCTTTTAAAAAAGGCTAATCACAGGCTGGGTACAGTGGCTCCCGCCCGTAATCCCAGAACTTTAGGAGGCCAGGGCGGGTGGATCACTTGAGGTCGGGAGTTGGAGACCAGCCTGGCCAACATGGTCAGATCCTGACTCTACTAAAAATACAAAAATTAGCCAGGTGTGGTGGCATGTTGCTGTAATCCCAGCTACTGGGGAGGCTAAGGCAGGAGAATCGCTTGATCCCAGGAGGTGGAGGTTGCAGTAAGCCGAGGTCACACACCACTGCACTCCAGCATAGGCGACAGAAAGAGACTCTGCCCCATATACTAATTAATTAATTAATAAAAAGCTAATCACAGTATTGTGATGTTGTGTAGGTATGGACACATTGACTAGTGGGACAGACTAGAAGGCTGAGAAACCCAGATACACATAAGTGCTGCTTGATAAACAATGAAGTGGCATTTTAATCAGTAAGAAAAGCGTTAAGTAAATTTATTTCAACATTGGTTAGTTATATGGAAAAAATAAAGTATATCCGTTCTTTATCCATTCATAAGTGACTTTTCAAATAAAATATTATCAAAATAGTAAGCTTTAGAAAAATATAGACCTTGTGTTATAATTTAAAAACTTTCTAAATATGTAAAACAAAACCACACAGTTATTGGTTGTGAAAACATGTATTTACAAAAAAAAAAAAAAAAAAAAAAAGGGAATGCTGAACACTGGGTTTAGGATCATGTTACCAAATGTTGGGGGAAAGTAGAATACAAGAGGGTTAGCAAAGAGAGTTTTTATTTTTTAAGCTAAATGAGTATACATGTTCATTTAAAAAATCTTTTTGTGACCTAAATATTTTATAATGAGTTTAAGAATTTAAATTCAGTTGATTTTTTCATGTTCACTTTGCCTTTGTGACTGCCTTGATTTAGCTTGGTGACTTCCTTAGGAAAATCAAAGGTCATCACTCATAGGCTTGTCAGTCAGCCAGGCACAGGTATCTAGACCAGTGGTGTCACATTGAACAAATTAATTTATTTCCCTGTTTCTCAGTTTTCTCATCTGTAAAATGGGAGTAATTACTTTATATGCTGTGAAGATTCTGAATGGACTCATATATAGTTGTTAGTAAATGGTACAGCTTTTCACTTCTGTGTAGATTATAGAGTTTGTGTGTAAGTTTTTCCTTAATCTGAAAAGTCATTGATTCTTAACTAGTTTTATTATTTTTTTAATGCCAGCTTTCTTTCATTGCTCTTTACCTTGCTTTCTTGAACCTTTTTCAAGCTTTAGGATTTGCTTCCTGCATTACTTCTCTGTAAGCTTTGTCGCTTGCGGGGGTAGAAGTGATTTTGAACAACATAAAAGCCAGTGGGAGTTCAAGTTAGTTGTGTTTTTCCTATCCTCATTGAATTATGGCCGGAGAGGCATTTTGTGCTCCCTCGAAACCAAAAAGGCCCATATTTTTTTAAAAAAAGTTTAATCGCTAATCATACTAGTCTGATCACTAATGATTTTGTGTTTCTGAATTCATTTTTATTTTTATGGCTTCATGGTTCAATAATTGCTGTAATTTTTTCATAACTGCCTACAGCATTGAATTATCTTTGGGCCATCATTTCTCTAGGTACTCCTAATACTGATTCTTTTTAGCTGTATCTCTCTTTTTAGCTTTATCTTTTTTTTATCTTAGAAACTTACTGACATACATGCTTTAAAAATAGAAGTTTAATGCTGCATATCAAAAACACGTCTATTCACTGGGGAGCTATAGCTTCTATGATGGTTGAGTTAAGAAGGTAGACTTTTGTTTTGGGTTTTTTTTTTGGCATTACTCTTATTTTCTATAGTTTGTTTTTTACAGTGACAGCTAATATTTTCTGTTTTTGGAAATTTGTCAGATTTATAGACAATAAAAAAGAAAATTTAATCTGGAAAAAATTATGGGAAATGTCCTCAAATGGATATCACTTCCTCGTCTGAAGAGATAACATACTGAAATAGTTGGAACCTAAACTGCTGCAGGTCCATGGCTCCATCTCAGGAATTGTGCGCGGATCATATGCACATGTGTGCATGCACACACAGGGAGACGTGGCAGACCTCGCGTGGAGGATCTGCCCGCAGAAGCTGTTGCTCCCCATGTGGTTGGCTGGTCAGTGCCCCTCTTTTGGGGCATGAGTTCTTTTCTTGAGGAGGTGGCACTTACTGGAAATGTTGTGAAACACTGTTTTTGCTGTGTCCTCCAGGTCGGATCCGCACAAGACGGCAAAGCTCTGGGAGTGCCACCAATGTCGCCTCTACACCTGATAACCGGGGCCGCAGTCGCGCTAAAGTGGTTTCACAGTCCCAGCGTAAGAAACATATTTTATGCTCTTGCTTATCTCAGTTTTATTCAACAGCTCATTCTGCAGTTGAACATTTTACAATGTTTATATTGACTTCAGAGGGAAAAACACATTTTTTGTGGCTCTGAGATACTGTGAGTAATTTTACTGTTTGTTGGGTAAGCTTAAAAAATGAAACATTCCAGGCATACATTTGTCTCCTGTCCAGGTGATTTACATTTTGTATTGTTAAGCATTAAACATTAAAATGTAGTTTTTCTCCCTCCTTTGAAGCCTGTCAAATTGTAACTTACCTGTTCTGTGACTCATTTTTGCATTGATAAGGAATCCTTCTGATGTAATTTTAGAACAGTACGTGGGCAGAAAACTATTAATGCTATGTTCTTTCCAGTGGTAAATAAGTAAATCCATTAAAAGCTCTCCCCCTTTAATTCTGTGCTCTAACATTTGCAGCCCGCACCTCTTTTCCTGCCATGTGGGCTCTTGCTTTGCCTAGCTGCTTCCATGATTGCGTCTCTGTATATGTGAAGTCAGTTGGTTTGTTAGCCTTAGCCATGAAAGCAGCCACAGCTGGAATGAATTTATTCTGGCCACTCTTCAGATCCTCCCTTGGTGTCTCACTTTCCAGCCACACATAAACTTTAAGGGGCCCGCTTCCCCTCTGTGCATGTCGAGTAGAGCTGGATAGCAGAGTGCTCCTGGGCAAGGTGAGCATGGGAAGGAAGAGTCTTCCTGTCCCCAGGAGCTGCATGCCGTCCCACAGCACAGCACTCAGTAGCTGACATTTGCCTGCCTCCTTTGTGGCCCAAGGAACTGTCTGTCTGTTGTAGAGAGTGCTCAGTCTGCACCAAACCTTAAGAGCTCTCTTAGTATAGAAAATGGCCTTGTTCAACACCTTCTGAATTTAAATTCTTTTCCCTTTGATAACTGCAGTCCTCATGTTATATAATTTCCGCAAAGAAAGCAGAAGATCAGTTATAGTGCTGCCTTTGGTGAGGCTACAGAACATTCCTGTGGCCTAGGTTGTATTGTGTAGTGTGATACACTACAAGCGTGGGCTTCAGTGTCAGACAAAACTGGGTTTGTATCCTGGCTCCAGTGTGATGTTGGGTGAGTCTTTTAACCTTTGTGAGCCATTGTTTCATTGTCTGTAAATTGAGTGATAACAATTCCCACACTCATGGGGTTTTCATGAGGATTTAATGAGCATTAGGAGCCTAGCATGTGATAGACAGTAAATGGACGCAAGCTTTATAGTCATAATTGCGTCAGATCAGCAGACTCCCATCCTAGCTGAAGCTGAGCCTCCTTGATCCCTGTCTACTTCAGTAGGTTTAGGAGAGAAGGCTAGGAATGGATTTACATGATGAGGGATGCAGTTCAGGATAGATTGAGTCCATTAAGACCAAGAATGCCCTCCTTAGTGTAGAACTAAACTGGATTTTCATTCAGATCCAGGGTGCAGGTGTAGCCCAGAAGTGTCTGTCTTGGGAACAACTTCTTGGCTCTGGTTATTCTGTTGAACCCTAGTGATGCCTGGAGACACAAAAGGATATTTGACTCATACATATGGGTCAAATTTTACTGCAAAGGAATTCTTGACAAAAAGTGTTCAAATCTCAGAATCTAGGTCAATATAATGAAATTAAGCCAAATAAAAATGTCTAAGCATGTAATTATGCAGTGTTGCTTCCCTCTGTGGAGGTTGAGGGTTGAACAGTATTTTACATATTTCTTTCTAGTGCTGTTTATCAGCATTGGGGTCTTTGGGGTTCCCTGCCCCAGCTAGATCAGTGCTGTAATTTTCTCTCTTATATTGTAGGTTTTAGGAATGTGTAGGTTACCTTGGCAGGTGGTGAAGATTACAGTTCCTTCTCTAATAGTGGTTAGGGTGATAATAGAGCTTTAATTTTTCAGTCTTATAAAAATACTATACCTAGCCTTGGGGCTCCCCTTTTAAAACTCCTTAGTTTTACTTCACTCACCAAATCGTACTCAGGAAGAGTGACCACACTAGCCAGTGATCAAGCCTATACCTTAAGGTTATGCATATAAATTAAATATTTAAAAAATTATTTTAATAAGTGGTAAATATAAGCATATATATCACAAATGTAGATATACTAGTATTCATAGTCCTGATTTAATACTAAGTAGGCTTCATTAATATTAGATTTAGGGCTCTTAATAATTGGCATATTTTAAATATTTGAGGTTTATGGGAAGTCAGGACAGATGAAACTAGTTAACAGCAGTTTCTTTCAGTTAGTTGATGTTTATTGAGCACTTACTATGTGGTAAGCACTTTTGAAGATGGTAGTGATACACAGATGAGTAAGTTACAATCACTTCCCTCAGGTTGCTTAAAGCTAGAAAGCAGATGTGAGCCTGGCACATTGTAGGTTTGAAAGTGTTTTATGAACAGATCTGAAATAAATGCTAATGTAGAATGACAAAGATAAACATAAGTACAAAAATAGGAGGAACAAGTCCTAGGAAATATAGCTGTTTTGCTAATGTATTTGTGAACGAAGACCTTTGTGCTGTGTTGCATGCTGACCTCTGTATTGTGTTATTGTCTTTTAATCCACTTTTTGCCTGTCCTTTGGTCTGCTCTCATAATCAAGGATCCAGATCTGCTAATCCTGCTGGTGGTAAGCCATTTCTCTTCTTGCCTTTTTTGTTGTTCTTGTTGGCATTCTCCCCGACCCCATGTTCCTGGCACAATATTAATTTCTCTCTTTATTGTAAGCTTAGTTAATCTTTCTGCATTTTTCTTTGTGTTCAAATTCTAGAGTTTGAAATGGATTTCTTTCCCCTTTATACATAGTTTAATAGTTTATATAGCTCAAATTTTATGGGTGAAATTAATAGGTCCTGAGACAAATTCTTCATTGGTTTTTATAATGATTTTTCACTTCAATTTGTAGTTAAATCATTATAAACTATTAATTTTTGTGAGTATTCACCTAAGTGGTTCATTTGAATGATGGTGGTTTTGATTTATATAATATGTATTTTTAAATAATATATATTTAAAATAAACACACATATAAATTTACAGGTAAGTGTTGCTTCAAATGCTTTCTTCCTCTGGGTCATTCTATTCTAGTACATAGTAAATGTATACTTTATATTTTAGAATTTATTGCCTTCTCTACTTAGGGAGGTAATCTATCAATGCAAATGATTGCCATTTGAGTGTATTGGTGTGATGCTTAAAATTTTGTTGTTTTCTCTGAGAGAGAATTCGGTCCCATAAGAAATAGTAATATATGTATCTAGCTACTTACCTATTAATAAAAATTATCAGCCATGTTATTTGTTTTTAATTTCCAGTTTTATTGCATACTTCTCAGAGAATGTGGTCCATGTTATTTCTACTTTTGTAGATTTTTTTTTGAGATTTACTTTGAGGCTTAATACACAATTCTTGTTTTTAATATTCATGTGTGGAAAGGTAAAAAGAATGTGTGTTCTATCTGTTGGGATATGTACGTGTATGTGGGAAGTGTGTGTTTTTATACATACATATACACACACAGACACAATTTTGACTGCTCTGTCAATTTCTGTGAGGTATATAGTTTCTCAATATTATTAGTCTTTCCATGAGGTCTTTCGGTAAGTATGGCTTTTTCCATTTCTCCCTGTACTTTTATCATTTTTTAGTTTTATATTTCAAAACTATGTTGTTTGGAGCATAAAGGTTTGTGATTATTATATCTTCATGGACAATTATTCTTTCATAAATATTAAATATCCTTCTTTGTCTTTTTTAAATGCTGTGTTTTATTCTATTTGTTTTTGTTTGTGGTGTATTGTTTGACTCTTAAAAATACCAGACAGCTGAATTTCATTTTATTTTACTTTGCATTTTCTTTTCTTTTCTTTTTTGTTCTTTTTTAAGAGACAGGGTCTTGCTCTGTTGCCAGGTCTGAAGTGCAGTGGTGTGATCGTGGCTCACTTGAGCTGACCTCCTGGGCTCAAGTGATCCTCCCACCTCAGTCTCCTGGGTAGCTGGGACTAGAGGCATGTGCCACCATGCCTGGCAAATTTTTACAATTTTTGGAGAAGTGGGGTCTCCCTGTTGTTGCCCACACTGGTCTCAAACTCCAGGGCTCAAGTGATCCTCCCACCTTGGCCTTCCAAAGTGCTGGGACTACAGACATGAGCCACAGCCCAGGCTTGTTTTAATCTCTTTTAAATCGATGAATTTAAACCAGCCACACTTATTATGAGTAACTAATATGTTTGAGCTTCTGTCTTATTTTGTGATTTTTATTTACCAGGTTTCTGGTTATTTTATCCCCCTACTCCCTTTTATATCATTTGTCAGATTAATAGAGTTTTCTTGGATCCATTTTCAGTAGCTAATGCTAAGAAAATTGTTTTAGTTCTACTTCTGCTCTTCTAGCAGTGACACCTAAAATTTTTAACATAATCAGCTCTTACAGAATAAAAAACCAAAATAAGAATAAACACCTTTGTGGTATTTGTAGATATTTACTGTGGAATAAGGAGGCTATTCCGCAGTAATTCTTCTAAGTATATTCTTTTATGATATTCAATTGTCTTTTATGCTCCTACATTTAAAAAAATTACTACCACCAAATAAAAATTTATTTTTATATAAAATTCTGTATTTTAGCCAAATTAATGTGTAAAACCTGGCTTTTAAAAGTATTATAGTTCATTCCTACATTTACATCTATTATTCATTGTCATTTTGCTTCACTTTTAGCTGGCAGCCGGTCAAGTTCCCCAGGAAAATTGTTGGGAAGTGGTTATGGTGGACTTGCTGGGGGCTCCTCACGAGGCCCACCTGTGACACCGTCTTCAGAAAAGCGAAGCAAGATTCCCAGGAGCCAGGGATGTAGCCGGGAAACAAGTCCAAACCGAATAGGATTAGGTAAGGATTCTCAAAGATCTTGGAATACCATTCCCAGCTTGGTCATAGTTTTGATTATAATCTAATGACTATGTCTAATGTAGGAAATATAGATCTATTTTTTGAACTGAGGATGTCACTTTGCCTGGGTGTGCTTTATACAGATTATGGCATATTGAGGTTTCAGTTAGAAAAATATGTGGGACTTAACCCTTCAAATTGATGGGAAGGAATTATGTCATTATAGGCTTTTGTGTTTTGCAGTCATTGTACAAAGCATTGGAATTGGGGAAATACGGTGTTTCCCCAACAATTAGAAGCAGTGTTGCTTTTCATTTTCCTTTTACTGATTAGCACTAAGTAGACATTAACCTATATGAATTTTTCAAAAACAACATTTAGGGTCCACATTTATTTTAATTCTGATCTTCTCTAATCTAATTGGTGAAACATGGTGAAAAAATATGTATAGTTACTTTTGACATAGATTTGTTTAAGCATGAAAGCTAGGAATCGACTAAAACCAATATATAATATTTAGTTTTGTGTTACTTAGTTTCTTTGTAATAGTGTGCAGAATCATGTGAATTACTGTCAGCAGCTTAAATACCTTTTACTCCATTAAAATCTAATTCATACGCTACCTTTTTAAGTATAACATTTAGAAGTCTTTGTGATATAATACAAAAAATCTAAATTCATACTCTATGACTTCTTTACTTCCTAAGGGTAAAGTGTATTAATATAAAATCAGACTACTGTATTCTTAAATTGTGTTGGCTTATCTTTCTCATTTATTCATTTATCTCATCAACAATGTTTACTATGATGTACCAGGCACTTTGTTAGACCTGAGAATTAGAAGATACATGAGTTAGATTTAGATTCTGACTTCAAAAAGCTTGATATCTATTGGAGAGAGGTGGAAATGTAAGACAGTATGACAAATACTATGACTGGGTGCTTCACATAATCAAAACTATGACCTAAAAAAGGAGTATCTTAGACGCTTGGCCACCCCAGATTTCTTGCCAGGGGAGGCTGCCCAGAGTGGGTTCTGTTTTTATGAAGTACAAGATGGGATTGGTCCGGGTGGGGAGACGAGGGGAAAGGTTTCTAGAGGAGAGAGAATCATCTGCAGAAGCAGTCAGGCAAGAGGCATCCATACGTAATTCATTTGGCTACTGTAGAGAAAGTCAGAGTGGGTGGGAGTTGGGGGCAGAGACTGGTAGAGTCCAGCTCATGAAAGTCTTTGAAGGCCACCTTAGCTACTAGAAAGCAGGAGAAGATATTTAAGAATGGATAAGATTTGATTTGAAATCCTGTTTCCAAAGCAAGTAGAAAGTATTTCTTTGTTTTAGTAAATCTCTATGATGCCAACTTTTTATTGGCATTGCGTAGTGTGGTGTCTTAGCTGACAAGTTATTTGGGTGTTGATGTGGATACAACCATAGAAAAGGTCACAGCTGGAATATCTGAATTTTATGTCTGATGCTGTAACATATTTGTGTTTGGAAAATGCATTTGATTTTAAATCTAGGTGTTATGTTTTAGCTGTCTTTTTCCATAGTTAATTGTTTAAGTTTATAGGATGTCCGTTTGCAATCCATGTTAGTTTTATACATTTAAAGATTCTTTTCTGTTTTGAGATTTTTTTCTTTTTATATTATTAAAGATGCCATTTTAATCTTCTTCTTGAAATTGGGGAATAACCCAACTTCGTTTATCTAACATAATTCTGATGTGTTCCATGGTTTTAACTAAGAAGTTTGTGTTGTGTGTAGTTGAAAAGACAATATTTTATACGTTTTTAAAACCGGTATTATGGAGCATCAGTAGGAACTTAAGCTTGTTCCCTTCCAAAGAGTTATTTGAAATATTATTTGAAGAAAGTTACTTCCTTGATGCTAATTAAAGGGATCAGTTACGTGTAGAGCTTTGAGGTCATACATATAGCTTATATTAAAGAAGATATTTTCTTTAAATTTCCACACATTGTGAGATTATATGCATATAAAGAAAAATATATGAATAAAATGTATTTTCATTTTTTTCCTGTGGTATTGCTTAGAGATTGCATTTAATAGGGTGGCAGACATAATAGCATTATTCAGTAATAGATTATATATTACTATTATCATTTAGTATATACTGGATGTATGCCTGTGTTTCTTAACATTTGACTCATTGTATAGCAGTTTTCAATATAATTGTTGAAAAAAAGGGGAGGAACATCTTTTAGGAATATTTTCTATAATTCCTAAACCAACAAATTCAACAGTTTTAATGATAGCTAAACTAGGTTTGGAATTTGCACTGAGAATTAATCGTAGTTATCTACAAATTGTGTTTGGTTCAACTATGCCTCTTTTTGTTTGAAATGATACTTCTTAACAAATTTTCTTTTTTCATTTGTTTTAAAACTGATGCCAAGGCTCTTCTTTGGCATTTAGGTTTTCTTAAGCAGAACACCCTGTAATTCCTGTTGAATATTCAAGAAGCAAAATATATCCCTGATACTCTTTTTTCTTGGTGATTTATTTCCTCATAAGCTATCTGAGTAGGAAAATATATTTTTAAGTTTTATTTCTGTGTGTCTTAAAGACAATACTTTATAGATACAATAAAGCCACATAAATCACTAATATCTATAGTGATTATATTTTGGAAGTTTGTTCTTGTTCCCTTCTCCCACTCCTCTATGGAAAGGCTATGAAAACACATTTGATATTTTTGCAGCTTTCATTCTGTGGGTGTGTATTTTAAATGTTAAGGTTTTCTGGTTAAAATACTTTGAAATAATTAAACATTAATAATAGTTCATTTCAACTGTGAAATTAGACTACTGTCTAAGACCAAGACATGAAAATGTTTAGACCAGAGAGACATTTCATGTCTTTAACTTCTGGTTGTTTTTATTAATTCTCTTATATTCTGCTTTTATGAGTCCTGGTTGGACCCTTCCTTAAGATGTAGAAGTCAAGATTACCATTAAAACACTGAAGTAGGGTAGAGTGTCTATCAAGAAATGTAAACCAATCAAATGGGTATCTTATGGCTTCCCAGCATTTCATGTAAGCAGAAGACCCCAGAGGCACCTAGGAATACTGCTTTTTTAGGAAGTTCACAGTACAAGTATGTTTTCCTGGTCTCTCCCTCTTGTGCCTTCTCCTCTGTAACATATTTTCACATAGAACATTTAGTTTGGCACTTAAAGAGACAAGTTATTTTGGTGGGTTTTTTTCTTTTAGTTTTGATCACCTAATAAATTCATTTATAAAAAGTCATTTATATACTTATTTTAGGCCGGGTGCAGTGGCTCACGCCTGTAATCCCAGCACTTTGGGAGGCCGAGGTGGGTGAATCCCTTGAGGTCAGGAGTTCGAGACCAGCCTGACCACCATGGCAAAACCCCATCTCTACTAAAAATACAAAGATTAGCTGGATGTGGTGGTATGTGCCTGTAATCCCAGCTACTTAGGAGGCTGAGACAGGAGAAGCACTTAAACCTGGAAGGCGGAGGTTGCAGTGAGCCGAGATTGCGCCACCAAATTCCAGCCTGGTCAACAGAAGGAGACTCTGTCTCAAAAATAAAAAATAGGCCGGGCACAGTGGCTCACACCTGTAATCCTAGCACTTTGGGAGGCTAAGGCGGGTGGATTGCCTGAGCTCAGGAGTTTGAGACCAGCCTGGGCAACATGGTGAGACCCCGTCTCTACTAAACTACAAAAAATTAGCCAAGCGTGGCGGCGTGCACCTGTAATCCCAGCTGCTCGGGAGGCTGAGACAAGAGAATCACTTGAACCCAGGAGGCAGAGGTTGCAGTGAGTCGAGATCACGCCATTGCACTCCAGCCCGGGTGACAGAGTGAGACTCCATCTCAAAAAAAAAAAAAAAAAAAAAAAAAAGAAATTAAATAAATAAATATACTTATTTTAAATCCTTTTAGATTTGTCTTTCAAAGTAGTAGTATAAGTGAGTTTGTATTTCTCTTGTATTTTAAATTATTTAACATTTGAACCATGGATGTCACCACTAGATTTACTTTGATGAGTATATGATGCCAAAGCCCTTGAGGTTTAGGATAACTATGGCCATATTTTCACAAAATCATAAACGGACAGAATTATTTTTCTCTATACTGCTACTAGCCATATGTTAAACAAGAAAATCAGCTCGAATGGGTGAAAGAACTCTCTGTGGGTGAAATACCGGAGGGGGGTAAACCTTGTTAAGAAATTTATGCATAGTGTTATTTCAGATCATATCTGTTTACTGCTGTTAATGCTTTTTATTGTCTTCACGAAATGGACTCAGACCAAAAAGAGAGCATTTTTTTCCCCGTTGTTCTAGCATGTATATGAATTTAAGGGAGGGGATGGGGCCGGGAAGAATTCAGAAATAATCAGACAAGAACTATTAAGAAAATGCTCAACTAAGCATGAACTTGTTTAAACAACTATCAAGACCTTTTATAGCTTTTTTATTATTTGTTTTGGAGTGGGCAGTGGAATACAACAAAATTTTCACGTGTGCTCTTCAGCAGGGGACTTGGAAATACCTATGTGTGTGCATTATCTCACAGTAACCTGCTGATTTAAAATGAGGGGACGTGTTCTTTTTCCTCGTTTTCCTAATGGGAGGCTTGAGACCCAAAGAGGCCAAGTGGCTGGACCAGTGAGATAGCATGGAGCTGGAATGGTCATTTTTTGACTCAGATTTGGCATTGGTTCTCTAAGGATGAGTGGTATTGCTGTGTGCATTCTAGGAAAGTTGTCCGTATTGTTAGAACCAGTACACGCTCCCTAGTTTTTTAAGCATTTAATTTGGCATCTCCTTTTGTCATCATTGTAGGAGCTGTTTAGAATGTCATAAAGAATTGCTGACTAAATAGTCACTATGACTTTGAGTGAAAATTCAGTGCTTTCACATCACTCTGGCAAAATTAAGGAGAGCTTAAGAATTTCTGGTGAACCCCCAATAAAGCCCTTTATGTCTAGATTGTTGAGATTACGTTCCTGCGCTTGACTTTCTTTTTTTTTTTTCCTGAGCAGTACTAAGCATTTGGATATCACTTAAATGCCTTCAGAGTCTAGTTCCACTCTAGCACTGAGCAGCTGAGCACAATAGAAAGTTGGCTTTAGTTTTCCCTTTCGTATTCTTTTTTTAATCAGGGAGTGTTATGATTCTGGTTTATAAGACATTCTTGTTATACTTTGGCTGTATAATAAATCTTTGCTCTTAAATAATAGACTATGCTCGTTGCAGTATAGAAACATACTTGTTTTTATATCAGTGATTCAAGTTGATTGTTTCTAAAATATCTTGACATTTTTTCCAGTCCATCCTCTCAAGATGGAAGCGTATATTGTCCGCGTGAGCTATTACATTAGGCATTCCACCTACATGTATTCAGTATACAAGGTTGTTTTGGAGTATTTTGCCAGTAATGCATTTCCACTTTCTCAGATGGAGAAACAAGGGTATCCTAGTCTTTTCTGAGCTTCACAGCCCAGTTATTATGAGACCCTGGGCTATTCATGCAATTCTGTCTTGTAGTCTCGGTGTTTTATAACAGGAGAATGATTAACTTTATCCGTAGATAATCAGAAAGTTATTTGCTGTTCTCAGGTCAGTGGAGAGATCTTTCCCGAAATACTGAGAGTATTGATCTACTTGCTGTAGACGCAGTGTGAAAGACTGGGTCAGTGGCGGTGCTTGGTAGAGCACAGGCAGATCTTTTTGGATTTTCATAGAAAAAGCGGGGATAAAATGTTGGGATCAGTAAAGGAAAGGATAACAGTCCCCACTTTTTGTATCTGCTGGTTTCGAGAATTGGATATGTTTGAAGCATCTACACACTTACTTGGAGTGGGTAGGCTCTCTCTCTGGTTGTGTCAACTCCTATGGCTTCTCTTGGTGAAGATGGCCAGCCTGGGAGCAGTGAGCCCTCTTCCTTATCATTAGGTAAGTTCATGGACTTCAGTGACCAGTGTGGTTATTCTGTTTGTTAATCCAAATTAAGTTACCTTTCTAAGAAACAAGTGCATATGAATACAGCTTTGGTTTTTTGTCCTCTTGTTGAGAAGTTTGCTAAACTCATAAAAATTGATCGTTTCTAAAAGGCTTTTGATCTTGTATTTTCTGATGACAGTTTGTTGTTCGGAAAGATTTCTTTTCACTTCTTACATTTAGGTGTAATTTCACCTTCATACTGAAATTCACAGCTTTCTGAGGTATTGAGCATAATCACATTTTACCCAAACCCTCCCCTGTTGTCACGTCAGTCAGTGAGACCTCAGCATGGATAGGTGGCTCAGTCATCAGAACTCCCCAGCGCGAACAATGTCGTAATTACATTAACCAAATGTGACTGACATTTTGTGAGTTTTTCTGTCTTCATTAAACTTGTTCACCTTCTCTGAAACCCTTCATGCTGCACACTAGCACGGAGCAGCCGTATCCCTCGACCCAGCATGAGTCAGGGGTGCAGCCGCGATACCAGCCGTGAGAGCAGCCGAGATACAAGCCCTGCTCGGGGCTTTCCTCCACTTGGTGAGTACACGTAGGCGCTGGCTGAGGAGCAAAGAGTTCCTTTCCCTGCTTGTCCGAGACACTGCTAGGTGGAATGACCTGCTTTTCCTCCTCTACTGTCCTTGTGATCCTTTCTTCTTTCTTTCCTCTTCCTTAGTTACCCCTTGTTGTCCCCCTCTGCATGCTTGAATTTTGGCAACTTCGAATTTTTATATACTAGAGGAAAAAAACACCACTTCACTCTGTACTGTTGTCATTGATGACCACTTGCTCTCGGGCAAGCCCATCTGTGTGGTAATTTCTAACCTAAGGCAAAACTCAGCCGAAGTTAGTTGCTGCTTAAAAGTAAAGTTAATCCAAAGTTTATTCTTAGTCATTGAATTTTTACAATTTATCTTTAATTTTACTACAGATCAGTCTATATGTAATTTAATTCAAAGAAGGAACAAAAGTACAATTGCGGTAATGTTTAGAAAAGTAAATGAGTTTTCTTTTTAGAGTTAATAGTCCTGCCGTCTCTAAAATGAACACATAATAAACCCTTTTTAGTTAGTATAAAGTGTCGATCCCCAAAAAACATCGGTCACATCTGTCAACACATACTTTTGTGAAAGGGAATATTTTGTATTCTTCAATAATTATTTTTGGCTGCTTGCCATGTTAAGTGCTGTACAGATGTCCATTTTCCTCTTGATAAGCATAAACGTAGAACTCATTTTATAATAATTAGACCTAAACCTGAAATTATGTGGATCTGTGGACTCCAGCAGTCTGCTAATTTTAACTATGTATTTATGTAACTGGTCTTTTGAAAGCTATACATGTCACTACGAAAGAGTGATGTTAAATCAAAAGCATAAGGTCTTAATATTTGCCTCTACCTAGCTCCTTCTAATGTTATTCACTTCTTCTGATCTTTTTTCCCTAGTCAGTATCGGTAATCAAAATCTAGATATATTTCTTTATGACCCATTGTCCTTTATGAGATTCTGAAAAAGAACAGGTTACCAGATGCCAAAGCCCTGCTAGATGGTCCCCGTGATTTAGGGAGGCAATACCTGTTGTGAGGTGTTCCACCTTGTTAGCATGAGCCCTTGAGTGGGGCAGCTTACCTATTGCATGTCACCTATTCCACAGCAGTCTGAAGCATTACAGCAGAATTCTCAATAATCAGAGGTGGCAGTGATGATTTTTTTTTTTTTTTTCTGAATGAACTGGTGATTTTTCCTTTTAAATTAAGGCTGTATATCTTTGCATCCTTGCTCACTATTTGACCTTCTGAACAACCTATTTATGAGTAAACAATTCAATCCTTTATTGGTTATTTTGTCACTTAGAAGCAATTCAGTGTTTTCCTTTCAAATATGTACTGTTATTTTTGATACTGTCCATGGAAGCATCCTTTGGAATCTGGCATGTGGAGCAGGCAAGGTGTGCTGAATTATTGAGATCCTAATTGAACTCTAAGTGGTTGAGTGAATCTTGTCTGTTTTGTACATTGTTTGATTAAATGGATCTGTTTAGCTGTCTTGGTGACAACCCAGAATGTTGAAATGTGTAATTGCCACTACCAAGGCAGAAGGTGTGGGTCCTCAAAAACTCTAGCATCAGCACATGTCTTCTGTTGTGGTCAGGGCAATAGTTAAGTTCTTCGAGCTAAAATTTTTGTATCATGCTTTTCCCCACCTTGGGTTAAACCTAACCCTAAAACTTGTGTCCAGCAAGAACAACAGCATTGCTCATGTGTACGCACACCATTTGGAGCAGTCAGCAGGCATAATGCCTTGTGGTCGCTGTTCATCCTCTGGGACAGGTATTATCATCATCAGAGTCTTAGGGAGAATAAGCCACTTTCTCAAGATCACGCAGCTACATAGTGGATCCAGGGTTTGAATTCAGGTTTGACTTCAAGCCTGCTTCATTTGGAAGTAGTTCGGATAATTCAATGTGTTTCATCTGTTCCTCGAAAATATATTAAATGCTTGTTCTGAGGCTTCTTGGGGTGGGGGGTTAGAAGATGTTTCTGAGTCATTTATTTCCAGGCCTGGGTTTAGGACCTGGGAACTCAAACATATATCCCAGAAGGTTGTTGTCCTCAGAGGAGCTTATTACACATCCTCTGAAGGTTCCTTCTTTAGCTCATTCATTTTAATAATCTCTTCCCACCCTTTTTGGAAATTAGTGAGATTGTGTGTCAGTGCTTCTTTGAATCCACTTATGTAGCCAACTCTTTAACAACAACAACAAAAAAAGAATGAAAGTACTTATATTCTAGTGAATATATATTTTTAAGTTTGCATTTTTATTGTTTTGGACCATTTTGATGGTATGAGTATATATGGTTATGGTGATAATTTTTGATTAAGGGAAATTAAGGGCTCTAGGGCTGCTGTAAATTAGGCTTTCACATAAGTGGGTCTACCTTGGATTCCAGTGTTGGGTGTTAACTTGTGAATGTGACAGAGGACTCATGGCATGACAGATTTTTTTTAGAATATTCTGTTGAAACTGAACCAAAGGACCACTTTATAAGGAACCTACATATCAGGTACTGCTTAAAAACTATTTCAGTCTGAACTATCAAGATAGTGATGTGCTTGTACAAAAATGTATAGTTTGCTTCAGTCTTAACACAAAATATTTTACCAACTTCCTTATTTAGGGAAAGTGATAATTTTATAATATTCTTTGCCAATTTAGTTTTAATTTTTGTGAATCTTGAGAAAGGGATATTTTCCTTTTTTTGCAAGCCGGTAAAAATTGCCAGGTAATCTTTGCTATTTAATACCACATGTACCATAGAGATGCACATTTCATAAAGTAACATGGACCTTAAAAATTATATTGAAGAATTTGAGGTACTGATATTTTATGACTGCATGTGAGAGCGTTAACATGTACAGAATACTCTAGTAGTACGGATAAAATGTAGCACTGCTCAGTATTATTTTGTTAAACCTATAAATTTTCTGTGGTATAATCACTGTGAATTTTTCAGAGTAATGAATGGAAGCATATTATCTTTTGTTTTTCCTGAGGTTAAGGAAAAGCCATATGTTGCATGGAACTCTAGTTAATAAGTTAATGTGTTGAACCAAGTCTTTATTTCATAATTATTTCTAAAAGTTGTTTTCTCTCCACATGAGGACAGAATTTAGCATGTGTTTCCTCAGGTTGATGAAGTAATGTGCTCGTTAAGAATACTTGTTAATAAAATGGTACTATAATGTCAGATTGTAAATTGGAGGTTGCTCTTAACTGTTACTGCCACCACGAGCACCACCCAACACTACTAACCAATGTTTAAGTGCTTTATAATCTCTTTTAATCCACTCAGTAACTCCCAAGAGGTAGGTACCATTAACCATTATTAGCACCATTTTACAAACAAGATACTGAGACACAGATAGATTTAGTACTTTGCCCAAGGTCAGTCCTATGGCTAGTTGTGATCCAACGAGCATTTACAATTGCATTACTGAGCTGGTACTCATAACCAGTGTACTGTAACTGCCTCTCCAAGGAAGATCATTAAACTTAATACAGCTAAATTCCAACAATTACACAAGTACTAATAATTAGGATATGGCACTTTGGAAGGCTGAGGCGGGCAGATTGCCTGAGCCCAGGAGTTTGAGACCAGCCAGGCAACATAGGGAGACCTCGTCTCTACAAAAAAAAAAAAAAAGCCGGATGTGGTGGCACATCCCTGTAGTCCCTGCTACTTGGGAGGCTGAGGCAGGCGGATCTGCTTGAGCCTGGGGAATCAAGGCTGCAGAGAGCCATTATTGTGCCATTGCACTTCAGCCTGGGCAACAGAATGAGACCTAGTCTCAAAACAATAGTAATAATAATAATTAGGATATTCATGCAACAGAACAACAAACATTTTGACTGGGGAAAATGGAATTCCAACTGTTGAACCCCCTTCCTGTGATTTTATTTTATTTCTGTTGAAGTAACATTATGAACTTCTATGCTTGTTTTTGGTGCATGGTTACATATGCATCACATACTGGTAAAACATCTCGTGAGCTGAGTTAACAATCCGTCTTACTGCCGTTCCGCTCTGGGATGTAGATGGTGCTCTGTGACTCCTGCTGTTCTTCATGTTGCATATGTCCATACTGGCTGATAGACGCTTCGTGGCGTGAATATAACCTTGGAGTCCGAATTGGTTGATGCATACTTAGTTTGGAGCACCTTTAAGAGAACCTTTGTTGTGCCTGTGTGTTTTTTAGCTGTGCGAGAGCCAGCTGGCCACTGTAAAGTTTGGGGATTGGCACTTGCTGTCCATTCATATCCAGCACCATTTCTTCTCATGAGAAAACATGGCCTTGTTGGTAGCAGTCCCTGCATTTCCTCTGGACTGTGGCATTTTCTGTCTCTGGTACTTCTGTGTTAATCCTGTGGGTGTTGCCATTCCTTTTACCTGCAGCCTCTCGACGTCATTCCAGGTCCACTAGTGCTCTCTCCACTGCTGAATCTGTTGGGCAGTCAGGTGAACAAGTGCTAACTGCATGACTTGGCTTCTTCATATGTTCTAGTTTCACACCCATGTTAACATTTGTTTTCATCTGTGTCGGCTAGCACTTGGCATGTATGCACCTCATATTTTTTCCCCAATGTGCTTTAATTTTTTTAAGTTATTGAATGTTTATAGTTCTGTTAATAGGCTGTAGATGCTTTATAGCCTGTTTGACAACATCGTTTCTCCAGTGTTCATATTTACGTTAAAACAACAGGGAAGTAATTCCCTTCCTGCCACTCTGTCCCCAGGAAAATAACCAAAATTAGGTATTATTTAGGGTTCCTATGGGGCAAGGGGGCATGGATATCACCCAACAGATTCTTTCCCTTCCAAAGTCTTTACTCCGAATAAACTGTCAAATATTAATGCTAGTTATTGATGTCAAGTTCACATTTTTAAGGTACCATTTAGTTAACAGCACTGCAAATTATAGCATACATAATTTCATATGTATGAAAAGAAGTGTATTCTCAAAGTTTTATGGAAAAACAAGATCAGGATTCAGGTAATCAAGTCAGGCCAGAGGTATCCTTTGTAGCCTGCAAACCCCAAACATGCTCTCTCGGCTCTGTTTAGCAATACTCAACATCCACTGGTTAGCCACAGTGGCAAAAAGTAAGCATACAGTAATACATCAATTTGTTAGATTTAACTGCCACTATTTTTATATGCTAACAGTCCCTAATGACTACAATTTTCTCAATTGAGTAAGGCATAATCTATGAATTTGCAGACCATCGATGGTGACAATTGTTACCAATTCACCGAGTCTGGTATTTTCTCTTTTCTTCCTCTAAATGAAGCCCCCTATGCTTTTTTTGTTTGTTTGTTTTTGTTTTTTGTTTTTGAAACAGGTCTCACTCTGTTGCCCAGGCTTGGAGTGTAGTAGCGTGATCTTGGGTCACTGCAACCTCTACTACCTGGGCTCAAGCGATCCTCCCACCTCAGCCCCCCAAGTAGCTGGGACTACAGGTGCATTCCATCTTACACAGCTAGTTTTTGTTGTTTTTGTAGAGACGGGATTTCACTGTGTTGCCCAGGCTGGTCTCAAAACTCCTGGGCTCAAGCGATTTACCCACCTTGGCCTCCCAAAGTGCTGGGATTACAGGCAAAGCTGCCATGCCCAGCCTCCTATATATATTCTGATTATGTACATTTCCCTGAAGATTAGGGGCCAGACTGAGAGCACAGTCATATGTATTCATCTCTTGGAAAAATCAAACTTCGTAATAGTATCAGAGCCTTGAGAATATGGAACAGATTTTGCTCTGGTGAAAACATAAAGCTTATAGTTTTGCTTAGATCCAGATAAACATTTCCCCTTAAGATTTGAAATTCAAATTGTCTGTGATATATATCAAATGATCTATAATCACTGTGTATGGCAAAACTGTATGCATCTTGGAAGCACAGAATAATTGCATTGTTCTTATAGTTTTAATTTTGTATCTGAAAAAATCTGTATATTCCCTGGAGCAAGAATTGCTGGCATGAGATTTTTTTTTTTTAATTTTATTAGACTTCGTTTTATTTAAGTTTATGCTGGGTAATTTTTTAATGGCTTATAATTGAATTACTTTCATTCTGTTACTCATAAGTCTCCTACTATCTACCCTTTTTTAATGAAGAAAAAACTTGAACAAAGATCATCTATAAAACTATGTGTGCATAGTAAATCTCACATTTACACTTGTTTCATATTTCAACTGATAAATAGAGATAAATGTAATTTTTAATGGCCTTTTTTAGTTTATATGGCACATTACCTTTTAAACATAATGGTTAAGATGACAGTTGGAAAGACCAGCAAATGCATTAAAAAAGGGGATAGTATAACATACAGTTTTTGTTTCTTTTTTAAAAATTCATGACTATATAACTATTGATTAGCAGTGTTTAAATTTTTCTCCCTTTCTGTGGTGGTGGAAGGTATAATGTTTTGAAATTGACATTTAAAAAAGCTAAATAACAATTCACTTTTTAAGTTCACCAGTTTTGTAGGCACTGTCTTGTTACATATCTAAAATTTTAAATACATTGTTTTATAGGAAAGATCAATTCATGTAAAATAGATATTAGCTTCCCTTTTAGTCTAGATGCTTCCAGAATATAGCTAACATAGAGATTTTCCTTGTCCAAATGATGTCTTATTTGTTAACACAGAGAAAATATTTTATCTTAACATTTTTCTTCCAAAGGTTTTTATACATTAGATTTTTAAATAAGAAATTTTTTACTGGTAGATAATGTACAACACACTTAAGATACGACTCACGCTGCCTTTCTCCTAGTATATAGTTTTAATCTCCAGCACTTCCTAAGGAAGGTTGGTCAGCTGATTTAATGGGACTTTAAAAAGTGAGTTTTCATTTCCATGATCACAAATAAGCTTAAAATAGTTGTTTGAACTACTAAATTTGTTTTAAATTCTTTGGATTCTTTCTATTATTTGTTTATCTGTATAAAAATTGCCATTCTAAATTATTTGAAGAACCCAGGTAAAACTTATGCTAATATTATCTAAATTTTTAATGTTCTTCAGTGAAAGTGCTAGATTTTTTTTAGTGATTATTAAATAATTTTAATAAATTGATTTTTAAGTAATTTTTGTTGACACAGGCATCATGACAAACAAGTATCTAAAATTAAATGAGCTTAGCAATAGTTAAACAGTAGTGACACTAATAAAAATTTGCACAGAAATCCATTTAATTCATTTGTTTCAAATTTTAAGTTTTTACCACACATTGCATTAGAACTCTTATGAAACCATGAAGCTTTCTAATTAGTTTGACCAAACATCAAGGCCACTTGCCTCTACAGGGAAAGCTAAATAGATTAAAAGACTCAACTCATAGCCCAGCTCCCTTTTATAATAAGTTCCCGCTTCCCTCTCATATCTCAGAAACTTTTCAATAATAAAATACCATGTTTGGACAATTTCAAGTGACAGTGCTTTGTGGCACGATAGCATTAAATGTGAACAGCTTAACCTCTACCACTGGTAAACAAGTCAAGCGTAGTTAAAATTGGCTAGAGACTTTTCAGTGCTTCTGTCTACTTGGTGGGAAGAGGCAGTAGTCCTTGCAAGGAATTGAGATAATTTGAATTAAAGTGACACATCTTTTGCTTTTGTTTTTTAAATAGATCGGTTTGGGCTTGGCCAGCCAGGAAGAATACCCGGTTCTGTGAATGCCATGAGAGTTCTGAGCACAAGTACAGATCTTGAAGCTGCTGTTGCCGATGCTTTGGTAAGAGGCACAGTATGTATGTACACAGAGTCTTTTTGAAATACTCATCTGCATTTCTCTCTGTCTTAACAGGAAATTGCCCCCAAATCAGGTTGTTAAATCATCTTTGACACTCTTTAAAATTGTGTTAATGTTGGGTAAATTTATATTGTTATTGTTTGCTCCTTAAACTTTTACCTCTGCACACATATAAGTGAAAATGGACTTTACAGAAAATATTAGCGTCAAGTATTTCTTATCTGTGCTCTTCAGTATCAAGGAGCTTTTGATGACCCTGGACTTCTCAGATGTCATTGGGCTTCTTTTTTTCTTTTTAACCATGTTTTTTTTTTTTTTTCTGGCATTTCCTTTTTTCCATTCTGTTGCTTCTATTGCTTTACAGACTTTGATGGCATAACCTAGACATATTATTATTATAATAGGTAATAGAGTTTGAGGTTTGAAAATCTTGCATTTATTCTATTATCTTGTTTGATTTTATGTTGTTTTTCCTAAATCTTTGAGGATGTGAAGCAATGGTGGAATATGTTTTTGCATCATTATAGTGTAATATCTGAAAAACATAAATGATCATGGATCTTTTAATTTTTTTGGTTATACCAAAAAGTTCCTTAGTAGAATCAGCTTGTGGTCAGATTGCTTTTTAAAGATGCATTTCAGCTAGTCACAAGTCTCTTGCATATTCTGGTTTATGTGCTCAGCATTTGAAATGGATGTTCTTTAGAACTGTGTGATCACTGGCCTTGCTCTTGATGTTTTAAGATTTATTCTCTTGTAAGGGAAAAAAGTATGTAATGTCCTGCTCTCAGACTCTGAAGTTTTTAATCCAGCCATGTTTTGTCAGATCAACATTTTATAGTTTATGGCTATGGTGATTCCAGTTTTCATTCCTTCTTGTCTTGCCCTCATTTATTCCTGCTCAGTCAGGTTCTTTGACAAGTGTCTGTGAGCAGTTTGCTGCTCTAATAATGCTTTTCCTGTAGGCAAGCTGCCTGGCCACCTGTATTCCTCAGCCTTATGTATAGAAAGACTTTTTTTCCGGCAGGTGCTAGAGTTCAGGATAACTGCTCTAACCATGGCTTTGAGAGTCAAGAGCTGGAACAGAATTCTCTGAAGCTGTTTGTCCTTCCAAGTTGCAGCATTTAGAATCTGTATCTTACTCGTTCAGAGACCCTGGGAAGTGGAGGTCAAAGGGGTGGGAAATGATGGATGTGAAACCCTTAGTTGAGACTTCTGCTTAAGGCAGGGGAATTTCTTAGTTCTTTAAAGAACTGCATAAGGGACTGTGTATAAAGTTCTAGGAGGCGGAATAGGACTTGAGAGTTTGAGGTTTGGCTTAACTTGACTTGAGCTTTTCTCTGAGCTCTAGCTCCCATTAGATTCATGCTGCCCTTGTTACTTTTTGTCCAAACTGTTTAGTCTCTTCAAGTGACCTGCTTCTGAAGAGAAAACACAGAAATGGTACAGAATCTTTGCCTCACTGAATAGACACCACGGCGCCAGACAGAATGTCTCAGAGGAATAGATAGTAGAATTAATGGTGACCTTAGAGATTTGCCTCACCGATATGGGAAAAGTTTTAGCAAAGAATTACAGCAAGTTACCAGAAGGTCTTGTGAGACATGGAGGAGGGTTAGGAAATGCCATTTTGAAAGCATTCTTTATTATTATTCGCTTGATATGAAACGCTTGCTAACCTGTATTTTTGGTTTGCTAAGATATGTTTTGCTGTACACTTGTGTTGCAAGAGCAATCCCTACATATGCTTCTGACATAATTCTCTATGCTTTTTCCCCATCCTCCAATATTTTCCTGCCTACAGCTGTTAGGAGACTCCAGGAGCAAGGTACCAGTGCTTGAACTTTTGTTTTACAACTTTATTTCTTCTGTTGCAAGTATATTTCTCTTAGAAGCTAGTGAAAACCAAAAAATGTAGTATAGAAATTCTGGTCTGAAATATGATTTTGTTGAATCATAACAGTGATTCACCGTCATTGTTGTCTTTATTCAGGTGGAGTCAGCCACCTTTCATGTACATCTGTTTTAGTATTTATTTTGAATGTCAAGCTCTGCTCCTTTGCCTAGTAGTATTTCATTTTATTAACTCAGTTTGTGCCTATTCTTACGTTGTCATGATTTCATGAATGGATTTATCAACATTTTTCTTATTTTAGGAATCTGGATTTTGTATGACCATATAATTTATTATCCAAACAAAAATGCTTTTGAGATTAAAAGGGGGATGCTATTAATAATTATGACAATAGGCTTAAGGCAGAACAGTCCTGAGCAAGTTGGATTAATAATAATACACCATATTGTTAGAGAAGTGTATTTGTATGGTTTAAGCCAATAGCTATTTGTTTTGTTTTTATCAATTTTCTATAGTTGCTGCTCTATCATATTTGTGGGTATAACAGTTTTGTATTCAGGGTCAGAGAAATGAACAAAGTCTACTTTCAAAGAAGCCTATTTGTGTTTCAAAACCCTAAGTCTTTAATAAAAGTGGCCAGGAGTTCGAAACCAGCCTGGGCAACAGAGGGAGATGACTTAGGAATCCTTTTACGTGGGCTGCTTCTGCCATTGACATTTCAAATTCTGACTTTTTTAGGAAACATAAATATTCACACAAGTTTACCCATAGACCATGCTCAAGATATATTGCTTTTGACTGGGGAGGGGCTGTTGGCTGCACATATTTACATTGTGCCAGGTGCCCAGCTGAAATATTTAACATATAATTTCATTTAATCCTCACAACAAGCCTGTATGATAGGTTTAATTATTGTTGTCTTAAAGATGGGGAAACTGAAGCAAAATGCCTAGGAGGCTTTCAGAAGTCATGCAGCCCAGTCAGTGTTGGCACCAAGATTGTGGTCTGTCTTCCTGTAAAGTCTACACACTTTATACTAGAGGCCATACTCTTTCCCCTCTACTACAGAGTGCTTTGCTTATTAGCTATTTTACCTAATGGAAAATTGCTTTTCTGTTTTTATTTCCCTAATCTATAAGCACAGGAAAAGTGTGTGTGTGCATGTGTCTTTTTACACTTAACTCTTTGTTGTCGATTTTGTTTGGTATGGCTCACAGTCATTTCACCTTTCTATTTCTTCCTCAATCACTCCCATCCCTCATTGGACCTGTCAGAAGAAGCCTGTGAGGAGGAGATATGAGCCGTATGGGATGTATTCTGACGATGATGCCAACAGTGATGCCTCAAGTGTTTGCTCTGAGCGCTCATATGGCTCCAGGAATGGTGGCATTCCCCATTATCTGCGGCAGACTGAGGATGTAGCAGAAGTTCTCAACCACTGTGCTAGTTCAAACTGGTCAGAAAGGAAAGAAGGGCTTCTGGGCCTGCAGAACTTACTGAAGAGCCAAAGAACACTGAGGTGAGGACCACAGCAAGAATATGAGCTAAGTTTGAATCCCCTGTTGGACTCTTCAGGGGCTTAAAGGGATTTCCTATAATTAATGGAGTCTTCAAGAGGTCTGCTTGCAGGAACAGGCACTAAAGGTACCAAGATGACTAAGACACAGTCCTTGCCATGCAGAGGCTTTGAAATATCTGGCAAATATCCTTTTTTTCTTCACTTTTTTTTTTTTTTTTTTTTGAGATGGAATGTTGCTCTGTTACCAAGGCTGGATACGTGGCGCGATCTTGGCTCACTGCAACCTCCGCCTCCCAGGTTCAAGCGATTCTTCTCCCTCAGCCTCCTGAGTAGCTGGGACTATGGGTGTACACCACCACGCCCGGCTAATTTTTGTATTTGTAGTAGAGACAGGGTTTCACCATATTGGCTAGGCTGGTCTCGAACTCCTGACCTCGTGATCTGCCTGCCTTCACCCCCCAAAGTGCTGGGATTACAGGCATGAGCCACCACACCCAGCCCATCTGGCAAATATTCTATAATTTATTAGGCTGATAAAAGATTTAGGATAGACACAGTGGCTCATACCTGTAATCCCAGCACTTTGAGAGGCCAGGGCAGGAGGAGCACTTGAGTCCAGGAGTTCGAGACCAGCCTGGGCAACAAAGGGAGACCCCATCTCTACAAAAAAGTTAAAACATTAGCCAGATGTGGTGATATGCATCTGTAATCCCAGATACTTCGGAGGCTGAGGCAGGAGGATCACATGAGCCCAGAGTTGGAGATTGCAGTGCATTATTGATTACACCACTGCACTCTAGCTTGAGTGGCAGAGCGAAATCCTATCTCAAAAAAAAAGACCCCATATTTGGTTCCCTTCTGTTTTATATTTGTCCAGTAGATGTTATTTGAGAAATCTTGGTGTACAGTATGCAATTCAGGTTAAAAAATAAAATAAAACAACTCTGCAGGTTAGTATGGTTCATTATACTTTAGGGTCTTGGATTAAATGTTATCAGTCTTAGTCTGGAAAATTTTGATACGCATGTGCATATATGTAGCTTATAAATGTACATGATGAGATAACAAAATGGAGCACTCGAAAATAGTAACAGCATTGTCTTTTAGATGGATCCTTTTTGCCTTTTTCTTTGTTTCTGTTTTATAAATTTTCTAAAATAAGCATGTGTTACACATACCAAAAAAGTATGTGGTTATATCATATTTTGTCAAATCTAAGGCACCATAGACACACCCTTATTTTTAGCCCTTTAATTAATGCTGCATATTAAACCATAACAGTACAAAAATGTCATTGATTATAAGATGACTCAATTACAGAGATGTGAAAACGAGAGAAAGGAGATGTGAATGGGAATTAAGAAATGGGCAACTTAGAATACATGAAATACAGTCTACTTTATCCTTTGGATAATTTTTATAAGATAAGTTAACGGTCATAGATGGGCATCCCTCTTGGGTTCTGTAAGGCCGAGCACTGGCTGATGAGTTGCTCAGCTCTCACTGTGGCTCTTCAGGCAGTCTGACTCCACCCTCCTGTACTCATACCTGCCCCCATTATTTGTCTGTTCATGAAGACGATACAGAAAGTTTTGTCATGTGCCTTCTGAAACGCAGGCATCCTGTGACACTTTGGTGACCTGTCAAAAACAGAAGATGACTTGTCGCGATTGTTCCTCAAGAATCTGTTTAATCCCTGGTGGTCCCACTTTGTAGATTCTTAGTGTTCACCAAGTACCCATTGAATAATTTCTAGGAATCTGTTGATTGGCATTGGTCTAATCTAGGTTACGTCGTTAACAATATTGAAGGGTCCTTGAACCAACTGTCTCATCCATATAAGAGGGCATTAATCAGGGATGATTTGTGGAAGAGAGGACCCTTCTATCAAACTTTAAACATGGGACTTGGTGGTAGTCAAGGATCAGAAAAGACAAAGGGCACCAATGTGAAATGAGTGTTTGCTTTGTCCTAGGTACAGTAGAAGGTACAATGTGTTATCTTTTTTAATCCTCTCAGCAGCCACGTGACATGGTCCTTATCCTGTTTGACCAATAAGGAAAAACATAGGCTTAAAGATAGCACAGTACTTACTTATTTTATTTATTTATTTTTGAGACTGAGTTTCACTCTTGTTGCCCAGGCTGAAGTGTAATGGCGTGATCTCGGCTCACTGCAACCTCTGTCTCCTGGATTTAAGCGATTCTCCTGCCTCAGCCTCCTGAGTAACTGGGATTACAGGCACCCGCCACCATGCCTGGCTAATTTTTTTATTTTTAGTAGGGACAGGGTTTCACCACATTGGCCAGGCTGGTCTTAAATTGGTGACCTAAGGTGATCCACCTGCCTTGGCCTCCCAAAGTGCTGGGATTACAGGTGTGAGCCACTGCACCTGGCCCAGAGTACCTTATTTACAGCAGAACTGAGATTAAAATCCAGGTCTGTCTGACCCTGAAACACATGCTGTTTTGTTTTTTCCCTTTTTTGTTTTGTACCTCTCATTACAATGCAGGATAAACATGCTTTTTAAACTTTATTCCATTGCTTTTCAATTGTGGCATGTGGAAAACACAGCTGGGATAAAATGAAAAGGACTTGGTGCATGGCTTTGTCACTTCCAGATGTGTCAGCTTGAGTAAATCACTCAGTCTTAGTTTCCTCATCTTAAAATGAGAGCAAATCTCTGGTTTTATATTCCTATTTGATTTAGCTATAAATTAAGAGTTTGTGAAAAAACATTGTTATGTAGATATGAATTATGTAAAGCTTATATAGTTGACTGATCAAAAAAATTACCCAGGTATGGTAGTGTGTACCTCCCAGCTACTCAGGAGGCTGAGGTGGGAGGATCGCTTGAGCTTGGGAGATCAAGGCTGCAGTGAGCTATGATTGCACCACTGCACTCCAGCCTGGGTGATAGAGTGAGACCCTGTCTCAAAAATAATAAAAGTAGTAAATTCATTGATTTCTGTTTTATTTCTTCTAGTCGAGTTGAACTGAAAAGGTTATGTGAGATCTTCACTCGGATGTTTGCTGACCCTCATAGCAAGGTAAGTCTGGAAGTCATGCCTGCCCTATCTTTCCCCCTGCATGTCTGTGTGTTCTGTGTGATATACTACCCAAGAATGAGAGAGAATTCCCAATAGTGCAGTTCCGACCTTACAGAGTCACACCAGTTTCAGCACTAGTGTATGTTACATCTTTTAAAAACAGAATTCTTGGAAACTTAAATGTGCATAAAATTTCAAGTTAAATAAGTGTGTTTCAAGTAAACGTTATCAGGGAGAGAATCAGATGGTCTTTCTTATATTCAGCAAATATTTTTGTACGTCTCCTCTTAGCCAAACAGTGAGGTAGGTGCTAGGGTATAAGATTATATTATAGTATCATGCATTGTTTAATGTTATAGTAGTGAAGAAAATAAGTATGTAATTATTTTTGTATCCCATGTAGAATATGTCCGTATAGGACAAGATAGAAAAAATACCAGGTTATTTCGTAAAATAGGATTTTGCCGTTCCCAAGAACTTGCTGAATGGGGATCACTTAGTTGGTGCCCACACCTCCTGAGGGCCATAGGGAACACTAAGCCTGAGGAATGCTTTTTTTGATGAGAGAGTCCCAGCTGAGGGGGAAACGCCCGTGAGTATGGGACAGAACACTTTCCAGGGGTGGTGGAAAAGACGTGAGACAGGGTATTTTTACAGAAGTTTACTTGGAGTCTAGATTTTAAATACTATTGTTGGGGAGAAGGCCCTTAGAGGCTATTAGATGCTTTTGGTGGAAGAAAGTAAGGTATGGAAATGGATAGAACCTTAAATGAGCAGAAGCAAATCTTTAATGCTGACATGCAGGATCAACTACAGTTTTCCTAGTAAAGATGGGCTCCTTCAAGTCTTGCTGGAAGAAAGAAACCTGTGACGGCCAGAGAGCCTACCAGCTGGTCATCATCATCTTCTTTCTTTTCCTATCCTTGCTTCCTCATAGGAATTGTCCTTGTAATATCAAACATCCATCCACCCATTCATTCACCCAGTCATTTAACATTTACTGAGTACCTGCTCTGGGGCAGGGATATAGAAAAGAAGATACGGTCCCAGCCTTTTGAGGTGCTCATGAGAGTAAAGGGGAGTGAATGCAAGGGTTCTCCTCCCCTCCCCCCACAACAGCTCTCCTCACTCAGTGTCATTCTTGAAGCATGTCTTTAAACTTTCTGCTATGACCCTCACAGCAAAGTCAACATTAACAATATTAATAAAAATCCACTGGGCACAGTGGCTTACACCTGTAATCCCAGCACTTCGGGAGGCCGAGGTGGGCGGATCACCTGAGGTCAAGAGTTCGAGACCAGCCTGGCCAACATGGCAAAACCCTGTCTCTACTAAAAATATAAAAATAAGCTGGGCATGGTGGCGGGCACTTGTAATCCCAGTTACTTGGGAGGCAATCACTTGAACCTGGGAGGCGGAGGTTACAGTGAGCTAAGATCGCACCACTGCACTCCAGCCTGAACAACAGAGTGAGACTCTGTCTCAATAAAAATTCAAGAAAGACTGAGCTTAAAGGCCACATAGATATCCAAAGATAAAATTTATCAAGATTTTTCTCTAAGGTAGTGGTAAAAGCAGTAAGATTTAACGCATAAGCATAATTAGATTCTTAAGATTTATAACATAAGCACTATTAGATGGTTTAGAACATTGATAGATTTCTGTTACCTGTCACCCCTAGATTGCTGATTCAGAAGCAGAATGTGAGGATAAAGAAGGAAATTTGTTTCCATCAGAAGTCTCTTGTACAGTGAGTTTGGAGGTCTCAGTTTAGTTAATATTTGTTAGCTGCCTATAAGCGAAGCCAGGAATCCCACAGCTGAATGACTTTTTCCTGAGCTGTCTCACGGGAGACCCCTGGTGGTGAATAGTTGCTGTGCTAGAAATGAGGTGGTATAAGGTTCGTGGTTTGTCCAAGTAGAACAAGTTTCATTAACAAGGTAGGGATACTCAGTGCTACTTTTCTCTCTGAAATTGGTTCAGAGATATTCCACTGTGCTCACTATTTCACCTTAGCAAAAATCATTACACAACAGCGTGATAATTATGTTAATATTTTTATATATTTTATTCTAAGCTGTAATCTATTACTTTATGATATCTGAAATTGGTATACATGAAAATGCCTGACGTGAAAAGCAATAGCTACACAACAGTGAGTAGGTGTTTTTATTGGCTCATTTTATAATAGTATTTGTTGACTGCTAGATAGTGAATAAGAATACTATAGAATTAGGACAAGAGGATTTGTTGTTGTTTAAGAAAGAAAAGCCTTCAGGATTAAACTCAGAAAAGTTAATTTCTCTCTGTACTGCTTTTTAAAGACTTACATTGATGGAGGAGAGAATATTTCATTGGTTTGTAGCCTTTTCAGGTTTTCTTAAAAAAACGCATGAAAATGGTATTAATTCACTGCCAACTAACATGGAATTTGTTTTGTTGCATGGCCTCGTTTGCGGTGGAATTCACAACAGAGAGTAAGTTCCATTCCTTTTTCCTTTATCTGTTTTCTGCACTACATTTTCCTTCTGTACTATGAACAGTTGTTAACAGTGTTAACCTAAGTTACAAGAGTCTGGGCAAAGCACGTTTGGGCATTTTTAATGTTTTGTAGACTTTGGAGGAAATCGTGAATTCAATATGTGAAGTACTTGGTTTTCATTTGTGTCTAGGTTTTCAGTATGTTTTTGGAGACTCTTGTGGATTTTATAATAATTCATAAGGATGATTTACAAGACTGGCTTTTTGTTCTTCTCACACAATTACTTAAGAAAATGGGAGCAGATTTACTTGGATCTGTGCAAGCAAAAGTTCAAAAGGCTCTAGATGTCACAAGGTAAGTGTTTAAGGGTTAGGTCCATTTTGATGTTACAGGCTACTTGTAAGTGACTTTTTGCCATTCTCTTTTGTTACCCATGGCCTTTGTCACCCACTTGAATATCTCTTTTACTCAGTTCTCACTTTCTGTTGTTGACATACTTGTTGACATGTCCCACCAGTCCGTGAAATGAAATACCATATCTTCCTTGTGTTGATATTACTTTTGTGAGTATTTAAGACATATATAATAAACAAATGTAAAACTTTGGAAATTGATTCTCTTCTCATTAAAAAACATTTAAAGGGAACATTTAGAATAGTTGTTTACATTTTTCTGAAGACCTTAGTATTTTTATTACTTCAACTTACAAGTCTTACTAGAAATTTTTCTATCAGTGTATGATGTAGAGTTTCCATTGGTCCAGGAAAATTCTCTAAATTGATAGCACATTGGCTAGAGATTAATAGCACATTTGCAGTAGTTGTGACCCTTCTGGCTGTTAATGAGAAAAGAAAAGCTGCTGAAGCCAAGAAAAGTTAGAAAAAGTACATGCTGCTGCTGTTCAGAAACCGCTTCTCTATTGTCTGTGCAGTTGTGGGTCCTCAGTATGCAAGTATGAAAGTTGAAACATCTCAGAAGACACTTTGCGATAATGTCTTGGTTGTGATTTGGTGGAAGATGGATGGGGGAATGTCAAATTGGTGAACTTTTTTAAAGAACAAAGGAATAACTTCCAAGTCACTCAGAAAATTATCAGGGCAATAACTTTTATAAGTTACTACGAACTGGAATAATTCTAGTTATCATAGAATTTCAAGACAGAAGGATCTTAAAGATGATGCTCATTTTATGAGTGAGAAACAGTTTGCCTTGACTTTGTTAGTGGCTGTTTGGAAACACAAATCCAGGATTTCTGATGATTGCACTGTTGTCTGTTTCTTTGTTGCAGGCTGTCTTGTGGGTGTGTGTCCTCACCTCCTGTGGGGGCAGGGGGTGGTATGGATAGCACTGGAACCTTCTCTTCCCTCTCTGGCTCCCTTGACTAGCACAGTAGCACATCCTGCCCTGCCGGCATCCCTATGTGTGCAGCTGTTACATGACTCTGACTTCAAAGAATGCATCTGTTCCTCTACACCATGATGCCAGCTGTTTTCTTTTGGCCCTTGACCCTGTCAATCTGTGTAATTGCATTGCTATAGAATTCTGTTATCCAGAGAGATTTCCCTTCTGGTTTTTAATGAACTCAAAGTAATGTACTTCCATCTGTCAGTGAGGACATAAAAAAAGAATAATAAATAAGAATCAAAGTAATATACTAAATTTGCAAAAAAGCTTTCAAACTTCGTCATTCCTTTTCATGGCTAAACTTAGTGGAGTTAGGGAGCATTACGGTACACCATGATACCAATGGATTATAAAGGTTTAGCCAAGATTGACTGAGGGGCTAGGCTGATAAGCTGGTATCATTGAGTGGAGTAGATAGGAGGGCTGTTGATAGACTGGGGCCGGTTGTGGCCACATTGGGACATGGGCTCAGTAGTACCAGACTTTTCAAGAAAGGTCAGAAATGTGGATTTGGGCAACATATTCGAGAATTTTTTAAAATACTGTAAAGGCCAAATAAAACACATGTGAGCCAGACTTGGCCTATAGGTCGCTTAATTTAGGTGAATTTTAAATGACCAGATCTATTTCATATTTTTAGGAATGGTAGGAGTATTAAGATTGTGTTCCTAAACTTTGGTGATTAAGGAATACAATTGTGACCTCCTGTTAGTTTTCCTGGATGCCCCTTTAAGAGTCCTAATCTCAGTAGATTTGGTCTGAGTGCCTAAAGCATTTTTAATATTCCCTTCTTTTTCTCAGCAGTTGAGATGCACAGCTGTTTAAGCTGATCTAGAATAGTCAGTGACTACTAATAGGAGGTTTTAGTGATGGCTGAGAATTGCTTCTCAGTTTATAGAATTGAGTGCTAATCTGCCTCAATTTCCTTTCCTTTGCCTGTGCCTAACAATGGCGTATTTCCCGATTATACACACCCATTACTGAAATGTATTCTCCGTCCACCCCATGCTGCCAGAAGAAGGGAGAGACATTTTGTGGGTAGTTTGTTGACATAGTCACTTAAATCAGGTATACTAAAGTATACTTTCCTTCCCTAAGAGATCTTCAAAGATTCCAGGGTACTATTGGATCAAGTTTACTTTTTATTAGTAATCATATGTAGGATAACACTGGCACCTGATATATGCCATGTGCTTTTTATTTTTATTATATCATTTTATTTTTCAAATCAGCTCTATTTACTTCATTTTAGAGAGTCAAACCTACTTCTTTATTTTACTACATTTATGTAGATTGGGAAAAATCTCTAAGAGAGTCCAAAGAAAGCAGTGTAGCTATTTGCCTTGCATTTATCTTTCCTGTTAATATGGAAGTTACATTACCATTTTCCACGTGGGCCACATTGTGCAATTTTAAACTCATACTAGTAATTACAGCATTTTAACAGAAAGAGCACTGACTCTCTGGCCAAGAGAGAGAAGGGGCTCCTGGGACTCCAGGCTTCTGTGTGTGATTTGTAGCTGGATGGGAAATGTTTTGTCGCCTCTCACAGGCATTCTTCTGTCGTGTGCAGGGACCCTAAGCAGTGACCAGGACCAAGGAGGACGATATGGTTAGTTTAAGCAGGGTCAGCTGTAAGCAGCCCAGTCAGGATGTAAAAATGAGATTTGGGTATCAGAAGTGATTTTTATGTATAAGCAATATCCAGAAAGGTAGCTGGAGGGAAAATGAGCGAATCCCTAGAAAGGCAGGTAGAAATTTCTTCCTTAGTTTATTGCTTAGTCTTAATTTTTTATTAATTTTTTTTGCATACAAAAACAATAAACATTTTCTAAAAATACATACAAACAAAAAGATGCGTATCAAACATATTAGGAAGGTTGCACATGGGAAGTCGGGGAATAGAAATGGGGGTGGGAGTTAAAATAAATGAGAGAGGGACTTTATATGGATCAGTGATAATAACTCAATCCTCTATTTGACAAAGAAGAGGGAGAAGGAAGAGGAAGAAAAAGAAAGTGGGATAAAGGATCAGAAAGGGAGGAAAATAGAAAAAATTAGAGTATGACTCCAGGGTAGACCTGTTTTGTTGTCATTGAGTTGGTTGGTTGGTTTGTCTGTTGTATTCTTCATGTTTCGCCAAGTTGGCCAGACTGGTCTCGAACTCCTAGTCCGAAGTGATCAACCCGCCTCGCCCCCTAGAGTGCCGGGACCACAGGCGTGAGCCACCACGTCCAGCCCCCACATTGCTTCTGGCCTCCGTGGTAGACCTCCCAGACGGAGCGGCCAGGCAGAGGAGCTCCTCACTTCTACCCAGACACGGGGCGGCCGGGCAGAGGGGCTCCTCACTTCCCAGACGGGGCGGCCAGGCAGAGACGTTCCTCACTTCTTCCCAGACGATAGGTGGCCGGGCAGAGGCGCTCCTCACTTCCCAGACGATGGGTGGCCGGGCAGAGGCGCTCCTCACTTCCCAGACGATGGGTGGCCGGGCAGAGGCGCTCCTCACTTCCCAGACGATGGGCGGCCGGGCAGAGGCGCTCCTCATCTCCCAGACGATGGGTGTCCGGGCAGAGGCACTCCTCACTTCCCAGATGGGGCAGCCGGGCAGAGGCGCTCCTCACCTTCCAGATGATGGGTGGCCGGGCAGAGGCGCTCCTCACCTCCCAGACGATGGGTGGCCTGGCAGAGGCGCTCCTCACCTCCCAGACGATGGGTGGCCGGGCAGAGGCGCTCCTCACCTCCCAGACGGGGCAGCCGGGCAGAGGCGCTCCTCACTTCTTCCCGGACGGGGCGGCCGGGCAGAGGCGCTCCTCACTTCTTCCCGGACGGGGCGGCCGGGCAGAGGCGCTCCTCACTTCCCAGACGGTGGGTGGCCGGGCAGAGGCGCTCCTCACTTCCCAGACGATGGGTGGCTGTGCAGAGGCGCTCCTCACTTCTTCCCGGATGGGGCGCCCGGGCAGAGGCGCTCCTCACTTCTTCCCGGACGGGGCGGCCGGGCAGAGGCGCTCCTCACTTCTTCCCGGACGGGGCGGCCGGGCAGAGGCGCTCCTCACTTCTTCCCGGACGGGGCGGCCGGGCAGAGGCGCTGCTCACTTCCCAGACAGGGCGGCCGGGTAGGGGCACTCCTCACTTCCCAGACGGGGCGGCCGGGCAGAGGCGCTCCTCACTTCCCAGACGGGGCGGCCGGGCAGAGGCGCTCCTCACTTCCCAGACGGTGGGTGGCCGGGCAGAGGCGCTCCTCACTTCCCAGACGATGGGTGACCGGGCAGAGGCGCTCCTCACTTCTTCCCGGATGGGGCGGCCGGGCAGAGGCGCTCCTCACTTCTTCCCGGATGGGGCGCCCGGGCAGAGGCGCTCCTCACTTCTTCCCGGACGGGGCGGCCGGGCAGAGGCGCTCCTCACTTCCCAGACAGACAGGGCGGCCGGGCAGAGGCGCTCCTCACTTCTTCCCGGACGGGGGCGGCCGGGCAGAGGCGCTCCTCACTTCTTCCCGGACGGGGCGGCCGGGCAGAGGCGCTCCTCACTTCTTCCCGGACGGGGCGGCCGGGCAGAGGCGCTCCTCACTTCTTCCCGGGCGGGGCGGCCGGGCAGAGGCGCTCCTCACTTCTTCCCGGACGGGGCGGCCGGGCGGAGGCACTCCTCACTTCCCAGACGATGGGTGGCCGGGCAGAGGCGCTCCTCACTTCCCAGACGGTGGGTGGCCGGGCAGAGGCGCTCCTCACTTCCCAGACGGTGGGTGGCCGGGCAGAGGCGCTCCTCACTTCCCAGACGGTGGGTGGCCGGGCAGAGGGGTTCCTCACTTCCCAGACGGTGGGTGGCCGGGCAGAGGCGCTCCTCACTTCCCAGACGGTGGGTGGCCGGGCAGAGGCGCTCCTCACTTCCCAGACGGTGGGTGGCCGGGCAGAGGCGCTCCTCACTTCCCAGACGGTGGGTGGCCGGGCAGAGGCGCTCCTCACTTCCCAGACGGTGGGTGGCCGGGCAGAGGCGCTCCTCACTTCCCAGACGGTGGGTGGCCGGGCAGAGGCGCTCCTCACTTCCCAGACGGTGGGTGGCCGGGCAGAGGCGCTCCTCACTTCCCAGACGGTGGGTGGCCGGGCAGAGGCGCTCCTCACTTCCCAGACGGTGGGTGGCCGGGCAGAGGCGCTCCTCACTTCCCAGACGGTGGGTGGCCGGGCAGAGGCGCTCCTCACCTCCCAGACGGGGCGGCCGGGCAGAGGGGCTCCTCACCTCCCAGACGGGGCGGCCGGGCAGAGGTGCTCCTCACCTCCCAGACGGGGCGGCCGGGCAGAGGCGCTCCCCACCTTCCAGATGGGGCGGCGGCCGGGCAGGGGCTGCAATCCCAGCACCCTGGCAGGCCAAGGCAGGCGGCCGGGGGGTAGAGGCTGCCGCGAGGCCAGACCACGCCACCGCCCTCCAGCCCGGGCAACACCGAGCACTGGGTGAGCGAGACTCCGTCTGTAGTCCCAGTACCTCGGGAGGCTGAGGCGGGCAGAGCACTCGGCGTCAGGAGCTGGCGACCAGCGTGGCCAAGATGGCGAACGCGTGCCTGCATCCAAAGGAGAAAAGGCAGGCAGCGGTGGCGGGCGCCGGCAGTCCCAGGCAGTCCGCAGCGCGGGCAGCAGCCAGCCGAGTAGATTGTAGCCTGGGCCAGAGAGGAGAAAGAAAGAAAGAGAGAGAGAGAGAGAGAGAGAGAGAGGGAGGGAGGGAGGGAGGGAGGAAGGAAGGCCTTAATTTTTTAAATAGCCACTCAAAGTAAGTTCAGTTTGTGTTTGGGGACTTGGAAAAAGATTTTCCTTTTTCCATATTTTCTGTATAACATGTATTACTTTACATAAAACGAAAGCACTATTTATTAAAAATGTGAACAGGGTTTTACATACATTAACTTACAATGGTATGCTTTTGTTAAATAGTTTTACATTGTTTTGTAATAAATTTCTTTAAAAATAAGCACTTTTTTCCCACCAACCTAGGGACTCCTTTCCATTTGATCAACAATTTAACATTTTGATGAGATTTATTGTGGATCAGACTCAAACTCCAAACCTCAAGGTCAGTAATTATTTGTCATTACAATTCAACTCTGGAACTCACATTTGTTTAAATTTACTTTTGTTTATACATGACCCATGTTTAGCTATTGTGAATAAATCTGCTGTGAGCATTCTTGTTTGATTCTTTGTGGACATGTTCCTGTTTCTCTTGGTTCAGTACCTAGTAGTGTATTTGCTGGTTCATTGGGTAAGTATATGTTTAGCTTTTTTAGAAACCACTAAAATGGTTATACCATATTGTATTCCTACCAGTAGTTTATGAGAGCTGTAGTTTTCCTGCATCCTCACCAGCATTTAGGCAGTACTAGTCTTTTTCACAATTAATATTTAAACTAGAAAATTAAGATATTCTTGTGTGTGGAGATAGGTATCTTATTGGAATGTTTAATATTAACATTCTAAGCTGTGAAAGTTAATCGTTACATATTGTGGAAAATCATACCTGTAATAAGAAGACCAAGTTTCAGGGAGGATGTATGTTAATTTGAATTAGGTCACATTCATCATCTGTTCTTTGATCATTAACTTTTTGGAGGTTTTAGGATGAGCCTAACAAATAATTACCTTTTTCTCCTGAAGTCAAAGCTAGTTGAGAAGTTGATGGTGAAGTTAGGGCAGAGCATCAGCTTGATTACTGAAAATGCTGCCTTACAGAACATGGCCTAGAACATGTGACAAAACTAGAGCTGAACATGCCCTGCAGTCAGTGGCAGAGCTGGAAGTCTCACGGGCCCCTCGCAAGGGCTCCTGCCCTGGAAGTGTCTTGCAGCATAGATGAGGAGCAGAACAATCTTCTCTACAGGCAGCTAAAAATGAAGAAAACTGAGCCATGCGCCTCTTCCTGTCCCCAAACTTACCCATCAGCCATTTCATGCTTTTTCCCCTGTTGGACGTCGCTCCATGTGGAAACTACCAATACAGGAGAAAGGAAGGAGATCCCCCTCAACAGGGTTTACTTTTCTCTGGCCACCTGATAAGAATTGTTTTCAAAGATTCATCAGGTGTACTTAATGTTTGTAATTATTGGCTCTTTCAGGTCAAAGTTGCAATCCTGAAGTACATTGAGTCTCTGGCCAGACAGATGGATCCAACAGATTTTGTAAACTCTAGTGAGACAAGGCTTGCTGTTTCTAGAATCATAACCTGGACAACAGAACCAAAGAGTTCAGACGTGAGAAAGGTATGTCCAAGGGAACCAATGTGTAATTACAGATTGTTCCTGGGCTTGTGTTAGAGAAATGTATTTAGAAACTTGAAAACCATGCCACCCACCCACAAACTTTTGTCACTAAGGCTCTGCTGTTGCCCTTTTCTCTCTCTGGCTCTGCCCAGTTTTGAATATAAAAATGAAAATCTGAAATCTTGCACGATGGGCTTATGGTTTCCCCAGGTATCTATTTTATATATTTTCCAATATGAAATCACTAGTAAATTAGTGTCTTTTACACAGATGTTTGTTTTCCATATATCAGTTTGTAATATGTACTTTGAAGTCAAAATTACAGATCTAGGGCTAGCTGGCTACAGGGTCCCTGATCGTAAAATGTGGTTGAAAAGTTTGATAAGATGTAATAGATGCTTAAAAAAGAGCAAACATCTTTCAATATGTAGCACGTAAGTATATGTGTGATATGTGAGTATGTGCTTATGTAATGGAACTTAAGTATTGCCTGCTATGTGCAGAAACATATTTTATATTTGCATATTACCTCGATTAGGGCCTGTTTGGGACAAACTAGCTTTGGTCATAATACCCACTCCCTGTGGACATGCACATTAGAATATTTGAACGAGGACTTATTGTCCTTACTATTCTAGTCAGAACATTACAGATAATTTCGAATTATTAGCCTGAGGCTCCAAAAACCTCAACTTATTTTAATACTAGCTCAAGCCAAATTTAAATAGAACATTAGATATATTGCCAGAAATCACTTTGTTCATTTACTGTTTGAATGAGCTTCAACACTTGTTTTCAGTTATTTTGGGTTATACAGTGTTAGTTCACAAAGCTTTATCTCCACTGGCGTGCTACTTTCCATGCCTGCCCCCCTGCTTCTCCTTTCCCATTGTGAGGTGTACTTCTCACCTTCACACCTACCTTATACCCAGGCTCTAGGACAATAATCCTGATCTTCAGAGGAATTTCAGAAGATTTAGATTAATAGTTCACAGTCCTGGCTGCAATTAAAATCAACATAGATTTCTGAGCTCTGTTCCCAAGTAATGTGATTTAATTTGTATAGGGCAGAGCCTAGACACTCTGTTGTTTTTTTGACTGGGGTTCCTTTCACTCTTGGCTGATTTTTAATACACAGACAAGGCCTAGTCTTTTGGGCCATGGCCCTGGAATGAACCTCAAGACATACAGACTACTGATATAGTCTTGATCTGGTTCTTGCAAATTCTCTTGCTACGCAGTGTTGCTCCTCAGTATCTTCAGGACTAGGCTTGTCCTCTCTGTTCCCTGGCATCTTCCCCACCTCCCTTCCTTGGACCTAGAGTGTTTGTGCTTCCTCTAAACCCACTTTAGTGGTTAGGGCCCTGTTACCCTGGGCAGTTTCCTTCAAACTGATGGAATACCTGCCTGGTTTTCTGTATATTGTAAGCTCAGTGCACTCTATCTTGATCATAGAAAGCTTCCTAGAGAAGATAAGATTCATTCTCAGATGTGGAGTATGGATGCAGTTTGCATAAGTGATGAGTTTAGGGGAAGAACAGTAGTCATGTTTAAGAAACGAGGTTTGTCTGGGAACAGTGAAATAGACTGATATGTCTGAAGCAGAGGGTTTGGAGTTGAGCAGTAAGGGGACTGTTTTGCTCACTCTGCATGCTCAGTGCCTGGCATATACCTGGAGTAACGTACTAGGCATTGATATGTTTTGAATGAATTAATGAATGATAAACACCCATATGGAAATTATTTCATTTCAAATGATATTTTGAAGCCATCATTTTTAAAACTATAGTTTTGAAAGTTCCCTTCTTTTGACTTCTTTATTCGTTTTCTGTTATATAACAAATTACCACATACTTAGCTTGAAACAATACAGATTTATTATCTCACAGTAATAAATCAGGAATCTGACATGTGTTTTCTGGGTTCTCTGGTTGGTGTCTCAAAGGCTGAAACAAGATGTCATCTGGATCTGCAGTCTCATCTGAGTCTGAGGTCTTCTTCCAGCTCATTGGTTCTTGGCAGATTTCAGTCTCTTGCAGGTGTGGAACTCAGCTGCCTGCTTTCTTCCTGATTGTCAACGGGGAGCCATTCTCAGCTAGTAGAGGCTCCTAGGAAGTTTGCTTGTTCAAAGCTATCGGGAGAATACATGAAGAAATAATATCTAAGAAACTCCCCAAATTTGACAAAAAACATTACACATCTAAGTAGCTCAGCAAACTAAAAAAATTTGTTTTGTTTGTTTGTTTGAGACGGAGTCTCGCTCTGTCACCCAGGCTGGAGTACAGTGGCGCGATCTTGTCTCACTGCAACCCCCGCCTCCCGGGTTCACGCCATTCTCCTGCCTCAGCCTCCCGAGTAGCTGGGATTATAGGCACACACCACCACGCCTGGCTAATTTTTGTATTTTTAGTACAGAAGGGGTTTCGCCATGTTGGTCAGGCTGATCTCGAACTCCTGACCTCGTGATCCACCTGCCTTGGCCTCCCAAAGTGCTGGGATTACAGGCGTGAGCCACCGCGCCCAGCCAAGATTTTTTAATAAAAGGATTCACACCTAGACACATAACATCTAATTGCTGAAAGCCAAAGAGAGAATCCTGAAAGCAGCAAGAGGGGAGAAACTCATCCCATGCACAAGATCCTCAATAAGATTAACAGCTTATTTCTCTTCAGAAACCACGAAGGACAGAAGGCAGTGGATGACATTGAAGGTGCTGAAAGAAAAAAGCGCTCATCCAAGAATTCACTGTTTGGCAAAACTCTTCTTCAAAAATGAAGGAGAAATTAAAACAAAGCCAGCCATAGAATCTCTCTCATTTTGAATCTCCCTGATGCCTTTTAAGGGCTTGCCTGATTAGGTCAGGCCCACCCAGGATAATCTCCCTTTGGATTAACTCAAAGTCAACTGATTAAGGGCCATAATTACATTTTTGAAAATCCCTTCTTCCGTGTTAACACAATCATGGGAGTGATATCCATTATATTCACAAGTCCCGCTCACTCCAAGGGTGGGAGAGGTTATATAGCGTGTAATACGTTATAGGGAATCTTGGGGCTGTCTTAGTGTCTTGACTACCAGGGCTTTAGTGTCTCTTTTAGGGGGTTGGCAGAAGGCTTCCAAAATTATTGGATAATTCCTTGGCTCTTATTTTAGGAGGGTGATTTTTTACCTATCTATGCAAATTGTGATGTGGTTCAACTTACTTAACAGATGCATGTCTGTATTCTGGCACCCTCTAGATTTTTTTTTTTTTTAATCATCCAAGATATCTGTGGCTCTAAACTATTTGGCTTTCAGTAACATTCAGCACTAACTAGTAAAGCATTACTTTTGATTCAAATAGGTGTATCATAGGACAGTATTAAAATAGATGTCCTCAAACTCTAGGGGACTGCAGATTAATCCTTTTTGGAGGTAGATTCACTTTTATTTAAATTCCCTGTTTCGATGCACCATCCATTGAACATTTATAAATATAGTTGCTTTTGTAAGTGTTGCAGCTGCCTTACCCAAGAATATGAGACGTTCTTGAAGCACTGTCAAAATGAAGGTAGTGCCTAAATAAGTTAAAATACTTAGAATTGCGATGTAGTATATATCACTACTCTAAGATCTAAAATTGATAAGATTCAAAATTATTTTAAACTGTATAAAAACTAGTACCATTCTTATCTAGATCATTTAACACACTAAACATAAAATACATGTCTGTATAAATAAACTTTGTTCTGCCTCATCCTTCATTTCCAGAGTTTTTTAAAGGTTATATCAGGGATTATGGAAATCTTGGTGATTTAAAAGCATTTTGTGATCTTAAACCAAGTTCTTCTGTTAATGTCCTGCTTTAATTTTTTTAGGGTAGGTATTCTAAATACAGAAGAGTCCTTCAGTCTGAAATTTATATAGTAAATTCTCATATTAGACTCATCTCTGGAGAATACTTTATGTAAACAGTACCTGGGGACTTTTCAGACAACATAATTCATTCTTTAAGTCCATACAACCATATTTGTGAAAGCACTTTTAAAGCATTTTAAACTGACAACAAGCTGATATAACCCAGATTCATTGATTTTAGCATTTTTAATGTTTTGTTTTCCTTCTTAGCTCAGTATATTGGGGTGTTTCACATTGTGGAGGGAGGGGTGCTTAAATTGTTAAGGTGTTTTTAAAATCAAAACATGAACGAATCACCAGTGAGGTGTGCTTACCACACTGAGACTGGTTTGAACAAGATGAAAAAGCTCAACCCAGTCTGTAACTAGCCTGCTTTATTCCAAAAGTAAACTTTTCCATTTTCTCTGTGTGGGAGCCCTGACTAGTTTAGTTGTGTGATGAAACTATGCAGACGTACACTAGACCTTTCTTAATGCACTGTGTTGACGTAAGATAATAGTATATATTACTGATAGAAGGTGGGTTCTGGAGTTTGACCTTCTGCCTCTGCCACTCATTGGGGTCGGAGCAAGTAATTTAATCCCTGAGTTCTTGTTTATTATCTGTAAAATGGGAATAATAATACTTGTCTCAAACTGGGCATGGTGGCGCATGCTTGTAGTTCTAGCTTCTTGGGAGGCTAAGCCAGGAGGATTGCTTCCACCCACAGAAAGAGACCTATCTCTAAAATACATAAATAACACTTACCTCAGGCATTACTGAGAGGATTAAATTTCATAAAGCTTATTAAAACTTAGACATTTTATTTGCAGTTGCAGCTCCACTATTATTGTTTGAGGATTGTTTTGGTTTTGCTGCTGTTGTTATTTATGGAATAAACTGAGTACCAGAATTTTTTCTAAGATTTAGAAAGCCATGTGATCAATCAAAGGGAATGTGGTAATGGCAATAGAATTTTAATTACATGTTTACATTTTGGAATTTACAATGCCTGTATGTTTGCTTATCACATGTGATTCTCTTTGTCAAATGAAGCAACAGATTTAGCCCCCCAAACCTTGTTTTGAGAAGTGTGGGCAACAGAGGCATGGCAAAGAAACCTAGAAGTATAAAGATGCTGTTGGCTAGAGCAGGGAGAAGTATTAATACATAAATTGCCTTGAAAAGGTGAGATATCTAGTTGACTTTTTAAAAAAATATGATTATAAAGGCAGCATGCCTCTAGTCTGAAAGCTAAGGGTTTTACCATCAAGTAACTGGATCTCAGCTTAGCTGTGACTGCGAGTCTCTTTCAAGTCTCTTTTGTTGTTGTTGAGACAGTCTCGCTCTGTCACCCAGGCTGGAGTGCAGTGGCATGATCTCGGCTCACTGCAACCTCCACCTCCCAGGTTCCAGCGATTCTCCTGCCTCAGTCTCCTGGGTAGCTGGGATTACAGGCACGTGCCACCACACCCAGCTAATTTTTGTATTTTTAGTGGAGACGGGAGTTTCACCATGTTGGCCAGGCTGGTCTCAAACTCCTGACCTCAGTTATCTGTCCACCTTGGCCTCCCAAAGTGCTGGGATTATTACAGGTGTGAGCCACCACGCCCGGACTCTTTCAAGTCTTATTTGGACATCTTCCATTTCATCACCTGAAGCAAGAATACTACTTTCAAGATTATTAAGTAAAAGACCTAGTGATACTACTGAGGGTTAAAACTGGCAGCTACTGTTATTATTCTGTTCTTCCTTACTTTCAATCATGTGTGTCTCGCTGATTTTATCTAAGAAGCCAAATGCTTTTACAGCTAACAGATTGCCGTGTTTAGGCACTTTCTGCTTCTCTCTGATTCAATCCTCCCAACTTTCCTGTTTGCCAGTCCTCGCTTCAGCGTAGTCGAGTAGGTGAGGATTTCCCCACTAGGTCAACTTCAACCTGCTCTGGGCCTGGAGAAGGAAACTTGGAAGAAAGTTGTAAACAGGTAGATTGAAAACTGTGTACTAATTTCAAACAGCACACTTGACTGTTTGCATTTTAGATTATTAATACCAGTTGCCCTTGTGAAGGCTCTGGGAAGCTTTTGAGAATCTAAAATAATATAATAATATATGAGCGTGTGTATGTGTGCCTGTCAACGTTTGTGTTGTGATGTGTTTTATGATTAACTACCTTCTCAGTGATATAGCCATGTTTGTGTCGACCGCTACCATATTTTAATAGAATAGTAAAAGCAAGAGATATTAGGCTGACACAGTGGCACACGCCTGTAGTCCCAGCTACTTGGGAGGCTGAGGCAGGAGGATTACAGGACTTCAAGGCTGCAGTGCACGGTGATCATGCCTGTGAATAGCCACTGTACTCCAACCTGGCAACATAGCAAGACCCCCATCTCTTGAAAAAAAGAAAGGAGAGATACTAAATGAGAAATGTCTGATGGTTTTGAAATAGTTTCTCTTTGGTGACTTTATGAAGCAATTTTTAATGAGAGTCTGAAGGAAGCAGTGAGTTGTTTAATAAATTGGAAAACTCTGCCTTTCCTCTCAAATTTTGTTTTCCCAAATTAATACCAACACTGAAGTGTTTGGCAAAGCTTTGTTTTGATCTGATCTGCTAGGAAGAATTCCTTTCTGCTATAAGATGTGCAACATTCAAGACAGTTGATGTCCTTGGGAGTTCTCTTCAAATGGTAGCAGTGAGATGTGAAGAACCTTTTACAAACCCCACCTCTCAAATTCCTCTATGAGGGTGTGCGTGGGAACCATTTTATTTTAAGTTGCCATGTGATCCTTAAAATAAATTGCCCTAGGGTTGCCTGTTAGAAAAAGTCAGCAGTACTCTGAGTTTTTCATCTGGCTGCCTAACGGTCTTGCTTCTTACGAAGACAACAGTTCAGATACGCAGACAAGAACAGTGGTGTACTCCACTTTTTGAGTCACTAGTGAACATGAGCTATGCCCCAGGCTTTTTTAATGCATCTCTCCAGCGCAGTTCCATATCTGGAATTACTTGTTTAATGAGATCATGTTATGGTAATGATAAATATAACCCAGTTTTCTTCCTTGCTTGGATTCCATGTTTTAACCTCTCACTAATTCAGAGGGTCGGAGATAAAATATTTGAAAACAGTAACAGTCTAATTCCTTGCAAAACTCTGATGTAAAATCTTTTAAAAATTGGATACTTGGGCCAGGCACTATGGCATATGCCTATAATCCCAGCTACTCCAGAGACTGAGACAGTAGGATTGCTCGGAGCACAGGAGTTCGAGGCTGCAGTGCACTATGATTGGACCTGTAAACGGCCACTGCACTCTAGCCTGGGCAATGAGACCTCCATCTCTTTTTTTAAAAATAAAAAAATGTATATTTAAATGATACTTTCTACTGTTTCTAGAACTTAGATCTTATTTTTAAAAGATTTTACTTTGGAAACACTCTAAGCTTCTAAGTTAATACTTTGCATCATGAAAAGCCTCAAGTTAGCTTGTGACATTAGATAACATCCTGGGAAGAAATATTGTCTCTTAAATAAAGGCGGTGGCACATTTCACATAAAAAGCATACTGTTCAAGAATGTAATCATGTATTTTATAACTTTCAAATGCCATTTTCAATCAACAAAATTTAAGTGCCAATATTTTTTAATTAAATTGATGACATTGATGTGTTTTTCCTGCTACAATTCCAGGCTGCTGCTTTCTTTCCTCCTTGTAGTGCATTATTTTTCTGCATGCATTGTTTTTTCTTTTTCTAACACCTAATACAATGTTTTTTAAAAATACGCAGGTTACTTTGCATGAGTTTTGGAAATTGTTCTATTATACAAATATGCATATCAAATTAACAGTACATTAAGTTGGTGAGATAGATTCCTTCAGATAATTTGTTTAAAATGTTTCCAAAATGAAATGTAGAAAAGTATATTTTAGTACGATTAATAATAATGCTTTTTGCCCATGTCATAAAAATATTATGACCACTTATTTTATTTGGGTGGAAAAGGTATTAATGACTGTATTTGAAATTAAAGGGGAAAAAAGTAATGTACTTTTGCCCAATACTGTGATTAATGAATTAATGAATTAATTTCAAAATGTTAAAAAAGTAACTTTTGATTATATTTTTAAATTCATAATTCTTATTTTTGGTTAAATACCTTTGGGTTTTTGGATTTCTTTTCCTTCTCCATGCACAAAATAGTAATTTTGTCCTAACTGGACCTATAATTAATTTTAGCATTGTAAAAGCGTTGCAATATTTTGTGATGTTTATTTCCAAAATAATTTCTCTGCAAGCACATTTTTTGTGTAATATTCTATGTCATGGAAAAAAACTCTGAATAATTACTGCAATCTTAAAAACTGCAGTCTTTGGAAAGACCTTATGTTTGTAAAGTCTTTATGGTTAAAAACGAAAAAGAAGTGATTATATTCACAGACAGTTTTTTGTATCTTTTTCTTTCTCTTGACTCTTAGAAATTAATTAGAAATGCCAATTAGTATTTACTAAATTTTTTTTGGCTTAGCTTTTGTAAATGAAAACTATTGTAATTAATTCCTCAGGCATTGTGCTTTAAGCTCAGATTGCCTGCTACTAAATCCATAGAAAGCACATCACTTACTAGAAGCCCGAGTCTCATTGACCACTCTTGTTCCAGCTCATTGCTTTGCCTACCTCGCTACCACAATCACTACAAGCAGGCTTGCAGTGTGTTGACTCAATTAATAAGCAAAAGTAGAACATTTTCCAAAAGGCAGAAGAGCATGTTTTTAATGTAGACTCCTTTGAAATCTGGTTTGCTTCTCAAAGTCTCTCTCCTTGGTTTATAGGTGTAAAAGTAGAAGTTTTTCTGAGGTATTTATACTCGTTTTCTCATGTTTCTTAGTCAAGAGGAGTATGGCTTCTCAAGATAACCTAATGCAGCTTGTTTAAAAATATGTGCTTTCCAGGGTGCACTGAGATCCCTGTTCAGTTCTGAATTATTAAAGTGGGATCAATCTTAAACTTTTAAAAATTTTTTAATTGTTTCATTTACCTACTTAACCAGCTTCCTTCCTAGTACGAGACAACAAAAGAAAAGTTCTAGGAATTTATTATTAGTGTGCTGTGGAATTCCAAGGCCAGGGCATTAAAATGAAGCCAGAGTTTATTTTCCAGATTGAAGTCAGACTGCTTATGATTGGTGTTATTTTCTTCAGATGCTTTTTTGTTTTTGATGCCTAGAATACCCTCTTATTAGTGATTTTACTTATAAAATATTTTTTAAAAACAACTTTAATCAACATTTTGATGAAGAACCTATTGTACGTTACATAAATTAATCATGGTTCCTTTTTCTAGGCAGCACAGATTGTGCTAATCTCTCTGTTTGAATTGAATACTCCTGAATTTACCATGTTACTTGGTGCCTTGCCAAAAACATTCCAGGATGGTGCCACCAAACTCCTGCACAACCACCTCAAGAATTCCAGTAACACCAGTGTGGTGAGTGCTTTGGTCACGATTGGTGCCTATGTGATGTCCATGACCTCTGCGTAGCCCTTATCTAGAACCTACTCTAATAGAATACCCCGTTTCCTTGTCCTCTTTCAGGAAATGTCGAGCATCCTGAGGATGGGGCCATCCTAAGCCCCAGTGAATGAATGAATCTGAAATTTATGCCGTTTTTTCTCAGGTTGTTCAGTCAGCTACATTTTCACTAGGTTATCCAGTTATTCATTCACTGAGTTGGTCTTATTTTTCAACACTGGAAAGATGCAAATGCTGAATTCTGTCTGTCACTCTAGCACACCCAACATCAGTCATTCGACTCCAGGAGTGCCTGTATGATGATTATTCATTTTTGGTTTATATACACTTAAAATTGGCCTTAATGATTCTAAAGGAAAGAAAAAAACATCCTGGGCAGGTTCTACCCATTTATTTACATGTGGGTTAAAAGACCAAGGAAAGAATAGAATATATTCTGTATACAGCCCTTGAATAAGGATGCCTATTCTGCTTCACCCCAGGGCTCTCCAAGCAATACAATTGGCCGGACGCCCTCCCGACACACCAGCAGCAGGACCAGCCCCCTGACCTCACCCACCAACTGTTCCCATGGGGGTCTGTCTCCAAGGTAAGGTCACTTCTTTACTTTCCACAGAAGTAAAGAAACTAAAGCATCTTAATTGCTGTGCAGCCTATTTCTAGATTTTTAGACTAAGCTAAATAACAAAAAGAATATTGAGTATCAAGAACCGTGGGTTCTAGTCCTCACTCAAATTGTAACTATATAATCTTATGCAAAGGGGTTAACTTCTGTGGTAAGATGAGTGATGTGTGCTGAATGTTCTCTGTGGTTCTTGTAGCTCTAAACACTCACTAGTACCTAACAGTACCTACAACTAAAAGTTTGCATTTAGTACTGTTTTACATAGAATCCATGTAGAAGCTCATTACCTGTTGTGCAAGTGGTAGAACCTGAGGGTATTTAGTCATCCAAGCCAACTTGTGATAGTCAGTTACACCAAGTCTGGGGTAGTTTTTCAACCAAGTAATCATTCTAAACATAGTTGCTATCATGTTTGAAGCAGAATGCTGCTCTGAAGGACTGTGATTTAGAATCTGGGAACTAAAATTGGATCAACATTTCATACTCTTGTTGGGATCATGCAAATATTGGCCCTATAGAAGCTGAGGCAGTGATTTAAAAAGAGAAACTGCTTTGTCTTGAGGTCTTTAGATAATACTTCACCGTCTGACGAGAGCCTTTAGAAGCCTGCATGGTGGCTTTAGTGACCCCCTCACATGGGCTGGGAGTTACCCATGGCCCCACTCAAAGTAGTTGCCCTACAGGCCAAAATTTTTAGGAGAGAGCCAGTGTCTGGACCAGCAAGGGGCACACATGCTCTGTTTTTCTACAGGATTAACTCTTCGGGATCACTAACAATACAAACCAGTAAGCTTTTGTCCTGAGGGCTGCTGACACCAGGATCTTAAAATGAAATGAAAATACCACAAGTATGCTATTTTCCCTTTAATGGGACCTTGTTACTAGGAAGATATCAAAACATAATTGCTTTTACATTTAGTTTTTTAAATGATCAAGAATCTCCCACACTTCTTCCTTATCACTGAAGGTTTCCAGTTCCTCATATCCTTTAAATACTTTGGAACATAAGAAATTTGTATTTTCCTCTTGGTGAAACAAAGTATTTTCTATAGCTATCTTATCTTGCTGTTTAGATTGCCCTTATGTTTACTCCCCCAAATGTCCCTCTGCACTATATTTAGGTAGACTGCAATGTGATATTATGTCTCCAGATTTGGTCTGTGTTGTCATGGCTTCAACAGGCTGTTACAATTAAATAATTGATACCAGAGACTAATGAAAATATGCTTGACTTTTGAATATGATGGTACAGTGGTGACAGTAAAATCATAAAATTATCTTTCCTAGTGGAGAAAATTATGTGGAAAACTTGAATTTTCTGTAAATTGTTGCCTCTATCTAGAAGAGATAGTTATGCAACATTAATTGGGAAGTCTTTTCTTCCATAATATACAGTTCATACATCTTATCTTTTAGTTATTGCATTCTTAGGGTGGCACATTCTTTAGTAAGTCAAAAGGTATAACTCAAATTAAGCATTTTATTATTATTTGGACTAATCTAAGTAAAAACTTGATAGTGCTGTTAGTATCATTCATGAGAGCTAAAACTGTCTAAGTCAATCTCCATGGGTCCTCAAGTCATTAAAAATTGTGTTTTTCAAGGTCATTATTCCTTCTTAATTGGCCTCATCTTAATTTTTATTTATAGTTACAGATCAATGGAAGAAACAAAGAGATTTATTTTCAATATTCAGTAGTTCATGTGTGGTCTAAATATTTTCTTGTTATCAAATTCTTCTTTAGGAAATTATGTAGTTTCTTTCTTGGGAAATTTTTTTTTTAACTTGCCATCATTCAGTGCATAAATAGCCAGATGGCCTTAGCCAACTTGGGCTCACAGAAGAAATGATTTTTCTCACAACTAAAACTGTCCAGCAGTGGGAGAAACTGCTTCATGTTATCATGTCACTAGAAATATTCAAATAGGCTACATATTTTCTAACAGGAAAATGGTAAAAGAAATGGATTATTGCACTAAATAGAATTGACTAGGTTACCTCATTTAAGAAGACTATAGACAGATAGACAGATCTGTTGTATATAATCTCAGCTATTTTTTCTGAGCATTGCTCTTAAAATGCTGATTTTCTGTGACCTGCCATTCCTTTTTGAGTTGTCTTGACCAGACAGTGTTAGCCTTTTATTCTGTAAGGGAAAAGCTATTACCAATTATTTGTTTTCAGTCAAATTAATTAATTAATTAATTAATTTATTATTTAGAGACTAAGTCTCACTCTGTCACCCAGGCTGGAGTGCAGTGGCATGATCTCTGCTCACTGAAACCTCCGCCTTTGGGATTCAAGCGATTCTCATGCCTCAGCCTCCTGAGTAGCTGGGACTACAGGCATACACCACCACACCCAGCTAATTTTTGTATTTTTAGTAGAAACGGAGTCTCGAACTCCAGACCTCAGGTGATCCGCCCACCTCTGCCTCCCAACATGCTGGAATTACAGGCATGAGCCACCACACCTGGCCTGTTTTAAGTCTAATTTTAACTGTCAAAATAAATTTTTTTTTAGTCCAAAATTTCTATACTTGGATCATGATGATAGTAAGAAACTATTCTAAAATGATAAATCTGATAATTGTTTAAAAATATCACTAGTGGCCGGACATGGTGACTGATGCCTGTAATCCCAGCACTTTGGGAGGCCATCGTGGGAGGATTGCTTCAGCCCGGGACTTTGAAACTAGCCTGGGCAACATGGTGAGATCCTATCTCACTATTTTTTAATAATAAAAAATTATCCGGACATGGTGGTGCACACCTGTGTTCTCAGCTACTTGGGAGGCTGAGGTGGGAGGATTGCTTGAGCCCAGGACATGGAGGGTGCAGTGAGCCACCATCATGCCACTGCACTCTAGCCTGGACAACAGAATGAGACCCTGTCTTAAAAAAAAAAAAGTACATATATATATATATATCACCAGTGAGGAAGTCATTTTTTTTTATCAACCCAGTAGTAGTAGAGATGCTGTAAGATAATAGGTTAAACTTTTGTAAAACATTCCGTTAGACATCATTTCTATGTGAAGGAATAAACTTCCTATTCCCAACTAATACACAAATACCACTTGGTATTTGGAGAAGAGATCTATGTGCTATAAATATGTGAAATGCATATTTATATTTTACCCAATGTGATTTTATGGTAAATGAAAAACTGAGTTGCAAGGGGCTTCAGAAGTCATCTGAAGTCCATTTCCTTTAAGAAAAAAAAAGTATATGGTAGTCCTTGCTCTGGTGTGCTGTATGTTCTTGGCAAACATGTCATAGAGCAGGGTGACTCTGTAAATAGCATGTATGTCCCTAGCAATAGGAAGTAATTTTTAGTCATCTTCTTGTGAGAGGATCCAGAGTATGGGTAGAATCAAAGTGGGGCTTAACAGGGAGACCCCGCCCCACACTCGGAGGTTGATGTGTCTGCCGCTCCTTCCCCAAGCAGAGGCCCAGCCTGAGGTGTCACCTGCATCCCTCCTGTGCCCTCACCTCCAACCCAGTGTGTGCATCTGACCCAGTGTGTGCCCCACACAGAGGCCAGTGTGTCTTTAGGCCTCTGTATGCTAGTGACTTTGCATCTCAATGCCTTATTTTCCTTATAAAGCAGAGCCATACCTGTGCTCAGGGGAGACTAGCATGCAGAGAGGTTCCTGCTGTGACGATGCCAATGAATGCCAGTGGCAGGCAGGGCTGCTCTGTAGGTGCTCTGGCGCTGATGCCATGGACTCCACCCATGGCCTTACCCCACATCACCAGCCAGCCCAGCTCCGTACTTTCCCAGTCTCTCCCTCCATCCTTTTGAATTGCAGCAGTTGTTAGAACTCTCCTTCAGGGCCTCTGCAAGCCCAGGCACTGAGTGATATTTGTGAAGGGAAGATGAATACTTGTGTTCCCCAAAGAATTTCAGTTCTCATACTAGGTGGTATGAGCAGAGGGATTTGGTTTTTATGACTCTGAGCTGGCCAGCTGAGACTTAACACGCTAGCCCTCTAGTGATGCTACTGTTGTTTCAGAAGAAACAGCTTGTGCTGTCTCTGAATGCCATCCAACTTGATCACAGCCTCAAAGAATGCACTGCTCCACGCTGGAGAGCTCTGGTCAGAGTAGCACGGTCTCTGAGTCCTCCTGCTGGAGTCCCTCTGGTCTCATTTGAAATGAGGCCCCATGATACTTCTTTGGTTCTTTCTAAAATAACTGATGAGTTAACTGAAAGTGAGCATCCATATTTTCTTGTGTATTGTGTTATGTCCTTCCCAGTGCATGCAGATACACACACCCCCTCATACTCACATATACACACAGTCTCATGCATAGACACTCTTGGAATCCCATGTGATTTTAAGTAGTAAACACATTCCATGGTTGGGAGGGGAAAGAATAAAGTAGTCTTGTCGAGGACCAAATTGTAAAACAAAATTTGTTCCTTTCTCTGTATGATGAAGTGCAAATTTTGCTCTGATTAATATAACGTTGTCAAGGAAAGAAGACTAAGACACTTAGTGTGTAGTGCTTTCCTCCTCCCCTCCCCTTTGCTTTTTGTATTTCTCTCTCTGATTTTCCTCTTCTGATCACTGCAGTCGGTTATGGGGTTGGAGTGCCGACGGGTTAGCGAAGCACCCACCTCCCTTTTCTCAGCCTAACTCCATCCCCACCGCTCCCTCCCACAAGGCTCTCAGGCGCTCTTACTCTCCCAGGTAACAAGCTACCTGTCAAACTTGTCTGAGGTGTCACAATATTATTGCATTTCCAAGGTCGTCTCAGGTCTTTGGGAAAGCCTCTAAGTTGCCTCCAGTGTGGTCCCTTTCTTGGTGTCACATAGCAGGAGTAGAGCCTTGGTGAGAAGTGTGAGCAGGTGTGTGATCTTTGCCAAATCTCACAAATATGGTTCCTGCTGTGTCACAGGGACAGATGACCCTTTATAACCTGATCAGATTCAGATTCATCACCGCCCATTATTGTGGGCCTTTCTGTACAGTACAGTGCTCAGCCCCCAGAAAGATCTCAGGAAATGCTGTGAGGTCAGCGTGGGCAATAGTGGGAGCAGTTTCCTTAGCATGCATCTAAAGTGCAGAAGGCATTCCCCTGAGAAGCCAAAGAGACCTACTCTTTCCCAAACCACACCCGTCATTCTCAGCCATGCTATTGACTATATATAGCTGATTTCTTTCCTAACATACTGTCTTATGAGGGCAGTCTGAGCACACAGATCCAGAAAGGAATCCCCAAGAGGCAGGATAACTGTTACAGCTCACTAAGGATGCCCTGCCTCTAAGAAGGAGAACTGTCAGTCACCTCACACACCCCCACAGTTGATGCTGAGTACAGTATCATGGACACTGATTATGCAACAATGTTATGAGTCTGGAAGAAGGGGTGGGCTTCCCTCAGATGCTGACAGATGGTAAATCTGTGGTACAAAGAAGGGTCCACATAATACTGCAGATGGCTATTTCAGGGTCTCTTGGGGATGCTTTTTATAAGTAAGGTCCGAAGATCAGAGAGTCTCTTCCCTAGAAACCTGTTAGAGCACCGGGCAGTCCAGCTGTCATTGCGCTTTGTGAGATGAGTTTCTACCCTCTATGATAGAGGGTGTGATAGGAAAAGGGTTAAAAAAAAAAAACAAAAACGGCCTGTTACTTTTGAAATGCTTCATAGATAGCGTTTGCACAGATTTGCATTCTGATTTTTGTGGAATACAAATATAATCTACATAGTGAAGCCAAAAACAGTAAATGAAATATTTTAACAACACCTTCTTTTTGAAGCTGTTATACCTCTAAAAGTCATTTCTAAAATGTACAGAGAACCCTGCGATGAATGTTTCTAGATACACAAGGTTAGGGCAAGCAGGTAAGGAGACGGCTGCTGTCTTCAATGTTAACAAAGCAGGTCACTCCTTATGTTGACCTATATGCCCTCGTGGGCACTCAGCTTCACTGCCAGCCAGCCATCAAGATTGCCCCTCCAGAGCACATCCCGTTCCTAGGATCATCTTTCACATACGTACACAACGATACATGTTGACCTAACTCATTAAGAGAGAATGCTTACTAAATACTTATAACTTCTGTTGCCCATTGGAGGCAGGGATAGTTGACTAGAGACTTTTACATTTAGAAAACCTATCAGTTACATAAAATTAAGAGGGAATCTGTGTGTCTGTCTCTTTGCTCTGTGCCAAAATCCTATTGATTCCATAACAAAGAATGACTATCCTTATTCTATACATTGTACCCTTTTCCTACAAAATGACAAAGAAGGCAGACTTCTCTCTCCAGTTTCTCTCTCTTGGAGACCTGACCCCGTGTTCTCTTCCCTCCCCATGACATGGATCCTTTAGCGGGCAAGCCCAGGGCCGCATTCAGCTTCCGTGTTGGTGGCATGGCCTAACCTTAGGTCAATGACTATTGGCTGATTAAGGAATTCTCTCTAATCTAAAAAACCCTAAGAAAGCCCTTCTGGAGTCTAACTAGAGTATTTACAGGTGATCAGAGCCTGACTCTAACCCAAGGATTATGTCCTGGGGTTGTCTCAGGGCTGAAACGAGACAGGCTGTGGAGCAGATGGCAGATTGAGGTTTCCCCAGGTCTCTTCTCAGCAGCTTCTGAGGCTGTCCTGCTGCTCCCTCATATACTGCTTGTGAGGACACAATATCTACCCTCCCTGATGATGGCTTTCATGGGAAGTTCCTTTTTCCTTTAGGTGAGAACTTAACAGATACTGATTTGGAAAAAATACAATTCAAGCCAAAGCATAAAAATAGCAAAGAAAGTAGCATGGTCCGTTTCCTCCTAGAGGTAAGCAGTTATGCCTCTCACCTGCAGCTCACAGTTTTAGCTTCATACCAAGGAGATACTTCAAACCTCAGGGTAGTGAGTCTAAAAGAAGACACCTTCAATTGTTCTTAGTTCTGCAAATGGTGCTCCTGAATTGGGAGTTTGAGTTGGTTTATTAATTGAAAGTGAGAAGGAGGAAATTACCAGGCAGAATCCTTTATTTTCTTATTTTAAAAAGAGGCTATTGTAATAGTGAAGTGATGTGATTTGAAATGAAATATTTTTAAGAAAGTTCAGGTTAAGAATAATGAGATGAATTATCTGAAAGCTGACATTATCTGAAGCGACATATGGAAAATAATATTGTGACATCCCTTAAAAAACTTGAACGTTCCGCCAGACTTCCTTTTGTCCATCCCATCATTCTTTCAGTTTTTTGGATTTTTTTCTTTGCATGGGCTATGCTGTTATTTTTGGTTGTTGTGATTAAAAGTATCTTAAGGCATTTTTTTACATCTTGTATATATATTTTTTGTTTGAGTCATAATACTCAGTCTTTATATATAAAAAATAGTGTACTGGCCAGATGTATAAATGCCTTGTCCATACGTAAGCTAGTACTGTGGTGTCCTCAGAAGAAGGAGGGGAGCCTCTGGCCCCTTGGTCCTGCCTTCCTCACATCTAAAGAGTGTTGCCTCTTTGACAGACAGCCTTGTGAACATAGAAGAGGTTGAGATCTTAAATTCTCTTCAGGTTTTTTATTCTACCTCCTGTCAGTTTAGACATGGAATTTTAACAGCAAACCTGTTCAAGGTTCACATTTCTTTTTGTTTGACAGTCAAGTCAATCTTTGAGTTGAAATGTTTTTTTTTTTTTTTTTTTTTTTTTTTTTTTTTTTTTGTGAACTCTCCAAATACAATTGGGTTGTGTATTTTCTTTTATTCATCAGGAAAGGTGGGTTTTATCTGGGCCATATTTGCAATTCTAGACAAATAGCTCCCATCTTTGAGATTGTGGTCAGCTCTTGGGCTCTAGAACCTACCAGCACCAGCCCTAGAAAACACTTGGATCATTGCAACATCAAGCCAATAGAGATCTGGCCACTCCAAGTGAGAGCTCTCCAAATCTTATCTTGCTCATCTGCCCAAAATTTTTTTTTTTTTTTTTTTAAGGCAGAATACTTAAGGAAGAGTATTTAGTAAATGTTCATCATTTTTACATTACAGGAACCTCACTTTGGGAATGTACAGGATTGGTTGTGTTGCCCTTAGGAAGGATACTTAGTTTCTTCAGTTACTACTCTTTTGAAGAACAGGAAGATTGCTTTTCTTTAGTCCTTAAACAGTGTTGCATGCTTACTTATATACAGCCAAGGATTCTTTGCGTGTCCCTAGCAATCCTCAGTATAGCTCAGGACTATTTTAAAAATTAAATTAGACGAATTCATCTGATCTTTTCTTGAAATTTTCTTGAAACAAATGACATTTAAACTAAGATTTTAACTTGCCCTTGGTTGACTGTTGCTTCGTGTTTTGCTTGCTTTATGCTGATGTATCCATCCCATGCCTTTCTTTTATATTCTCAGGATGGTTTTTGTTATCAGGATTCTCCCTGTTTCAGGCACTTTCTAGACATCTAAAAGGCACTTGTTGACAAACTGCAGTGCACCAAAAAGGATTGTTTGGCTTTTTTGCTTCATTTCATGTTTTGCTGTGCGCATTGTCTATAAAGACAGCAGTCAGTAACACTTTTTTGTGAACAACAAATATTTCTTGCTTTTATGAGGATTTTTAGATGTCTATCCAGGAATGTGACTTTTTATAAAATCTGCTTTGATTACAAAACTCCAAATAGAAGCATGTAGAAGAGTCTGATATTAATAGCAAGCTCCGGGGTGAGATGATGTGAGAGTTAGACTTTCTGGGCCGGCCTGTTCGTAGGGTGGATCTGACTTTGAGTCTAGGGTTTTTTGCTTTGTTTTGTTTTTTGTTTTTTGTTTTTTTGTAGGGTTTTCTTTGTTTTCTGGATTGGATACCTGGAATTATAACCTAGCCTTGTGAGGTCATTTACTTTGCTCCTTTGAAATTTGCTTGTAGTACTAGCTTTATTTCCAACTGCCCATTCCTCTTAAGTTTGTACATTTGAGACCAGTAACAACCAAACTCCTTTTTTCCATCTTCGAAATAAGAAAGTTATTTTTCCACTTCCATTATCTCGTGCCTTCAGTCACCAGTGTCACTCTTTGAGTTCCTACATTCTCGTGGTTACTGTTGTTTCCCACTGGTTTTTATTGAGTGCTCATGTAATGTGTTTGGCAGATTTAACAAGGAAGATGTGTAATTGTCTGGTGGTGGTACTCTAACAAAAGATGTCTCCTTTTCATTCCAAATCACCCAATAAACAAAACTATAAATATATCTTATTCTTTAAGTTGTGGGAAGTAACTTATGCCCGTATCTCAGTTCTATGTATATGCCTCGATTTAAGAAATAAAATATTTTTTATCTTTAGCATGCTGGACTATGATACAGAGAACCTGAACTCTGAAGAAATCTATAGTTCTCTACGTGGAGTTACAGAAGCCATTGAAAAGTTTAGTTTTCGAAGCCAAGAAGATCTGAATGAGCCAATTAAACGAGATGGCAAAAAGGAGTGTGATATTGTAAGTATCCCTAGGCTGAAAGAGAACTCTGCATTAGTTAAATGACAGATAATGAGGCTTCTGAACACTGACCATCATGATTACTGAGCTTCATCATTACATTTTTATCCTGTAGTTAAAATAATGTTTTCCTTTTAGTTTTAGTTGACATGTAATAATTGTACACATTTATGGGATACAAAGTGATATTTTGATACATGTGTAGAATGTATAATAATCAAATCAAGGTAATTCGTACATCCATCACCTCATTTATCATTTCTTTATGTTGGGAACATTGAAAAATTCTCTCTTCTAGTGTTTTGGAAATACACAATAAACTGTTGTTAACTGTATTTACCCTACAGTACTTTACAGCAGCAGTCCCCAACCTTTTTGGCACCAGGAACTGGTTTTGTGGAAGATAATTTTTCCACAGACCGGGCCAGGTAGTGGGAGGATGGTTTGGGGATGATTCAAGCACATTACGTTTATTGTGTACTTTATTTCTGTTGTTACTACATTGTAATATATAATGAAATAATTATACAACTCACTATGGTAAAGAATCAGTGGGAGCCCTGAGCTTGTTTTCCTGCAACTAGATGGCCCTATCTGAGGGTGCTAGGAGACAGTGACAAATCATCAGGCATTAGACTCTGATAAGGACCACGCAACCTAGATCCCCTCGCATGCACAGTTCACAATAGAGTTGACGCTCCTATGAGAATTTAATGCTGCCATTGATCTGACAGGAGGCAGAGCTCAGGCAGTAATGTGAGCGATGGAGGGTGGCTGTAAATAAGATGAAGCTTCACTCACTTGTCCACTGCTCACCTGCTGTGCTGCCCAGTTCCTAACAGGCCACAGACCAATACCAGTCTATGGCCTGGGGGTTAGGGACTCCTGCTATAGAGCATTAGAACTTATTCCTCTTACCTAGCTGTAATTTTGTAGTTATTAACCAGTCTCTTTTCCTCCCCCACCCCCACCTTTCCCAGCCTCTAGTAACTACAGTTCTACTCTCTACTTCTATGAGCTCAACTCTTAATAGTTCCCATAAATGAGTGAGAATATATGATTTTGGTCTTAATGTGCCTGATTTATTTCACTTAACATAATGTCCTCCAGTTCATCCATGTTGCTGTGGAATGATAGGCTTTCATTTCTTTTTATGGCTGAATAGTGTTCCATTGTGTATATATGTCACATTTTCTTTATGCATTCATTTGTCAAGGGACACTTAAATTGATTCTGTATCTTGGCTATTGTGAATAGTGTTGTAACAAACATGAGGGTGTAGGCATCTCTTTGATACACTGATTTCCTTTCTTTGGATAAATTCCCAGTAATGGAATTGTTGGTTGTATGGTAGTTCCATTTTTAGGTTTTTGAGAAACCACTATATTGTCTTCCATAATGGCTATACTAATGTACATTCTCACCAATGGTATACAAGAATTTCATTTTCTCCACATCCTCACCTTTGTTATTTTTTGTCTTTTTTATAATAACCATAAAATAGTATTAAGAGGCCCAAGGTAATTAATTTTACAAAATTTCAAAAGAGTAACCCTCAGCTATCTTTTCAAGGAATGTTAAGTGCCTTTTTTCTCAGTTTGCTTTTGTTTATTCTGGACATAGTTTTGTTTCATGATGTAGTAAAAATGGTGAGCCTGAACCACACACCACCATGGCTTTCTGAGAGCTCCAGTCTCATGGGAGAGGCAGACATATAAGCACAAGATCATGGTTCAGTGAGTATGGCCACTGCTCAGCATCCAGGAGACCTGTGGCTAGTTGTGGTGCCCAGGGAGGATGCTGTATTAGTCAGTTCTCACACTGCTATAAAGAACTACCAGAGGCCGGGTGCGGTGGCTCACACCTGTAATCCCAACAGTTTGGGAGGCTGAGGCGGGCGGATCATGAGGTCAAGAGATCGAGACCATCCTGGCCAACATGGTGAAACCCTGTCTCTACTACAAATACAAAAATTAGCTGGGCTTGGTGGTGCACACCTGTAGTCCCACCTATTCAGGAGGCTGAGGCAGGAGAATCGCCTGAACCTGGGACGCAGAGGTTGCAGTGAGCCGAGATTGCGCCACTGCATTCCAGCCTGGTGACAGTGAGACTCTGTCTCCAAAAAAAAAAAAAAAAAAACTACCAGAAACTAGGTAATTTATAAGGAAAAGAGGTTTAATTGACTCACAGTTCCACAGGTTGTATGGGAGTCGTGGCTGGGAAGTCCCCAGGAAACTTATAGTCATGGCATAAGGGGAAGCAAGCACATCTTCACATGGTGACAGGAGAGAGAGAGTGAAGAGGGAAGTGCTGTACACTTTTAAACAACCAGGTCTCATGAGAACTCACTATCATAAGAACAGCAAGGGGGAAATCTGCCCCCATGATCCAGTCACCTCCTACCAGGTTCCTCCCCCAACATTGGGAATTACCATTTGACATGAGATTTGGTTGGGGACACAGAGCCAAACCATATCATTCTACCCCTGGCCCCTCCCATATCTCATGACCTCACAATTCAAAACACAATCATGCCTTCTCAAGAGTCCTCCAAAGTCTTAACTCATTCCTGCATTAACTCAAAAGTCCAAGTCGAAAGTCTAATCTGAGCCAAAGCAAGTCCCTTCCACCTATGAGCCTGTAAAATAAAAAACAAGTTAGTGACTTCCAAGATACAGTGGAGCTACAGGCATTAGGTAGATGCTGCCATTCCAAAAGGGAGAAATTGGCCAAAACAAAGGGACTACAGGCCCCATGCAAGTCTGAAACCCAGGAGGGCAGTCATTAAATCTTAAAGCTCCAAAATAATCTCCTTTGACTCCATATCTCACATCCAGGGCACACTGATGCAAGGAGTAGGCTCCCAGGGCCTTGGGCAGCTCCACCCTTGTGGCTCTGCAAGGTACAGCCCCTACAGCTGCTTTCATGGACTGATATTGCGTGCCTGTGGCTTTTCCAGGCACACGGTGCAAGCTGTTGGTGGATCTACCATTCTGGGATCTGGAGAACGATGGCCTTCTTCTCACTGCTCCACTAGGCAGTGCCCCAGTGGGGACTCTGGGGGGGCTCCAACCGTACATTTCTCCTCTGCACTCCCCTAGTAGAGGTTCTCCATGAGGGCTCTGCACCTGCAGCAGACTTTTGCCTGGACATCCAGGCATTTTCATACATCCTCTAAAATCTAGGTAGATGCTCCCAAACCTCAATTCTTGCCTTCTGCATACCCACAGGCCCAACACCACATGGAAGCCACCAAGGCTTGGGGTTTACACCCTCTGAAACAATGGCCCAAGCTGTATGTTGGCCCCTTTTAGCCATAGCTGGAGCTGGAGCAGCTAGGATGCAGGGCACCATGTACCAAGGCTGCACAAAGCAGCAGGGCCCTGGGCCTGGCCCACAAAACCATTTTTCCCTCTTAGGCCTCCAGGTCTGTGATGGGAGGGGCTGCCAAGAAGTTCTCTGAAATGCCCTGGAGACATTTACTCCATTGTCTTGGCTGTTAACATTCGGCTTTTAATAACTTGTGCAAATTTCTGCAGCCTTGAATTCCTTCCCAAAAATGGGTTTTTCTTTTCTCCTGCCTGGTTGGGCTGCAAATTTTCCAAACTTTTACATTCTGCTTCCTTTTTAAATATAGGTTCCAGTTTCAGGTCATTTTTGTGTTTATGCAAATGAACAGAGGCTTTTAGAAGCAGCCAGGCCATATCTTGAATACTTTGCTGCTTAGAAATTTCTTTCACCAGATACCCTAAATCATCTCTCTCAACTTCAAAGTTCCACAGATCTCTAGAGCAGGGCCACAGTGCTGCCAGTCTCTTTGCTAAAGCATATCAAGAGTGACCTTTACTCCAGTTCGTTATCTTCATCTGAGACCACCTCAGCCTGGACTTCAGTGTACATATCACGATTAGCATTTTGGTCACAACCATTCAACAAGTCTCTTGGAAGTTTCAAACTTACTTTCATTTTCCTGTCTTCTCATCCCTCCAAATTGTTCCAGCCTCTGTCCATTACCCAGTTCCAAAGTTGCTTCCACATTTTCAGGCATCTTTATTGCATTACCCCATTTCTGGTGCCAATTTTCTGTATTAGTTAGTTCTCACGCTGCTATAAAGAACTACCTGAGACTGAGTAATTTATAAAGAAAAGAGGTTTAATTGACTCACAGTTCTACAGACTATACCAGAGGCCTGGCTGGGGAGGCCTCAGGAAACTTACAATCGTGGCAGAAAGGCAAAGGGGAAGCAAGTATGTCTTCACGTAGTGGCAAGGAGAGAGAGAGAGTGAAGGGGGAAGTGCTACACACTTCTAAACAACCAGGTCTTATGAGAACTCACTCACTATCATGAGAACAGCAAGGGGGAATTCCACCCCCATGATCGAATTACCTCCCACCAAGTTCCTCACCGAACATTGGAAGTTGCAATTTGGCATAAGATTTGGGTGGGTACACAGAGCCAAACCATATCAGATGTGCAAAAGAGATTGTGTCACCTCTGAACTGAAGCATGGAGGTCCAGAGGAGTTTGTCAGGTCGAGTAGGAGGGTTGTAGTCAGGAGGGCCTGTTTGAAGACTAAGACATGGATGTAGGCATGGTGTGATTTCCTATTTGAAGTGGCTGAAGTGGAGAAGAGTGGGCATGAGGAGTGGTTGGGGAGATTCAGAGCAGGAAGGATGTGCTCACTGGGGTATTCCCAGCCAATGCCTTGACTTCACCCTGGCGATACTAGAGTCATTGAAGGATCTTTAAGCAGGGAAGTGGCATAGTCATACTTATATTTTAGACAGGCTACTGTAACTATGGAATGGAGAATAATTCAGAAGGAAGTGGGATTGAATAGGGCATGAGCAGAAACAGAAGAATCAGAAGTCTTCTGGGGCTGTTGAGCAAATGCTAGTGCAATTCAGTGAAATGTTACCCTAGAAGGAGATGCTCTCTTTGAAATATAATGAATTCTCTTTTGAATACATGCAAATTTCAGGAATTGTGGAATATCCAAGCAAATATATCCATCAGGACTTTGGATATACCAGTCTGTTTCAGCCAGTGATTTAGGCAGAAGTTAGATATTTGAGAGATATTGATTAGTTGCCTGAAGATAACTAAAGAAAAGTGAGTAAGTGAAATTACCAGGTAAAGGATAAGGACAGAATCCTAAGGAGCATCAACACTAAGGGAAGGACAGAAGCTAGAGCTGACAGGAGGGAGACCAGGAGAGGGTGGTGGCATCGAAGATAAGGGAGACTATTTCAGGAAGGACATTCTAGCCAAAGGGGCCATGCTGCAAAGAGATAACAGGTCACATATGAAATGAAAGGGCTCCATTGGATTATTTGCTTATTATCCACATTAAATGTTCTATTTTAACCTAAAAGATTTAAAATACACATTTACTTGCCAATGTTTTGATGTAAAGACCTTTCCTTCGAGAATGGGCTCACTGGATTTCCATGTTTTTCTTCTTAAATAAACTTTACACGTAGTTACAGTCTGTAATATCCAAAGTTAGTTTCTTCCAGGAGTACATTGGATCTTGTGAGCACAGTTGAGTGCAGAGTTGAGAATGGAAACCAGATCACAGTGAGTGAAGAAGTTGAGGAACAAACTGGAGAGAAATACGGATCAAAGGGCATTTCAGATGGGAGAGATCTCTCCCAGCAGGGCCAGTGGAGAGACGAACCTTGCCTACACAGTGGAGGGGAGCAGATGATTGAATGCAGATCCTTCAGGATGTGGGGATGTGAGATTAGGGCCCAGGTGGAATGACTGGTCTTAGCTAGGGAGGAGGACGGCTTTAGGGGCTTGAAGCAGGAGGTAGAGCGTGTTCCTACTGCCGGTTTCTCAGGGCAGTGGAAGGAGGCCTGCTTTGAAGCGGGGGACTTGTTGTGAGGAGTGTGAGGAATGGGGGAATCTGACTAGGGAAACAGAACTCCTACCAAGAACAGTAGAAAAAGTGGATGCATGAGGGGTTACTTTTTCCAGTTATGGTGGCTCACGCCTGTAATCCCAGCACTTTGGGAGGCCAAGGCGGGAGGATTGCTTGAGCCCAGGAGTTCAAGAACAGCCTGGGCAACATAGGGAGACTCCTGTCTCTAAAAAAAAAAAAAAAATTTTTAATTTATCTAGATGTGGTGGTGTGCACCCTGTAGTCCCAGCTACTCGAGAAGCTGAAGTGGGAGGATTGCTTAAGCCTAGGAGTTTGAGGCTGCAGTAAGCTACCATTGTGCCACTGTACTCCAGCTTGGGTGACAGAGTAAGATTGTGTCCCTTAAAAAAAAAAAAAATACACACACACACACACACACACACACACACTCTTAATATATGCCCAAAAAATGATACTTAGAAAAGTGAAAAAGAAGAAATCACCATCTCTAGAGATAACCAATGTTAACATTATAGGGTGTATTTTTCTATTCCTTTTTGTATATTTATACATATGTGTGTGTAGGGGAGTGTGAGGAGTATTGTTTTTATAAAAGTAACGTCACACTGTCCATCTGTTGAGCACAGGGCATGAGCGCTTTTCCGTCAGTTCCTGTGTGAGTTGTGGCTGCTCAATGATTCCTCCTGTGGATGATGTTCTGTAGATGGGCACCCAGTGTCCTGTTTCAGAATATTTAGATGGTTTCTGATTTTGTCAAGTGTAAAAATACTGTGATGAGAGTTGAAAGGAGTGAAATTTGGGAGGGAGAAAGTAAAGAGGGCAAGGCCCGGGAAGCCTCAGTGTCACCTAGGGCCAGGTGGAGTGGGGGAGCGCAGTGGCAGAGCTGCAGGGCCAGGAGGAGTCAGGAAGCGCCATGAAGATGCCATCTGTCAGAGAGATGGCTGCTCCTGCTGGAAAATGTGGCCTCGAGCAGCAAAGCTAGGGTGGCAGTGAAAATCAGAGAATGGGCCAGGCATGGTGACTCATGCCAGTAATCCCAGCACTTTGGGAAGCCCAGGCGGATGGATCACCTGAGGTCAGGAGTTCCAGACCATCCTGACCAACATGGTGAAAACCCATCTCTACCTAATACAAAAGATTAGCCAGGCGTGGTGGCACATGCCTGTAATCCCAGCTCCTTGGCAGGCTGAGGCAGGAGAACATCCACACGGGAAATGTTTGCACTGTAAGGAAAGGAAAACAGAAGGCAGCGTGCATACCGGGTTCCTGCTGCGTAAAGCCTGCGTGGAGACACGCACTGAGGTAGTAAGGTTTTGTTGTTAACGGTGATTAGAATTGGGAGTTGAGCTTTATTTTTTAAATGTCTGAAGTTTTTAAAACTCTTCTCTTTTTTTGTTTTTTTTTTAAACCTCCTGTTCAATGACTTACCTTTTTCTTTTATAAATAATTTTTCATTATAATAGTATTTTTAGAAGACTTATAAAAAGAAACAAAACCATCCATGAATTTTCTTCCACCCAGAGAAAACCTCTGTTAAGATTTGATTTATACCTTTTTAGTCTTAATTTGTTTCTGTCTATGCATATATTATGTATTCTTTTTACATCTTAATTAATAAAAAATTTTGTTTGTGGGTGTTAGAAACCAAATGCATCCCAGCACCTCCACTAGATTCAAGTCCAGAAGAATTGAAAGCAGGGACTTGAACAGATATTTGTACACCAGTGTGTCATAGCAGCATTATTCACAAGAGCCAAAAGGCAAAAGCAAGTACCCATCAGCAGATGAACAGATAAACAAAATGTGGTATATACACACAGTGGAATGTGTTCAGCAATTCCACTTATCTGAGGTACCTAGCATAGGCAGATTCCAAGAGACAAAGTAAGATAAGGGTTACCAGGGGTTGTGGGGAAGGGAGAGGGATGAGGATGCAGGGTTTTTGTTGGGAATGATGAGAAAGTTTTGGGTATACATAGTGCTGATGGTTACACAACATCATGAATGTATTTAATGACACTGAATTATATACTTAGGAATTATTAAAATGATATGTTACATCTGCTTTTCCAAAACTGGAAAAAAGTGTAAATGCATTAGCACAAAGTTAGAGAAATGTATCTTGTCATCAGCACAAGTAAAAATTTTGCCATAGGTGTCACCAACGTGTTCTGGCTGCCTGGAATGTTTCCACCGTTGTTGGGTAGTCAGATGTCTGGCATAAGGAAAACAGTCTGGCCCCGTTGCCAGCAGCCAGCCCACACCTGCTGGGCTACATTGCCATCTGCAAAGGGGCTAGACCAGTGGTGTGCCCCATAGGAGAGGACCCTAAGAGCAAAAGTGATTTGCTCTTGTCAATACCATGGCAAGGGGCCAGTCAGAGGGCCAGTGGTTGAATTTGTTGAAGACAACATTCAGAATATACTAGGGAAGAAAAACAAAATTCGGAAAATACTAAAGACCTGTTCTTTGACCCAGCATAACAACTCTGAGTCAGAAATATCTAAAAGAAGAATGATATGCCTAGGAGGTGCTGAGTTCTCTGTCATAGGAGATTGTGAAGCGTTGAGGCCCAGCACTAGGCAGGAATACATATAGTACAAGGAATTAATTTGGGGATGGATGACACCCATTAGACTTAATGATGGCGGTTGGAGGAGCTTCTGTCTGTGGATGTGGGCAGGGCCGCAGTGAGAAGCCCCCATTGCTGTTCTGGTCCTTGAAAGCAGGGGTGTGAGTGGACAGCCTTTCCTTCTCAAGGAAAGGCTCCTGAGCCTTTCATCCCTCAGAAAACATCTTGGTAAAGTGAATCACCAAATTACAAAGTAAAGGAGATTTAAAGTGTAAAGACTAGATGCAAATGCAGGCATATTGTTCCTTTTATGGTAGTTTACGGATTTGGTATTTTTACATTGCAATACTAATAGCTGTCGTTTTGTCACTGGCCATACATATTTCAAGTGAAAATCTCTGGCCCTCTTAATATTTCTGAGCATTCAAAGGAAATGTCCATTACAAGTCCCAAAAGGGAACTGACAGTGTGCTGTGCTCCAGGTGTCCCGCGATGGGGGCGCTGCCTCCCCTGCCACCGAGGGCCGGGGGGGTGGCGAGGTAGAAGGAGGCCGGACAGCTCTGGATAACAAGACCTCGCTACTCAACACCCAGCCTCCGCGCGCCTTCCCGGGGCCGCGGGCGCGAGACTACAACCCGTACCCCTACTCAGATGCCATCAACACCTACGACAAGACCGCCCTGAAAGAGGCTGTGTTCGATGACGACATGGAGCAGCTTCGAGATGGTTGGTGTCTCTTTGCTTAACTGTCCCCACCCAGAAGTGCTTCCCTTGTGTTCCCTCCTGTCTGGCCAGCACCAGGCCCACTGGTCAGATGTAAATGGAAACGCTGGGTCTGTTCTTTCTGTTTAGTCATTTGTTCAGGCACTACTTACTGAATCCCTACTGTGTGCTTGGGCACAGGGAACACAGCAATGAACAGAAGCACAAGTAGCGGGGCAGTGAGCAGATAAACAGTCACACATGATATGAAGTAGCCACTGCCACAGCTGAGCATGAGGGAAGGCCAACTTTACCATCGGGGAGGCTTTGCTGCAGAACCCAGGGCCCAGGTGGGCCAGGGGCGTAGGAACAAACAGGATGGCGAGCACGGGCTCAGCCTTTGTGAAGGCCTTGGACCTGCGCTTCCCAGCTCCCCAAGCTGTGAAGTGAGATCCTGAAGCACTGCTCCGAGGCTTCGCTCTCCTGTCACACCCGCTTTGTAACCAGGTCTCCCTGGAGCTGTGTTGACCTCCGTGCTGCATTTGGGAGGCAGGGGTTTGACATACACACTGAGCACTTGCATTACCGTGTGTGGTGCCAAGCTAAGTGTGGGGTCAGAAAGATTTGCCCAAAATGTAACGTAAGCATGTAACATAGGAAGTAGGGAGGAGAAGCAGAGCTAGTCTGGTTTCTTTCTGGCTCCTGTGTTAAGACCAGTGTCCATCATTGAATAAACTAGTGAATGATGAGTATGTATTTGTACAATGGTATTTTTATCAGGAACTTAATTATTTTTTCACCTCTCATGTTACATGATTTGGTTTATTTCAATTTGATAGTGCTTTTAAAAAAATACTGTTTTGAAGCCTGTTTTATTTCTCAAGTTTGAATGAGTAATTAGAACCTACATTAGAATTCTAAATAGTTAACATTCACTGAGGGCCTACTGTGTGTCATGACGTGTATGGGTTGCCAGGGACTGAGGCACATGAGACACAGTCCCTCGCCTCAGAGAGTTCAAGGTCTGTTGGGGAGCAGACTGATAGTGGTCACACTAGTACCAGAGAAGGCTTGTGCTGGAGGCAGATGCCAGATCCAGTGGGGGCACAAAGAAAAGAAAGCTGATCCTCTTGCAGGGATCAGACAGTAGGGGAATGCTAACATAGAAGAGAAGTTCTCTGTTTGAAAGCAGAAATGGCTGTAGGGATTAAAAGCCTAATCGCTTGGCTATTAATTGCTTATATGCTGGTGGGTAGCATCTCAGACTCTGCCCACACATCTGTTTACTGGGCAGTGAGCTAATAGGGTATAGTGTTTGTAAGGACTGGCACTTCCTGGGAGAAGTGGACTATTTGTGTTCATTGCTTATAGAATTGTTTACCTTATCCTTTATAGATCTCAATTAAGGTAGAAATTACAATGTTGATTATTCACCAACTGTGTACTAAAAGGCTTAAAGAAAAGGAGGAAAAGGTAGGAAGACAGGAGGAAATGGCAGAGTTCTTTACCATTTCAGACTTTCTTGTGTGTTTGCTACCCAATCTTAGAAGCTAAAGAAGTATGCAAATACACATTTAAGTAGTTCCTAATAACTTGTCTGATTTGTTTGTTTTTTCATCCTCTCTATTTAAAGTTGAATATTCAGAGTTGAGGTTTCTTAAAAGAACATGGAGGAGAAAGGATGTGCCTTTCTGCCATAGAAACCGTGTTCACAGCCCTGCAGGTAACTATGTTGAGTCATCTTGGGCCGGTTTTTAGTCTCCACATAGATAGTCCACCAGTAGTCCAAACACCTTGATTGGTATTTGTTCACCATGCTGGTTCCTAAGCTGTAGACATTTGAGAAGGGAATGGAGGATAATCAGATGTGATGGTGAGGAGGCCTTGAGGAATATGTGTGTATGGGAGTAGATTTGACCCTGGTAAGAGGCTGTCCAGTGGTGGGGCTGACTCAGGACCGTGGCAGTGGGAGAGAGCTTCGGAAAATAAAAGGGTTGAGGAGGGGCTTTGGCGGATACAGGCATTTCTCCTCTTTGTCTGAAGTAGAAGGGAAAAGATAGCAAGGAAGGGTGAAGACATTGACTGTTGGTACTGGACAGCTGGTCTCGCACCTCTGCTTTCACAGTGAACTTGGTGAGAAGGTTGGCGGAGGGTGTGTAGGCTGAGGCCGGTCAGCAAAGCAGGGCGGAGGGTGGGAAGGGAACCGTGAAGGAGGCGTTGCCTCTGGGAGATGAGGCAGGAAGGGAAGGATCACTGGGCACCACTGAGGAAGCCCCTATGCCAGGCATTTCCTCACGAGGTGACGTATGTCTGGTGTGTTTCACCAGTGCCCATCGACCATTCTGACCTGGTGGCTGACCTTCTGAAAGAGCTGTCCAACCACAACGAGCGAGTGGAGGAACGGAAGGGAGCCCTGCTGGAGCTGCTCAAGATCACGCGGGAAGACAGCCTTGGTGTCTGGGAGGAGCACTTCAAGACCATTCTGCTCCTGCTGCTGGAGACCCTTGGAGACAAAGACGTGAGATGCTGGTTTGGCCTTATCTTGCCCCTTTCCATGTAATGGGGTCACAATGTCCTTTTCTTATTGGGCTTAGCTTCAGCTTTACTTTCTGGGTTGTGATTACTGTTTACATCAAAACATTTATTTGTTCATTTTTCACATATTTTCTGAGCACGTTTAGTAAGGTCATGTTTTTATCAGCAACAAGCTGCTTCTTGGCTTACGTGCATGGTCTACAACTGGGTTTATAGTAGTTGAGGGAACTTCATTCCTGCATGTAGTTGCTTTAACACAGAATTTCTTAAAACTTCATTAGCATAGAATGTGGTCTTTTAGGATGCACTTTTTTACTTGTGAGTTTCATTTTTGTTCCATATGTAATTGAGAAATAAAAAGGTTCATTTAAAAAGACCTAATTAAATGCCACATTCCATGAAATTCCATCTTGGTCCTCCCCCACATATGTTAAGAGTTCCAATAATTTTAATCAGTCAAGTGGCAGGTTCCAGAAGCATGATTCTGATTTTTGTATTATTAATTTAAAAATAAAAAGAGCTTCATCATGCTGGGACATTTGAATGTGACAAACTAGGCATTTCTGAAATGCCTGGTCTGTGATCTGCACATTGCACATAGAGAACTCTTAAAAGAGGGAGTAATCTGGTCAAATTCCTGCCTTCTCCCACCTGTGGAGCTGGTCCCTTATATGGAAACAGGAATAGATGCTGAGAATTACCAGAATTAAACCTCTACAAGAAAAAGTTTCTCCATCCACATGGAGAAGAGAAATGAGAAGAGAGTGCTGTGGTGAGGGGCTGGAGGAAGGGGATGGGAGGATTGCCAGGAGGTGACAGGCCATGTCCAGGGCCAGCTAGAGGGGACTTGCATGGCAACCGAGTGACAGGGAGGCTGCTGCATGCCATGCCGTGGTGACTCAGATAGTTTTCTGATGCTTCGGATTAATGGTTTGGTTTAGGGATAAGTAAAAATAGAAGAATGGTAATAAGTAATCTGTTTTACTTTTTCTAAAAAAACTTTTAAAAAATACTTTAAAAAAAAAGTATTGGTTTGTAAGGCAGTTATGCCTTGTTGGCTCTGTTGGGAGATAAAGTGATGTCATGTGGAAGACAGGTAAATGGTGTATTAGTGTGTGAACTGTACAGATGAGTGACAAAGAATCAGGATATACCTTCTGGCTCTGTTTGGTGTAAACTGCATTCTCTTTTATTGAGATTAGGAGTCTGTTTGGAATGGCTTTCCTCCAGATGCATGACTCTGGCCTTAACCAACTCGAGGCCTATACACACCCAGTGATCTCATCACATGAAAGGTCAGGAATAATGACAGGCCTTCCACTGTCCTTAGGTGGAGTTCACCCTTACAGGCTGTGTTGATGAAACATCCAGGTGCTTTATACACATTCTTTCATACATTTTACAGAAGCATAATTTGTAAGCTGAAGCCTCAGGAAATCTGGAAATCCCCAGAAAACTGATAATGAACTTAGGTGTATCATCCTCATTTGGTCTCGAGTGCATGGGTCGTTCAAGTAGCTTTTCTCAGTGCCTGTCAGGCGCTGGGTCCTGGGAATGTCACTCTAAGGAATGTCACTCTAAGGCACAGTGCCTGCCTTCATGGAGCTGATGTCTAGAGAGCCAGTGTCAAGTAAAGCTGATATCAAGTGAACTGTGTGATCTGTTTAGACGGTTCTGCGAGTTCCAGGGAACCCAGAACTGGGTGCTTGGCCTTGCCGACCCTGCTGACTGCTGTGTGTGGAAGTGCTGTGTGGTGTTTGGTGATGTCTTCCTTTCCCTTTGTACTCTAGCATTCAATTCGAGCACTGGCGTTGAGAGTTTTGAGGGAAATTCTGAGAAATCAACCAGCAAGATTTAAAAACTACGCCGAGCTGACGATTATGAAGACTCTGGAAGCCCACAAAGACTCCCATAAGGAGGTGAGTCAGTCATGTGGCCAGGATGCTGAACAGATGGGTCATGGGCAGCAGCTGGGATGTGGAGATAGAGGAATCAGTCAGCGCACAGCTTAGGAGCCCCTTTCATGGAACTCAGCCATGTCGTAATACAGAGTGGAGTCCCCATTGCTGTTGTCCTTGCTGAGCAGTGGCACAGTTCCAGGGCCAATGCCATTTATTCAGTTCCTAGCTCCTCACTGTTTCCAGCAGGCCTGCCCTGCCCCTGAGATGTGTTCCATGTCCGTGCTTCCGGCTGCCTTTGTGGAAAGGAAGGGTCTGCTGCTGCTTTCTGGCATTTAGCCTCTGGTAGTCTGGTTTGGGAGGTGGAGACCAGCTTTGGAATCACAGACATTGCAAGTCCCAGAACCAACGCCTTCTTGCTCCAGATCTGTGGACCAGTCATTTCGCCTTCTGAGCCTCTGTTTCCTTGTATGTAAAATAGGAATGGATATTTCCACAAAGTTTCTCGTGAGAATTAAATGAGATGGCCAGGGATGATTCCAGCCCAGCGCCTGCCAACGAGTGGGTAGCAGGCTGCTGTACTGACCTTCCTCCCTCCCGGCCGTTCAGTGTGCTTCTCTCTGCAAGATGAGGCTGAGTGGAGGCAGCCCTGCTGTGCCTCTTCCACTCACTTTTGAGTATTTAAAATGCTAGCAAGCCATCTCTGCAGTTCCTGGCATTGGGACCTCAGCTGCCTGGTAGAGAGCGGCAGGACATGTCTCTGTGTCCTGCACACATGCCATGGAGGGTGCACACTCAGCAAAAACTCAGCCTGTTGCTTATTGGATTGCCCAGCCCCTATGCCTCGCCAGGCTTTCAAGTGGCTAGAAGCCTACAGAGAATGGGGAGGTGGCAGGAGCTGTCCTGATACAAATGATTCAGTGACACCCTTCAGTAAAAGGAACTGTGGGAAACAAAATCATATATTGGAACTTCAGAAAACCTAGCATGCCAGATAATGGGTTTGACCCCAGAGTGAGACATAAGTACTTGCTTAGTTTGATATCTTGGCTCATGTGTGACTGTCGTGTGAGCACGCTCATGGATGAAGGGAATTATAATTAACACAATTCTTCCGTCTACATGGAGAGTCAGACCCTAGATCATAGTTCTATTTGGCATTTGTGTGACTGCTTGAGCAGTGACTGGTGTGACCTCTTCAAATCTCCACCTTGCTATAGCTCAGCGAGGGCAAGGGTCTTGTCCTCAGACTGGGCCTCTCTCCACCGCTAGTGCTAGAACAGCACACAGTACACAGGGGATGGATGTGTTTTCAGACTAATAACTGGGTTTCCAAAATCTGGCTTGGTTGCATGATGGTGATAATCACTCACATTTGAACAAAGCACTTTTCATTTATAATAACTCATTTAAAAAACATGAAGACCAGATGAGCTAGTACGATCCACATAGTGATTCCCAGGTGAGGAGGGAAGGTCCTAGAGCAGGGATGTCCCATCTTTTGGCTTCCCTGGGCCACATTGGAAGAATTGTCTTAGGCCACACATAAAATGCACTAACAATAGCCGATGAGCCTAAAAAAAAAATCACAAAAAATTTTCATAATGTTTTAAGAAAGTTTATGAATTTGTGTTGGGCTGCATTCAAAGCCATCCTGGGCCACGGGTTGGACAAGCTTGTCCTAGAGGAACTGTATGCACAGCAGTTACTGGCAGAACTGAGATATTAGCTAGGTTTTCTGGCTCCTTTAAGGGGCAAATGGCATGGCTAATTTTTTTAAACCATAATTGCTTCTCCTTAATGGGAATACGTGATCAAAAAATGAAATTAAAATGATGTTCTTTTTGTTTTGCTTTGTTTTTAAGACAGGGTCTTGCTCTGTCACCCAGGCTGGAGTGCAGTGGCACAACCTGTGCTCACTGTAACCTCCACCTCCCAGGCTCAAGCAGTCCTCCTGCCTTAGCCCCCTGAGTAGCTGGGACTGCAGGCATGAGCCACTGCACCTGGCCTGATGTTCTTTTACATAGAGATGATATCAGTTGTTTTCATGGGGCAGTACATACTTAGACTCGGGCATTTAAATGAAGCGCCAAGCCATCCATGGTGTCTTGGCACACACTTACCGACTCTCCAGTTGGAAGATATCTGTCTAAAGTTGAGTCCTAAGAAATATAAGTTAACAACATTAAGTAATTCGTTTGCTATTTGCTTTTTTCTTGGGAGATCTTTTTTTTTTTCCTGCAAAATTAGAAATTTAGGAGAGAAAATTCTCAGGTATGAGGCCCTTTAAATTGCCCAAGGGAAAAGAGCAGAATATATATCCTGCTTAAAATAAACTTAGCAGCACTCGGGTTCAAGGGTCCCCATGCTGCTGTTACTGACTTGTGGTAGAGCCGGTGGAGGAGATGTGTTGGCAACGGTGCCTGCATTGGCAGGCCTTCCTGCTTTGCATAGTTTGACTCACCTTGACTCATTGCCCTTGGAGTTTCCTTATAAAACTTTACTCTGTCACTTTGCCAGGAGCCACTATAATAACTCAAGAACCTGTGTATTTAGGTTTGGGGTTGGGTTTTCATTTTTCGTTCCTTTTTTTTCTTTTCCCTTGAAGTTCTTCTTATCTTCCTCTTATTTTAACCAATCTTTTTCCATTCCTTCTTGCTATTTTTTAGGGCAGAAGGCTGAGATGCACATAAAGTTTGTGTTGTAGGCATCTTGTTGGCATATTAATATGGCACGTAATAGTTCTCTAGTCCTTCCATTTTCTCATCATTGCATTCAATTCTTAGGACTCCAAACATTTATTGAAAAGGATCTGAAATGTTTCTAGACTTACTTTATTAGTCATACAAAGACATAGTCTATTTTCCTGTCTTATTAATACTTCCAAAGTATGTTTATCCCAGAGTTAGCTCTCTTGGAGCTTCCTTCTCAATAAGAAGCTAGTTGGTTTTATATTCCCAGACAAAAACTGGGCTTCAGCAGGAGATGAAGAACATAAGACTCGGCAGGTTAACATGGGGCTGCTTTTAGAGACATTGGCACCAGCTGCCCTTCTCTTGCCAGCCTGACGTTACCACACCAGCATGTGCACTGTGGCTCTGACTATGTGACTGCAGCGAGGAAAGACAGCTTCTTGAAATACAATTTCTGTAAATTGAAATTTGTCACAAAAGCTATTTGGGAAGATGGATGAGGTAGGACTGACGGTAAGATGGCTTGTTTTCTCATATAAGCAAGAGTCTGCTTTGTCAGTTTCTTTTAAAAGAAGCTATACATGCAGAATGTGTTTCTTACACATTGAAAATGTGCCAAGTACCAAATCTGTCTCAGACACCATTCATCCAAAGCTAACATACATGTTCTATAGTAAGCAAGATAGATGAAGGATTTGGACACCAATTTAGAGTTTTTATTTTAAAAGTTGATGTTTCTGGCTGGGCGTCGTGGCTCACGCTTGTAATCCCAGCACTTTGGGAGGCCGAGGCGGGCGGATCACGAGGTCAGGAGATCGAGACCACGGTGAAACCCCGTCTCTACTAAAAATACAAAAAATTAGCCGGGCGTGGTGGCGGGCGCCTGTAGTCCCAGGTACTCGGAGAGGCTGAGGCAGGAGAATGGCGTGAACCCGGGAGGCGGAGCTTGCAGTGAGCCGAGATTGCGCCACTGCACTCCAGCCTGGGCGACAGAGTGAGACTCCGTCTCAAAAAAAAAAAAAAAAAAAAAGTTGATGTTTCTGAGCTTAGACATAATGTTTTCACAGTCCCTGTTTGAATAAGTGTCTTTCGTTATCTAACTTCTTTATCTTTTTAGTAAACAAATTTTGCTATTGAGTTTCAGTGCCTCATTAATAAAGTTACCATGGTTTGCAGTAGAGTTGGCATTTAGTAAATACCTTAAAGGGCTAAGGCCTTGAGAGTGACCTTTTAAAATTTTGAGACCATTTTCTTTTTCCAAGAGAACTCGATTAATTTGAACTCTTCTTATATTAGAATTTGTAATCTGTTTGTTAGAGCTGGTACAGAACCTCTCCTTTGGTGATTAAAAAGAGAGGATTAAATAAGAGAATTGACACTACAAAGAGATTCTGGGGTCAGTGTGAGATACAAATCTTGAGGCAGAAAACCTGGTTTTTAGTCCTGCGTCTGCTGTTGTCCAGCTGTTCCCAGTTTCATCCTCTCAATATAACCCTGAATAAGCAGCTCTGTTGTGAGAATGGAAGATATTATGATATGGAAATATGCTTTTAAAATTGTCATGTGCTATACAAATGTTGCTACGTAAAACTGTTCTCAGACATCCTTATTTCAGAAGTGCCCATTTCTCAGGAAATAGTTGATATACTAATTATAAATCATTGTATGCACATTTAATGCAAGAATATTTGTTGCTGCCAGTCATTTTGATGTGCATATAGTACCCATAATGTTGAAGTTCACAGTAAATGTTTTATTTAAACTTGAAAGAAGCCCAACTCTATTTTTTGAAGATATTCTGTAATTGAGGTTTTTCTGATGATTAGACTTAGCTTATTCTGAACTTTGCCACATTAGTGAATATCCAGTTACACTTGTCTGTTAAAAGAGGAAAATATTAGCATCATTCATGTCACTGTGCTGGATCACCAAACATTTCTTGCTACACACACAAAGATCGTGGTGTTTAAGGCACCAGAATCCAGCCTTAAGTGATTTGGCTTGTTTTGGGAAGTTTGATTCTTAGATAATGTAAAACCACCAGTATTATGTCTTCAGGGGTTTTATTTTTAAGTCATTTCTAGTTAACTTTTTATTTTATGACTTTAAAGAATTAAAATGGCAAAACCAGACCAAAGTTATTTATAAAAGAAAGAGAACTTCCTGGGAACTTGTCTGGTTTCTGATTCGCCCAGCCAGCATAGTGTCTCATGCAGTCCTTTAGACAAATGCCGTAGTCAGAGAGAAGCACCAGTGTGCCAGAGAAGGTCTGTGATCAAATACCAGTTAGAATCACTAACTGACCACATCTCAGCCAGATCCCCTGCGCTCAGGAATGGCTCTTAGATGCCTCTCAGGGCAGCAGTCATTTGTATCAGTGGGCACTGGGAAATAACGGAGTTCACTGCATGAACTCTGGAGAAATGCCTTTACCCTTCTGTACTTTGGTTTTTCCTTATCTCTTATCCTATCAAGTGGACTAGATGATTATCTGTGTTTCATCCAGCCTCAAGATAATACAGGTTGCTGTTGAGTAACAAAGCGAAATCCTCAAATTCTAAATTTTCAGTTTTCCCTAGGCCCAACCTTGGGATATGACCAGAAGCCCCATTTCCTTTGTAGGTTTTTGCTTTTTAATAAAAAGACAAAACCCCAAAACCTGTTTAGCTTCATCGAGAGATTCCAAGTTACTGAGCCAGCAGTCACATTAACAGCATAAACTCCAATAAATGTTTGATAATTGATGGGTAGTGGTGTACTGTAGTCTTCAGGGTCCTTATGGTTTAGTTGAGGTTAAAGCAAAGAGTCATGTGTGGTTCAAAGTGAAATACACCAGGAGTTTAGGAGTGGGTTAGAATAGTCAAGGAAGAGTACCTTAGGGAATAGGAACCTGAGATGGGCTGAGAAGGAGCACGCAGGGAGAGAACTCTAGCTAGGAGCCAAGGCCGTGTGGCCAAGGATGGGGGCATGGGCTTGGAAGACACTCCTGGGTTGAACCCTGCTGAGCTAAGACGGCAGGAGACTTACCATTTTGTGAGCCCTCATATTCTCTGTGTCAAGTGAGGAAACATAGCCCACCTCACAGGCTTGTAAAGTGCCAGACACAGTGTCTATTTCTGAGTGGCAGCTGTGGTGGCGGCTGCTCCTGCTGTTATTCACAGGTAGGGGAGTAGTTCTGCTTCGCTGATGAACTGACTCTCAAGGAGCCAGATGTGACACCTGCCCTTTAGCTCTTGAAGCTTCGGAAAGAGCCATAACTTAATGTTAAAACCTTTGAGTTTGGGGTTTGAAGGCCTGGGTTCACATGCTGCTTTTGCCAGCTCGGGGGCTGTGATTGTGGACAAGTCATAGACACTCTGGATATCTAAAGCACTTGTATGCTGGGTAGGAGGTGGGGGGCAGGTGTTTTATACCCTGCCCTGAGAGGCTAGCATTAAAGTCAAGTGAGGTAAGGTGGTTGACATTGTTGAAAATTGAAGATAGTATCCTTTTTATACTCTTCCACTGAAGAAAGTAGACTGATTTTGAATAGAATTGTTGTCAAGTTTTTAAAATTCTACATAAAGCAGATATAACTGCATTTCTCTAAATACACCTAAGAAGTTATTAAATGCAATTGAGTAAACTCTAAAACACCAGTCAAAAATACAACTTGTATTTTTTGGCTACTGCTTTGTTTGGAATCCATCCATATTTGTGCTGGGGCAGCCGGTACATTGTCAGCATTAGGCTAGGAAATGCCATGGGTTTTTAGAGATGGATACCGGAATTAGAATGCCAAAGAGAAGCGCTAAACATGCTGCCCAGCTTCCTATCTGATGCTGAGCACCTCCTGAGAGGCCAGCCCAGCCTCTGCAGCATCTCCAGGACAGCAGGACACACTACCTCCTGGGCTCCCAGAGCCCCTCTTTCCACTCCTTCTCATCATTTGCCCCTGTTGGCCCTAATTCTACCCCTTAGAGTAGAACAGAATAAATCTCCCACCTAAGAGCCTGACCACATTTGAAGATATCATTGTGTTGCCCTGAATCTACTTTTCCAGGCAAGGATGTGATGACTGTCTTGTTAGAGGTCATTTCATACAGACACTACTTCTCAGGATCTTCAAAGCTCCCTGGAATTTTGTGCATGCACATTTTTCAGGGGAAAAGACTCATCAGGTAGAGTTGGATGATAAGATTTTATAATCTGAAATACTTTTAAAATAATTGATTCAGATTTTCCCTTTCGTTTTACTGATGAGGAAAACCAAGGCATAGAAAGTGAAGAAATTTACCCCAAGCTGACTTGGCTAGTTGATGCCAGAACCAGAGCCAAAACTCAGGTCTCCCTAGATTTATAGCCTGGAACTTTTCTTCTCCCCTCACTCTGGTACTGAGCCTAGCTAAGTGAGGACTCTCATCCCAGGTTCAGGGCCATGCTGGCGCTCCGTCGTAAATCCCAGGACCATGTCAGTGCCAATCTGGGGCATTGGTCATTTTTCCCCAGGTGGATACTTAAACTCAGGGTCAATGCAATTTTTTAAGGTCTTTCTGGCCTTTCCCAGAAGGTGGCGCTAAACTCTTCCTTAGCTTCCACACGATTGGGTAGCTAAGCTCAGGACACTACTATGAAGAGTTCTTTGATTCCAGCCACCGTTGTTCCTGGACCTTTGCTTTTTTTTTTTTTTGACTCAACCAGTTATTCTGGTGTGTCTGTGACAGAGCCAGATCAAACCTTATGAACCTAAAACATGCAATCCAAATTTTGAAAACTTTGTGCTAAAAGAAAGAAACCTTTAAGCAAACGTTCACCAGTATTCTGAGTAATGATCCATTTTTAAAAAGCTAGATGTGAAAATTATGCTTTTCTTAGCTAGACACTATTACTTCACTGACTTTGAAAGGGGAAGGAGTCCTGTGTTTCTAATGAGACTAGCAGAATTGGAACAGTTTTTGATGTTATAATCAAGGCACATTGTAACCCAGAAGTCTTTTTGATCCTGTCCTCTTTGAATAGTCCCTCACCCCTTTCTACATCCTTGCCACTTCTGGCCACCTTGTGTACTAAGTGGTATTTTCTTCCTTTGTTTCTGCTGCCCATGTTGACTTTTGCTCTCTGTTTGCTTACATTTATAATCTTTGCTTCTTATGTTACATAGAACACAGGGGCAAAACCTAAAGTTCACCCTGATTCAGGCAGCTTGCCAAAGCCAGGGGTTTGGCATATAGAGGGAAGTTGAGAACACCTACCTCCCTTGCCAAAACTAGCGTCTGTCTTGGGAAACTTTCTCTAACCCCAGTGAAAAAGAGGGCCTCAAACTACCCATCTTAATGTGCAGCTTCTGACATTTTATTTTCAGACATTTTAGAACCAAAGCCCTCATCCACATTAGATACATTTGATCATCCAGGCGTGGTGTCTCACACCGGTAATTCCAGCACTTTGGGAGGCCGAGGCGGGCAGATCACTTGAGGTCAGGAGTTTGAGACCAGCCTGGCCAACATGGTGAAACCCTGTCTCTACTAAAAATACAAAAACATTAGCTAGGCGTGGTGGTGTGCGCCTGTAGTCCCAGCTACTTGCAGGCTGAGGCAGGAGAATCGCTTGAACCCACCAAGATGGTGCCACTGCACTCCAGCCTGGGCAACAGAGCAAGATTGTCTCAAAATAAAATAAAATAAAATAGTAGATACATTTCACCAAATGCTTCATGCAGGCCACATCCAGAATTCCTGGATTTTTGTAAGATGAAGGGCTCCTTGGGTTTGGGTTTCAGCTCAGCAGGTCTGAAACAGCCTTTTTTCCCAGCAGCTCCCTGTAAGATAATTCACTTTAACCTAAAGGGCAATAGAGTGCGGGAGATGGGGAGGAGAGAAGGAAAACCACGAGTTCTCACCACGAACCTGGCAATCGATTGCCTGGTCTCACTAATCCTCGTTGCAACCCCGAAGAGCACCAGGAGGCCTTAGCTTGCTCCTGTCAAGCCTGGAAAGCAATGCTGCCAACTCTTGAATCCTGTCTCCAGAGCCGTGTTATTTCCACCCACTGAGCTGCTTCCCACCTCCCGGGGGACCTCAGATATTGACTCCTGTGCATCAGTGCTTTCTAACTTTGATACGCTACAGCATCATCCGGTGTTTTCTGACCTTTTGTTTCTTTCTCCAGGTTTAAAAACAGAGGCCTAAAAGTTCCTCAGCTTTCAGGCTGGTGTGTTATGATACTTGGGCAGTGATTTCTTACAGTAGAAAGCCAGCAGTTTCTGAGCATGGTTTCATTGCTGGGCCAGATTAGATAAAAGAGGGACTGTCTCCTTCCACTTTTCACCGTCCACTCAGCTGTGTGTAACTCAGCCACGTAGGTACACAGCCACGTGCTTGGCTTTCCCAAACACACACAGACTCTGAGACCTGCACAAATGGAGGAGGAAGAAGAGCGCCCCATCTGAGGTAACCCATTACCTGACAGAGCTCTTCCAAGAAACATGCCGGTCCTCCTCAGACAACTGGTGACTGGAAAAACCTGAGCTGAAGTCCCTTTTCCAAAGAACTCATCTGTTGCTTTTCCAATGTGTCACCTGGAATGGGACTCTCTGGGCCTGGTACAGTTGATTTTTCCACAGCCCAAGTTGATCATTTGTAGATAACCTGCTGTGCTCCTAGTTTTCTGTGCTAGCTCCTTAGGAAAAATGTAAATCCAAGTCAATGTGGCATGCTCCAGATGTGACTTTGTGAGTCATGAGCATTAAAAATATGTACGCTGGGCTGGGTGTAGTGGTTCATGCCTGTAATCCCAGCATTTTAGGAGGCTGAGGTGGGCAGATCATTTGAAACCAGTTTGGGTAACATAGCGAGACCCCATCTCACATACTGAGACCCCTACAAAAAACTTAAAATATTATGTGTGCCTGTAATCCCACCTACTTGGGAGGCTAAGGTAGGAGGATCGCTTGAGCCCAGGAGATCGAGGCTGCAGTGAGCCATGATCACACCATTGCACTCCAGCCTGGGCAACAGAGCAAGACCCTGTCTGTGTGTGTGTGTGTGTGTGTGTGCGTGCGCACACACGCACGCTATGGGGAGATTAGTTCAACAGCTATTTATTGAGCACCTGGCATATACTGGACATTGTGCTAGTCATGGGAATAGAAAGATGGCTAAGATGGGATCTTGCCTTCAAGGAACTTTTAGTCTAGTGGGAGGGACAATTTCCGCAAAGTATTTACCTGCGGTGATAAATAAAGCGCACACATGGTGAGGCTTCCTGGGGGTTGTGTTGCGGCGGTAAGTCGTCAGGATGACTTGGCCAGGGCCATAGAGATGTGGCTGGGCAGGGTGTGGGCAGGGAGAGGAAGCACCACATAGGCAGGAAGGAGCCAGGCCTTGCTGAGGAACCTCAGGCATCTTAGAGGTCATTGGAGAGGGCAGACCCATCACGATGTTGGCACTGGACCCCAGGGAAGGAGCTGGCTTACCAGTGTTACCCATTCTTAAAATGTTCAGTATGAGGACTGGCCCTCTGTGGAGTCTTGAGGTCACAGAGCTCTGCCCCCCTCACCCCCCATCCCCAGCAACTTGGGAGCTCCCGGCTCCGCCGCTGTGCCTTCTGGTGGTGCCTCTGCTGCTGAGCTCCACTCTGGTGTCATTCCTCTACCAACATCTAGCTTGTGTTTTGTTTTTGTTTGAGATGGGGTTTCTCCATGTTGCCTGGGCTGGTCTCAAATTCCTGGGCTCAAGTGATCCACCCGGCACAGCCTTCCAAGTAGCTGGGGTTACAGGCGTGAGCCTCCATGTATGTCTTAGCCATCATGTGTTTTGTAGCTAAAATATACCAAGCTGGTTCACATCTTGTCTCAATTCAGATAACTGTGAAAGTAGAAACTTTAAAATTCTCATTTTAGGCTGGGCGCAGTGGCTCTGTAATCCCAGCACTTTGGAGGCCGAGGTGGGTGGATCACTTGAGGCCAGGAGTTTGAGACCAGACTGGTCAACATGGTGAAACCCCGTCTCTACTAAAAATACAAAAATTAGCTGGGTGTGGTGGCACGCACCTGTAATCCCAGATACTTGGGCGGCTGAGGCATGAGAATCGCTTGAACCCAGAAGCAGAGGTTGCAGTGAGCCCAGATGACTCCATTGCACTCCAGCCTGAATGATAGAGTGAGACTGTGTTTCAAAAAATTACAAATAAAATCCTCATTTTAGTTTTTATTAAAAAATGGAAGCTCAGACCAAGGAAGTTTTTTGCCAGAGGATTCAACTAAGGTTTGTCTCCTGTACTTCTCTCAGAGGCTGAGAATATGCTTATCTAACTCTGGAGGCTGCCGTTGTCGGGGTAAAAAAGTGAAAGGTCACGTGTACACACCAGGGTCCAAACAGTACTCTGCTTTCAGGTGACCTGTGTGGAAAAAGCTACCTTTGGCAGGAGTTTGAATTGGCAAGAAAAAGAAATCACAGTGGGCTTCCTTCAAATAGGCTCCTTCCTGTACATTTGTGGCATGGAGTCAATGCCATCAATGTTGAGTCTAACACTTTGGCTGGCAAGGGAAGGCCTGCTCACTGCGGTGCCTGGACGAGGCAGAGGCAAGGTAGGCTGGCTGTGCATGGCCGAGGGCCCTTGAGCTGGAGGAAGGCCCCCAGAACACCAAAGAAGCCTTCTGCACCTATCCATCCTCCTTCCTCCTCCCATCTAATCCTGGCCACCCACAAGAAGTGCATCAGGTAGCAGGTCCCTGCCATCTGGCTCCTTCCTGGGTCTCCGCACCCTCGTGCTGTCCCTCTGCACAGACTGCCCTCACTCTGCCCTGAACCACCAGAGCATGGATGGCCCAGTCCTTCTCAGCTCTGTGGCCTGAGCTTTGAGCTCAGTCTCTGACACACAGGAGGCACCTGGTCAGTGCTGGGTGAACAAACGTACACACAGAGCACAAATGAGAGGAAAGAATCTTACGAGGTGCTTGAGAGTTGGACATGACTTTTAAAATAAAATTGCCTCTCTACAATGCTTTGTCCTCGAGCCTGACCTTCACATACGTAGTGAGCACAGACGAATCTTGGGTGTTCTGACCTGTACACAGTACTTACCCTTAAGCCATGCTGATCCGGAGCTCCACCAGGGATTCATCCATAATCCCAGTGTAGGCCCCAGAGGTGGCTGCAGTGCATTCACTCTAGGGTGCCGGCTACGTGGTGATGGATGTGGTGATCTTATTTCATGAGACTCCTAGCCTTTCCTCAGTGCTGCAAGGAGTTAGCGGGTCCTCCCAGGGAAAGTAAAAAAGACCTCCAACAAGAAAGACTTGAGGGAGGTAGGGCTTCTTTAAGTGGGACATATTCTCAGACAGCTAGGAGAATGAATTCTCAGTCCCTCAGTAAGTACTAAGCTCCTGGTAAATGCCCAGCTTAGTGGGTACTTAGGTACAACAGAAATGTTTCAGTTCCTGGATGTTTGGTAAGAAGAAACACACACGGAAATGCCACCAGAAATACAAAGCCATCTACATATGGTGCCGTGTGAGTGTCACAGACAGAAGAACAGAAGTTGGGGGAAAAGTGTCACCGGTCTGATAGGGAGGCCTGGGGAGGGGCTGGGACGTGTGTGTCAGCCACAGCTGAGGGACAGTGAGTTTTGTAGTTCAGCAGAAGGGCTTTATGGAGAGTGGGAGGTCAGCAGAAACAGTCATGATGATGGTGCTGGCTGCACCACGGAGCACCTCCCATATGCCGGGGTGGGGTTCCCTTCAGGAAGACGAATGAGGCGCAGCCTGCTCCTCAAGTGCACCGCCCTGCCACCTTCCACCCTGAGCCAGGGCTGGGCTGCCAGCTTTCCCTGGCCTCAGACAGTTCAAGTAGATTTTCTGGAATACATTTTCCTTGCCACAAAGGTTATATTGTAATGGTAAAAACTGCAACTAATTTTGCACCAGCCTAATGTTCATTGCAATCTTTCTATCTATCTAGAAGGTATGAAGAGGAAAACAAAGTTACCCATAATCTTACCGGCCTGAGAGAAAGAGCGTTAACCCTTGATGCACTTTCTTCCAGGTGTTTTGTAGTGATAAATGCCAGGTAGTGGGTGTGAGTAGCTAAAGCTCATATGGGGCTTCCTAGTGAAAAACCCACTAACAGCAGCACGGCTGGCCCCAAACGTGTCCATTGTTAATGAGATGAACTCAGCTGTCTAGTGCTGGAAAAATTTCCCTTTACCATTCCACAGGGCAGAGCTGACACATGGACTCATGCACACTCCCTGAAGTGAGCCCTGTTCATGGGGCAGTGTAGCCCTGGGCTGAAGGTGAAGCCGAGCCTCTTCTGGAGCCACAGTCTCTTCCCAGAGCCCCAGGAGAGCCTCAGTGAGGGCCCCAAAGTGACCCCAAGCAGTTTATATGGCCTCTGAGCCCAGCCCCGGGCCTGTCTGCTACACAGCTCAGGTGGCCTCTCTGTGGGCCTCCTGTCCGTTTCCCACGCTCCCTGACTTGTACAGACTTCTTCACCCCCTTCATGCCCATACCTAGAAGCAGCTTTCCAGATGATCCATATGCTGTTTCCATGGGCCTGTCTTGCTTCACTCACAAGGGCTGGGATGACTGAAGCTGTGAGCTGGTAGTCTTCACCTTTTTGTTGTATGAAGTTAGAGCTGAGTTATTTTGAGTAGCAGAACATAATGCAAAGAGGAATCTAGATAGAATGACCAGCCCAGTCAGGGCTGGCAGTAGGTGAAAAGTATTCGAGTTCTGTTGTACTTTGTAAGAAAATGCATGTGCGTATAGCCTGGTGCCTGTCTTTATCTGTCATTTATATAATGTGTACTCTGTGCCATTGGTAGTAGTAAGCATCCTTTGCTGACTATATCTTGAGTACTGCTCACCATTCATCTCTGTGACGCCCCTGTTTTACAGATGAGGGCATGGAGTTTTAGCGTTTGGGACTAGCATGACTGGGACTTGCTCCCTGAGCCCAAGGCCCAGGCTCTTTCCACCAGGCCTTCTGCTGTCCTCTTTCTTCCTCACTGGGTTTTGCATTTTGCTTCCATCTTTATTACAAGAGGGTCTTGTGGCCCTCCAGAGGTCAGAGGCTGCTCCTTTGACCATGAGATAGCCATTTCATGTACCTCCCTAAAAATGAAGGCAAAGGGGTCATCGTGAGCACAGAGTCCTAGAAAAGCAACTTTCCAGAACAGATTCCTCAGGAAAACCCTTTCAGGGGCTTCTCTCTGCGCCTTCCCAACTGCCTGGCAGGTGGGCCTCTTCCAGGAAGTGCCAGCATTGAAGTCACTCTGATTTCCTCCAGGCTTCTTTCCAGATGCTCCAGTTCTAGGTGTCCTACATGCCATTGGGAAGCATTTCTGTATTCAGGTGCTAGTCTTCTAGGGCGGAGGTGCTCCAATTTTAGTGTGTCTAGAAATCACCTGGTGCTTACCAACACAGCTTGCTGCACCCCCTCCTCTAGTTGGGGCCCACCTCTGAGTGAGCAGGTCTGGGTGGGCCTGAGAAGTTGCATTTCTAACAGGTTCCCAGCACTGCTGCTGGGGCTGATAGGGGGCTGCACTTAGAGTACCACTTTTCTTTTCTTTTCTTATTTTATTTTATTTTATTATTATTATTTTTTGAGACAGAGTCTTGCACTGTCGCCCAGGCTGGAGTGCAGTGGCGTGATCTCGGCTCACTGCAAGCTCCGCCTCCCGGGTTCACGCCATTCTCCTGCCTCAGCCTCCCAAGTAGCTGGGACTACAGGCGCCCACCAACACGTCCGGCTAATTTTTTGTATTTTTAGTAGAGATGGGTTTTCACCATGTTAGCCAGGATGGTCTCGATCTCCTGACCTCGTGATCCACCCGCCTCGGCCTCCCAAAGTGCTGGGATTACAGGCGTGAGCTAACGCGCCCGGCCGAGTACCACTTTTCTAAGGTTTTTCCCAGAATCCCCCAGACCTGCCTTTCCGTGGGCCACACTCCCCTTTAAAATCACCCTGCAGACCACTCTGTGTTTACTTTAACAATTGAGCCAGGCGAAGCAATGGCTGCCATCTGACATTGAGTGAGGTCATTGTCCTTTGGCCTCTGAAATCAAAAGTGGTGTTTGGTCTTTCGCTTCATGTGGCATGTGGAGCTCACTCTTTGGGGGAACTGGGTGTTTCAGGTGGTGAGAGCAGCTGAGGAGGCTGCGTCCACACTGGCCAGTTCCATCCACCCAGAGCAGTGCATCAAGGTGCTCTGCCCCATCATCCAGACGGCCGACTACCCCATCAACCTTGCTGCCATCAAGATGCAGACCAAAGTCGTCGAGAGGATCGCGAAGGAGTCATTGCTGCAGCTCCTCATCGACATCATCCCAGGCTTGCTGCAGGTAGGCCCTCGTGTTGGTGGGGCCTGCCCCTGGCCTGTGTGGGGCTGCGTAAGTTGAAGTAATGTAAGGGCCGTGTGCTCCTCCTTCACTGGCAGGGACGGGTAGGAAAAACCAGGCAGGACCTGTGAGGCTGTGTGGCAGGGACACTTCACAGCCTCCTCTGTCGGCTTCCAGCTCACCCCCTCTCCCGAATGCACCAAGAATACTTTCCTGGCGGCTCACAGAATGAACTTTCTGTTTACTATAAACATATTTTGATCATTTTTTTGTTCATTCCTTCAACAAACCCTTACTGCACACCTGCTGTAGCCCCAGCCCTGGGCGAGGTGGACCATGGAGTGTAAATCAAACAATGGCCTTTGGTCTCATGCAGCACACAAATACTTACTGAAACTCTTCTAAGCATGAGACAGTGAGTGAGACAGACTGGCATAAAGCAGCTAAGTTCCACTGTGTGGACTGCCTCAGAGGATTTTCAGCCTACTGTGCAGCCACACAGACAACAACAGGTGTCACCATGGGCTACATGACAGTAGAGAAGGGGTTTCCAGGTTGGGGTGGGGGAGAGAGGGTTCATAGAAGAGGTGGTTTCAAGTTGGCCCTTGGCAAGGGAGTTTCACTGGGGAAAGGTGGAGAGGAGTCAGCATCACATTTAATCAATGCTGTTGTTTGCTGGATGCTTGGCTTGGGGATTAAACACTTAATTGTTGAAGACTAGATTATTCCAAGCAAAGGGAAAGGCACAGAGACTGAAGAGTCCCAGGCTGTTTGGAGAATAGCAGCAGGTAGCCCCAGCTGGGTGTGGGCCAGGATGAGGCCAACAGATAGATGGAGGCCCAGCTGCAAAGTGACACGGACATCAGGCTGTGGGACCAGACGTTCCCCAGCAATCACTGGAGGGTAGAGGGGTTTTGCTCACAAGAGCAAGTGATGATGTTCTCATTTCTTTAAAGGCATTTTCACAAGGAAATTTGCTTTACCTTTGGGAGAAATGGGAACAAAGCAAGTTCTCTTTCCCCTTCATTTCCTTTTCTCATTCTCTCTCCTCTACAATGTTTCTTGGATGGCAGCTTGTTACACGGTGATACCTGTGCAGACGCAGAGACCAGTCTGGGACTCGCCACCCTCCTGCGTCCGCACCCCAGAAACCAAGTTTCTCTTGATGCTAAGTTGTGACCACTTTGGGGTGAAAGCTGTCTGGATTCCATTGCGGGGCTGAGGTCTATCCTGGTTGTTACTGACAAGTCCAAGGTTGAACTCGGAGGGCATTTGTGGAAACACTGATGAGATGTTGGCTATGGAATGAATCTTTGATCTGGTTTCCTTTTCTTGTTCCCTTCTGGCTCTCTAGGGTTATGACAACACCGAAAGTAGTGTGCGTAAGGCCAGCGTGTTTTGCTTAGTGGCAATTTATTCCGTAATCGGAGAAGACCTGAAACCTCACCTTGCACAGCTCACAGGGAGCAAGGTATGTATAGTGTTACCTGGGCTGATACACACACCTGGGCTCTGCCAGCTTGTCATAAACCCATTTGACTGCAGCTCTGGATTCCAGACAGGTTTGTTCATTGTGTTTTAGCTGGGCCTTATTTCTCCAATAGGATTTTTCTAAATATAAAAATGAACTATACAGTGAAATCAGTTTAAGGTAACACTAACATTATACAACATAGTCTGCCTTAACTCCTGTTTATGAAATGCTGATTTTGAGCTGCTGGTTTATTTCTAAAAGAAAAACAACTTTAATTAGAAACCATCCGATTTTTCATGGAAACACTGAAGAAATTTACCTGCTTGCTTAGCAGTTGCTGAATCAGAGCTGAGCCCCTCCTGGGCATCAGTAGTGGCAACAGCTGGCTCTCACCTTGAGCCTGTGGGGCAGCCCTACGCACTTTGCATGCGTTGACTCGTGTTTACGGCAACATCCCTGTGGGCATGGTCATCCCCCTTAATGTGCCCCAGGGCACAGACCTGACTCCAGGAGGCAGACTTCTTACTCACACTGCTGCCTGTCATGTTCCTTTAAGGGTGTCTGGAATTAGGGGAAGAAAATGGACCAAAATGGATGTCACTGAAAATGAGAGTGGCTAGACTGCTTATTGGTTTTAGTTAAAACAACAACAACAACAAAACCCCTCAAATCTGACATGCTAGGCTGGTGAGAGCAGATTAAAAACCCGGCCTCATGCTGTGGCAGGAGAGGCATGGTGAAGGGGTGAGGCCTTGGTTCCTGGAGAGAAGGCCAGCTGGGCCTGGGGCCTCAGGTCCTGCCTGTGGAGAAGGCACATCTCTGTGGAGTTTAAAATCCCCACCTTTTTTACAAACCACTCTATCAAACGAAGCCAGTGGAAAGCATGAAACCAGAAGCGGCTGCTCTTATGAGAGGAGAAATTGGCAAGTGGGGCCCATTTCATCATTTCAGATTGAGCTGTTGCTTTGATACGGCTGGTGAACATTAACAGCTGGAGCCTTCCTTCTCCAGAGTTCTGGGGAAGCAAAGCTCTGGCTGGGGTGTTCAGAGCAGGGTTTCTCCACCTTGGCTCTGTTGACACTCTGGGCCACCTTGTTGAGGTGGGCTGTCCTGTGTGTAGTAGGAGGTTTAAGCAGCATCTCTGACCACTACCGTCTATACTGACCTGTGCCAATAGCACCCCCTGCCATTGTAACCATCACTGCTGTCTCACACCTGGCCAGATGCCCTCGGGGGGACAAAATCACCCCTGGTTGAGAACCGGTGGTCCAGAGGAGACACTGCCCTCTTTTTGTAAACAGGAATCAGCAGATAGGCTGGAAGAGGTGTATGAGGCAGGTGTGCAGTGCATGGTTTGGGGGCGAACTGATTCTGTTCTCCAGTTCCTTCTGCTCGCCCTACTGCTGCACAGGCTCCTCATCAGATCCCCTTCCTAATTATCTGAAAGGTGCTGAGCAAAAGTCCCCCCAGCTCTCCTACCTCCATCAGGGATTTGTAGGTGATTCCTGCTGACCGGGAGGACCTTCGATGATACAGTCCACAAAGGGAATTACATTTATAAAATGGAAAATTCATCCAAAAATAACATGAGTCACACCTTGGTTTTGTCTGGCACTTTTTACTTTTCCTGAGTAAGAGAGTTGTCCCATCAACTCATTTGACCCTTTGGATAAGGGACAGAAAATCCAGGTGTTTTCTCCTCCCCATTTGGCAGTTGACCCGCTGCTGCCACTCTTGGTGAAGCTTTGGGTCCAGAACCCACATTCCTGACCAGGAGCCAGCGCCTTCCCTCCCCCAGTTACAACCTTAGTTCCTCAGGGGTTTGGAGAGACTGGCCTTCACATCTTTCTGCTTTTGTAGCCCAGTTGATCCAGCCATTAAGTTTTTTATTATTATTATTTTTATATAGAGCCTCGCTTTGTCACCCAGGCTGGAGTGCAGTGGTACAGTCTCGGCTCACGGCAACCTCTGTCTCCCAGGTTCAAGTGATTCTCCTGCCTCAGCCTCCCGAGTAGCTAGGATTACAGGCATGTGCCACCACGCCTGGTTAAGTTATTGTATTTTTAGTCGACACGGGGTTTTGCCTGGTTGGCCAGGCTGGTCTCGAACTCCTGACCTCAGGTGATCCTCCTGCCTTGGCTTCCCAAAGTGCTGGAATTGCAGGAGTGAACCACCGTGTCTGGCCTAAATTTTTTTTGATGTAATAGCTCTGGTATGTTCATATGAACTTTGTAGACTCAGGTACACATCTCCTAATACAAACTCCCTCCCTTCCTCAACCAGATGGTAGCTGGCAGAACCTGGTGCTGTCTATCTCAGTTTCGTTGACTAGAAACAAAGAGAATCAAGTCATGGCTCCCTGTGTTCCAGTGTTACAGGCCTATGGGAACACCCTCTCCTTTTGCTTAAATGAGGTTAATAAATGAAGGCTGGGCACGGTGGCTCACACCTATAATCCCAGCACTTTGGGAGGCTGAGGCAGGCGGATCATCTGAGGTCAGGAGTTCAAGACCAGCCTCACCAACATGGTGAAACCCCCATCTCTACTAAAAATACAAAATTAGCTGGGTGTGATGGCACATGTCTGTAATCCCAGCTACTCAGGAGGCTGAGGCAGGAGAATTGCTTGAACGTGGGAGGTAGAGGTTGCAGTGAGCCGAGAACGCACCACTGCACTCCAGCCTGGGCGACAGAGCAAAACTCTGTCTCAAGAAAAAAATTTTTTTAAGAAAATAAGTGATACCAGGGTCTGTAGGAAGAGGTCTGATGAAGGGAAGGAACCTCTGTAGTACATTTGGAGAGATGCCGTGCTGCTAGGGCAGCAACACTAGCTTTGGGGTCAGCTTGCCTTCTGGTCTCTGTTCCCCACTTACGAGTTTTATGACCTTGAACAAACATTCTTTTCTTTTTCCCCCCCTCCAATCTTTTTATTGTGGTATAATAAAATTTACCATCATAACTTTTTTTTTTGAGACAGAGTCTCACTCTGTCACCCAGGCTGGAGTGCAGTGATGTGATCTCGGCTCACTGCAACCTCCGCCTCCCAGGTTCAAATGATTGTTCCGCTTCAGCCTGCTGAGTAGCTGGGATTATAGGCGCTTGCCACCACACCCAGCTAATTTTTGTTATTTTTAGTCGAGACAGGGTTTCACCATGTTGGTCAGGCTGGTCTCGAACTCTTGACCTCAAGTGATCCACCCACCTCCCAAAATGCTGGGATTACAGGTGTGAGCCACCTCATCCGACCCATTGTAACTATTTTTAAGGGTGTGGTTCATATTGTTGTATAACCATCACTACCATCCATCTTCGAAACTTTTTTCATTTTGCAAAACAACCTTTGCACCCATTAAACAATAATTTCCTATTTCCTTTTTTCCCAACTCCTGGCATCCACCATTCTACTTTCCATCTCCATGAATTTGACTACCCCAGGTGTCTCATATAAGTGGGATTACATCGTATGTGTCCTTTGTGGCTGGCTTATTTCACTTAGCATAATGTCCTCAGGGCTTATCCATGTTGCAGCATTTGTCAGAATTTCCTTCCTTTTCAAGACTGAATGTCCATTGTGTGTAGATAGCACAGTTTGTTTTTCTGCTCATCTGTTGATAGACCCTGGGTTGCCTCCACCTTCTGACTTTTGTGAATAATGATGCTGTGAACACTGGTGCACCTGTTCAAGTCTTTAATGTTTCGAGGAACCTCCCTGCTGTTTTCCACAGAGATTGCACCATTTTACATTCTGACCAACAGTGCACAAGGGTTCTAATTTCCCCACATCCTCACTAACACTTGTTATTTTCTGTTTTTATTTTTCATTTTTCTGATTTATTTCTCATTATTTCTAATAGCCATCCTCTATGAGATGAGCATGGGTATCTCATTTGTTGAAAAGAAATAACCTGATGACGATTTCTTATCTGTTAAAAAGGTGATCCTTTCCCCATTGAACGGTCTTGGCATGCTTGTTGAAAATTACTTGACTGAGCCAGGAGTGAGTGGCTCACGCCTGTAATTCTAGCACTTTGGCAGGGTCACTTGAGGCCAGAAGCTCCAAACCAGCTTGGGCAACAGCAAGACCACGTCTGTGCATGCATAAATAATTAATTAATTTTTGGTCACTCAGGCTGGAGTGCGGTGGCACAATCATGACTCACTGGCACCCTTGACCTCCTGGACTCAAGCCATCCTCCCATCTCAGCCCCCTCCCCAAGTAGCTGGGATTACAGGCACACATAATCACAGCTAATTTTTAAATTTTTTGTAGAGATGGGGTCTCGCTATGTTGCCAGTCTGGTCTTGAACTGGTTTCAAACGATTCTTCCACCTCAGCCTCCTACAGTGCTGAGATTATAGGCGTGACCATGCCCAGCCAATTTTCTCTATTTTTCTATTCTATATTTTGTTTATCTCTGCTCTAATCTTTATTGTTTTCTCCTGCTAGCTTTAGATGTAGTTCTTTTTTCTAGTTCCTTAAGGTAAAAATTTAGGTTGTTGATTAGAGAGCTTTCTTTTTTAATGTAAGCATTTATAACTCTAAATTTCCCTCTTCAGCGCTGCTTTTGCTGCATCCTTAAAAATTGTCTTTTCATTTTCATTTGTCTCAAGATGTTTTCTAAGGCTAGGTGTGGCGGCTCACGCTAGTAATACCAGCACTTTGGGAGGCCGAGGCAAGAGGATTGCTTGAGCCCAAGAGTTCAAGACCAGCCTGGTCAACATGGCAAAGCCCCATCCTACAAAATACAAAAATTAGCTGGGCATGTTGGCGTGCACCTCTGGTCCCAGCTAGTCAGGAACCTAAAGTGGGAGGATCACCTGATCCTGGAAGGTCAAGGCTGCAGTGAGCTGAGGTTGTGCCACTGCACTCCAGCCTGGGCCTCCGAGTGAGACCCTGTCTCAAAAAAAAAAAAAAAAAAAATTCTTTTTTTAAATATGTCTTCTAGTTTATGATCTCTTCTTTACTCATTGGTTGTTTAAGAAAATGTTAATTCAATTTTTACAAATTTATGAATTTTTTAGTTTTCCTTCTATTATTGATTTCTTATTTCATCCCGTTATGGTTGGAGAAGATAGTTTGGTATCTTTTTTTTTTTTTTTTTTTTTTGAGACAGAGTCTCGCTCTGTCGCCCAGGCTGGAGTGCAGTGGTGCAGTCTCGGCTCACTGCAAGCTCCGCCTCCCGGGTTCACGCCATTCTTCTGCCTCAGCCTCCCAAGTAGCTGGGACTACAGGCGCCCGCCACCACGCCCGGCTAATTTTTTTTTGTATTTTTAGTAGAGACGGGGTTTCACCGTAGTCTCGATCTCCTGACCTCGTGATCTGCCCGCCTCGGCCTCCCAAAGTGCTGGGATTACAAGCGTGAGCCACCGCGCCCGGCCGATACTTTGGTATCTTTTTAAATCTATTGAAACTTAATTTGTGATCTAACATGTGGTCCATCCTGGAGAATAGGATAAACCGTATGTTAAATCACAAATTAAATTTCAATAGATTTGAAATTTAATGTGTCCCTTGAGAAGAATGTGTGTTCTGTTGTTGAGTTTCATATACCTCTGTTAGATCAAGTTGGTTTGTCAGGCTAAGTCCTCTGTTTGCTTGCTTAGCATCTGTCTGGTTCTTTTATCCATTATTGAGGGTGGAGCATCGAAGTCTTATCTCCAGAAGCTTTTCTGATGTCAAGTCTGTTTTGTCTGATATTAGTATAGCCAGCCTTGCTCCCTTTGATTACTGTTTCATGGAATATCTTTTTATATCCCTTCATTTTCAATCCATTTATGTCTTTGGATCTAAAGTGAATTTCTTATAGATAGCATATAATTGGATCACATGTTTATCCATTCTGCCCATTTCTGTCTTTTGATTGAAGAGTTTAATCCATTTACATTTAAAGTACTGCCAGGCATGGTGTCACACACCTGTAGTCCCAGCTACTCAAGAGGCTAAAGGTGTGAAGGTTAGAGGATTTGCCCTCTGACCTTGGCCCAGCCACTTCACCCCTGTGGAGCAGGGTTCTCACCCTGCTTTTCCCCTGGCTCTGATGGAGCCTTTGGGCTGCAGTCACCCTTGAGATGAATGGCCCTGCCCCCATATCCCTTCCTCCATGAGCTGCTGTGGCCCACCTAGTTGTGATACCTGGTGGTGGTCTTGTAATTGCCCACTGCTTTTCCCTGTCCTCTGGGCTCTGACCTCCTCCCTCCCTCTGTGGCCCTAGCACCTGGCAGATGCATTGGATGAGCAGCAGGCACTCAGAACATGTTTTTATAATGAATTCCTCAACCAAGGGAACTAAGGGACTTGCTGTTTTCTTACTGTCACCTGGGATTCTTTTTCCTGTTTTCTACTTTCTGATTGCTTTTCTTCCTGCTAATTCAGTTTCATCTTCTCTTTTCAGATGAAGCTACTAAACTTATATATAAAGAGGGCCCAGACCACCAACAGCAACAGCAGCTCCTCCTCCGATGTCTCCACGCACAGCTAATGGCAGCACCTGTCTCTTGTGTAGACCTAGAAGCAATCGGTGGTGCCTCTCAGAGACCTTTCCCCACCCCCTTCATCGGCTGCCCAGTCAGTACAAGGAGGCCCACAAATATTTATTACAATCAGTATTTTGGTCCCTTCCAGCTTTTCTGTAGAATCTTACTGGTATTGAATGTAAAGGAAGCAAGGCCTGTATTGCAGTCTCATACAAAACAAAAGGAATAAGAACAGAAAAGAGCCATACTGAAACACGTCTTGTACAGCCTGCTGAGATAGCGAAACCATGTGTTTGGGGTGCAGTTTTTAAAAATCAGAGCGCTCTAGCCACTACTTGGTAGAAAGTAGCATTTTTTTTTCAGTTAATAACATATTTGGGGGTGGGGTGGGGTGTTACTTTGTGTTCCTCCTCCTTAGCCTATTTTCTTGTGAGTATGGTCTGTGTGGGGCCTCTTTCACAGCTGACACCATGAAAGGTGATATATCTTTAAGTTGTGTTCTGAGACCTACTAAAAATGGGAATCAAGTCTTGGCAAGAACAGTCTGAAGATGGCCTTTTAACAAACGCTGGGAATTTTGCTTGTCATATCCAGACTGGAGGCCGACTGCCCTGGCTTTCAGTGTAGAATTGGGAGTGCACCCCAACAGTCTCCTTCCAGCCCTCCCTAATCGACTCTGACAAGGTCCCTACCCCAGAGTTTCCATGCAAAGGAATTCTTCAAGTTTAAATCTGGACACAAAACTAAGATAAATGTATGGCATCATTTAGGGATGCCTGAGATGGCAGTTCATGAAGCACAGAAGATAAAAAAGAAGTCTTTCATCTTTACTGCTGAGATCCTTGGGAACACTGTTGTCATGGGGGTTCTGCCAAGACCCTCATCTCTCTGCTACATGGTGATTCAGATTTAGCACCAACTTCTTTCCTCTCCTCGAAGTTCTGCCTAAGCTGTTCAGTTCTAACATGGTCTCAATTAATCTGGTAAATGACATCTTTACCATCTTAGTTCTGACTTCTCCATTTAATGTGGGATTAAGAGCCAAGAAAAGCCTAGAGAGACTGGATATCACAATTTTTTTTAATTTTATAAACTGAAGTAGTTCCTTGAATGTCTGTTGATGAAATAGTCACTGTTTAAGGAAAAAGTAATTATGAGGTGTAGCAGATTGCAGAAAAACAAGATTAGAAACACACTTAAAAAGAACACACATTTAGAGTCTCTCTTCCTCCTCAAGGAACCACTAGGCCCCCTTTTTAAAAACACCTTTAGAGCCTAATTACTCCAATAAAAGTAACTAGAGGTTTGGAGTCTGGTTAAATAAATTCTGAGTAAAATTCTTAAGCCAAATGGAAATTCTTAATGCAATCATGAGGACTTCTATTGTCTCTTACTGTTGTATTAGATCCTATAAATTGAACTGATTTTTCCATAAGGAAAATGCTTCTTTTGAGATTAATTCTAATAATGTATTTGCTATTCCAATGGAGAGCCCACTGCAACTGCTAGGACTGAAAGCAGAGGCTGGGTGCCAGAGCACGTGATTCTTACCATCATTTCCACAGACCCCTCTGCCCTGACCCTCCGGATTGGATGTAGGAAGCTGGGAAAGACTGATGTTGTGTTTGGAAACATGCGCTGAAAATGAAGGCCCCATAGTGCGTAGGAACAGTAAAGCCAGGGTGCTGACCTGCGTGCGTGTGTGTGTGTGTGTGTGTGTGTGTGTGTGTGCGCACCCTACACATGTGTGGTACCTCACTGCTGCTGTCTAGGGAACTTGAGGGATGCGTTTCAAGGGGTTGGGTATTACTGACTAGCTTTGGCTCAAAATATAGCAGGACCAGGTCTTTTGTTGATAAATACTGTTTGTTGATTAATATGTCATTAATGGTATTTCTTTTTTACACTCTACAAGTGAATTAGTCTCTTGTTGACCCCTCTTGTAGGAATGTGCGTCGGGCTAGATTATCCATGAGTTTGTTTATTCCTAATGCAGTTACAAAGACCTTTCTCCTTGAGCTCTTTGACTCCCAGAAGGTCCCCCAGTCCCCAGTGTACTTAGAAAGGATCTTGAACATTGCTGGACATCCTCATAGTACTCACAAAGGGCTAGCCTTGAATGTCACTCGCCCAGTCTTCAGTCTCCTGACTTAGAGAGAGATACAATCACGTCACAGGTCTCTTGGCCTCAATCTGAAAACTGCTGCCGCCGCGCCGAGAAGACTCGCATGCCGCCACCACCTCACTGGGAGGGCGCCGAGCCCACCGTCGCCCCCTAGACCCTGACAGCTGCAGCTGCCTTGCCTTGCCGCCGCCTCCCTGCAGGGCCCCTGTTCCAATGAAAAAGAGAACACAAAAGAGCAGAGCACCTAATCCTGTCTCTGCCTCCCTGTCTACCTGACTGGCCAGGGCCCGAGACCCCTGCTGCTCCACTGCGGGGCTGGGCGGGCTGACTCCCTGCTTCCTCCAAGCTGCTGCCTCCCCTGCAGCCAGGGTCTGGGCAGGGCGCAGCCGGTCCTCGGGGCACGCACCTTCCTTCAAGTGCACTGTGTGTGCTTCCCGGACCTGCGGCGATGCCATGGGCCTGCCTTTTCTACGCGCCTCACTAGCTTACCACCCTGTGCAGGTAATGCAACTGATTTTGTCTCATCAGTCTTTTTCTTTCCCTGCCACCCTTTATTTATCAAGCATAATGTTACACTTTAAAGGACAGCAAATAAGAACTTTGTAGAATCCCACCAGGACTTTGCTAACAATAATGTTTGGAAATAAATAAATGCTCTGAAAAAATATCAGCCCCCAAAATAGTTTTGTTGGCACTGTGTTCACACGCATGGTCCCCACACCCCCAGGTTGGGTGGGTTTTTTTGTTTTTTTGGGTTTTTTTGGGGCTTTTTCATGTTACATCCATATCTGTATTTATATCTTATTTGTTTCACTTTCAAGTGTATCATGGCAAATGTACAGATTTTTTTTTGTTAATAATGTGCTAGGATTTGCTAAAAAAAGAAAACAAACAAAAAAACCCTTTTGAGTTTGCCCTAGAATAAATGAGACTTAATTCAATGTTCTGCATGATGATGTCTTTATCACCACCATGCCCTGCAGATAGCTGATCCCCTCCCCCCGCCATCAGAACACAGCCATTTCGATAAAGGATCCAGGAGGAATCATACATCAGAAGAGCTCTTTCCCCTTGTGACATCAAGAGGTCAACCCATGTAATCCTAGCATTCTGGGAGGCCGAGGCGGGCGGATCACTTGAGCTCAGGAGTTTAAGACCAGCCTGGGCGACATGGCAAAACCCCGTCTCTACTAAAAATACAAAAATTAGCTGGGTGTGGTGGTGTGCCTGTAATCCCAGCTACCCAGGAAGCTGAGGCGGGAGAATCACTTGAGCCCAGGAGGCAGAGGCTACAATGAGCCGAGATCACGCCACTGCACTCCAGCCTGGGTGACAGAGTGAGACTCTATCTGAAAAATATATATATTAATATGAATTTTTTTAAAAAGGTCAACCTGGGGAAATGTCACACCTGATGGAGTCGCCTGGGAGCTGGTTGCTGTGCTGTGTGTGCAGTGACAAGGTGGGAGATGAGACGCATGGGCTGGAATCCCAGCCATGCTCCTGGAGGCCGCGTGAGCAGGGGCCACCCTCATCGGCTGCATTTCCTCAACTGAACAGTGAGAACAGCAGCTCCCGGAAAAGGTAGAAGCAGGAGAAAGCCGCAGCCTCAAATCCCGAGATGAGCTGGAGAGCCACTGAGAGCAGCCGGGCTCCCCTGCATGCCTGCGGTTCTTCTCTGCTGGTCACTGGGGATTGGAGCAGGCGAGGCAGGGCAGGAGCAGAGCCTCTGGGAGCAAATGCATAACATCACGGGCTCCACAGCTGCTTCTTTGAAGCCCGTTTTTCCTTCAAGTCGTAAAATTGTGGCAAAATACACATAACAAGATTTACCATCTTAACCATTTGTAAGTGTGCTGTTCAGTGGTGGTAAATATATTCAGGTCATTGTGTAACCATCACCATCATGGTGTTCTGGAATCCCTTTCTAGGGCTCTCAACTAGTAAAACAAACCCTGTCCCCATTAAGCATAACTTCCCCAGTCCTCCCTCCCGCAAGCCCCCTGGCAACCAGCATTCTACTTTCTGGCTCTCTGAATTTGACTATTGTGGGCACCTCGCGTAAGTGGATCATACAATATTTGGCTTTCTGTGACTGGCTTATTTTGCTTAATATGTCAAGGTTCATCCATGTTGTATGTATCAGAATTTCTTTTTAAAATTTTTAAACATGTTCACCTGCATTTTTTCACATTTTTAATTTCCGTCCTAAGGCTGAATAATATTCTACTGTATGGATAGACCACATTTTGAAGCTTTACTTTTTACTAAAAAGTTGTTTCCCATCGTGTTCCATGATATGTCCCGAGTGCCACTATCCAGTGACTCTGTGCCCCTTTCTCCTGTGGCCCACCACATTGTACCCCTGCCTGAGATGCCACAGGGTGCTCTGAATCACAGATACTTGGATTGGAATCCCAGCTCCACCCCTGCCCCCTGTGGGCAGGTCACTTCCTGCCTCAGTCTTTTCATTTATGAATTGGGTTAAGAACTGCCTGGCTGTGTTCAGAACTATAGAAAAAATTAAAAAATAACTGCCTAGCAGAGGTGCCATGAAAGTTCATGGAGATGATGTAAGTGAAGCAGCTGACCCGAAATAAATGCTCCCGATGGTCACCTGCCCTGCCTCCTACTGTGGACCCGGAAATGCACAAGAGGGTGATGTCACCCCCCTTCCTTCCCCACAGGCACACCTGCATTTGCAGTCAGAACCCATTATTCATTAGCAAAAGAAAAACCCTGGGGGGTGGGACCAGCTTCAGGCACAGCAGCCTGTTCAGCTTTCTATATGTGGTTCTCCAACCCCTGGTGCCATTGCCCTACCTTACCAAGGGCTGCCAGGAAGTCCTTGCCATTTTTCAGAGGTCACAGGCCACCAGTGAAGGGTGGGGTACTGAGGCTCTTAGCATCTTGGCTGATGAACTTCACACTTGCAAGATTCTGGTCTGTAGCATCTTGCTGCTTTTCACGCCAGTCCTGAAATACAATCGATGGACGCGCTGTCGTGTTCGGTTTCCAAATGAGGAAAAAGGCACAGGAGGAGCCCCGGCCAAATAGTGACTGATGGAGTTGGGGGTCAGGCCCCGCTCTGCTTTTGGTCCGGCAGTGCTCCCCTCCCCTCATCAGGCCTCGCACCCTTCCATCTCCCCCTGGAGTTAGGACGACTCAGAGTGCACATCAGAATCCCTCGGGGCTTGTGAAGCAGCTCACTGCCACCCTGCTTTGCTGACCCAGTAGGGCTGGGGCAGGCTGAAAACCTGCATCTCTGCGGAGCGCCCAGGCAATGCCGCCGCTACAGGGCTGGGGATCCCACTTGGGATTGTAGAGCATTTTGCTTAAAATGTGACAGGTGGTTTGACCCCAAGGTTGGGGACAATCCTGCAGGCTGTGGCTGAAAACAAGGCATGGCCTCAGGAATGTCAGGCCATCCCTGTCATTACAGGTAACTATGGTGACCAGCTAACTTAGCACGGGAGGACGAGGACTTTTGAAAGTGAAATGGGATGCTGTTAGCAGAGGAGACCATGGTGGCCTAAGCCGCCTGGGCCAGAGCCCCCTCCGGGGACAGCGCTTCCCCCGCAGGCTCAGCCCACCTCCTCCAGTATTTATTAACTCACTTCAGTGGCTCCAGGCAGGAACGGACAAAGGTCATGTGAATGGGTATCTCATCCCAGCTATGTATTTAAAAGACATTAAAATGCTTCGTGCCGTGCCCTCCTTCAGCTGCAGGGGCCTGGCCTCCAGGTGGACTTGCCCGGCCTTGGAGCTCCTGGAGACACAGTGTTCCTGGGTCACTTCCCAGCAGTTCCGGGATGCCCTGCCTCCCCCTGTGCCCTGCCAAGTGTCTGGGAACAGTCTGGTGGGGCGGGCAGTGCGGCCTCCTACAGCGGTGGTTCAGGCTCTGCACCACCGTGGCCTCTGCTCCCCCACCGTGAGGACTTGGAAGGCTCCGGAGGTATGTCCAGGGCCAGCACCCAGGCCATGCCTCTCCTCTGGTCTCCTGCTTTCCTGTCTGCTGTCCTGCCATTTCCCCTGGACACTTGCTCATTCTTCAGTGGGGACAAGAGCTGGGACCTATGAGTGCTTACTACTGCCACGCTGGCCAGGTGCAGTGGCTCATGCCTGTAATTCCAGCACTTTGGGAGACTGAGGCAGGAAGATCTATTGAACCTAGGAATTCAAGACCAGTGTGGGTAACAGAGGGAGACCCCCTTCTCTACAAAAAGTTTTAAAAATTAGCTGGGTGTAGTGGCAAATACCTGAAGTCCCAGCTACTCAGGAGGTGGAGGCAGGAGGATCGCTTGAGCCTAGGAGATCGAGGCTGCAGTGAACCTTGATTGCACCACTGCTCTCCAGCCTGGGTGACAGTGAGAGACCCTGTTTCAAAATGACAAAGCAGAAACCACCTGCCAAACTCTGTTCCGATGCTTTGCTGAGCTCTCTGATTTAATCCTCACAACAGCCCCATGAGGCAGTTCCTATGATAATTCCCATTTTGCAGATGGGAAACAGTGGCACAGAGACTCTGAGTAACTCACCTGGGGTCACAGGTCTCTCTCGTAAGAGAACTGGGATTCAAACCCAGGAAGTCTAGCTCTAGACTGAACCGGAGTCTTTTGCTTTGTAACTCTGTCCCTTCCCTGAGCCTCTGTTCTTTCCCATCCACCTGACTCTTGTTAGCAAGTTCAGGTGGGCCGTGGTCACAGGCAGGCCCGCCCAGCTGTTTGACACCAAGCTCACGGTAAACATTTCCGCAGCACCCCTCGGCGACTGCTCACTGGGCCTGGTGGGGTAAAGGCCCAACTGGGTGCTGGAATCTGGGGCTTGAATCCAATCCTGAGTGTTTTGAAGCTTGTGACTTTAGCCAAATGACTCCAGCTTATGACGACCTCAGTTTCTTCCTCTTAAAACCCTAAGAGAGAGGAAGCGGGGAGGTAGGGCTGGGGTGTGTGTGTGTGTGTGTGAGGATGTGAGGATTAGCACACTATGTTAAAGTCCCTGACACCCTTCCGGAAGCCTCAGCAAATGTCAGCCATCATAATTCCTGAATTATTATTATCATGGAGGTTCCTGCTCCCGTTTCTGACACATGACGCTCAACAAAGGTCTGGACAAATGAACGACTGATGTAAAGTCTCTGCCGTATCACCCCCCAGTCCACGCGGAAGATTCACACAACCACCGTGGGCTTCTAGGAGCCTTTCCCACGTGGTGGGATGACAGGGCTGGGGACAGGATGGGGCCAGCATCCCCTCCCATTCACCCCTCACCCCCCACGCCTGCCAGGAGCCTCCTCCACGCTGTCCCTGGGCTCCTCAAGCCTAGCGCTGCCAGGCCTGGCTTCCCTGCCCGTCTCCCACTGCTCGCTGCTCTCTAGTCTGCCCATACTGATGCCAGGCTCTCCCCACTCTCCACTCCCCCTTCAGCCCCCCGCAGCCCCCTGCAACCCGCCTCCCATTGAGAAGATGCTGCTGGGACCCTCTCCTACCCGGCCCTTCGCTCCCAACTCCCTACATCCTCCACCCTTCTATCCTCTTCCCCAAAGCTGCATGGCTGCTGGGTTTTTCTTTTGTATTTGTATTTTTTTGTTTTTTATTATTTATTTATTTATTTATTTTATTTTTGAGGTGGAGTCTCGCTCTGTCACCCAGGCTGGAGTGCAGTGGCGCGATCTCGGCTCGCTGCAACCTCCTCCTCCCGGGTTCAAGCCATTCTCCTGCCTCAGCCTCCTTAGTAGCTGGGACTACAGGCGCCCGCCACCACATCCAGCTAATTTTTTGTGTTTTTAGTAGAGATGGGGTTTCACCGTATTAGCCAGGATGGTCTCAATCTCCTGACCTCGTGATCTGCCTGCCCCGGCCTCCCAAGATGCTGGGATCACAGGTGTGAGCCACCGCACCTGGCCTTTGTTTTTTTTTTTTTTTAGAGACAAGGTCTCACTCTGTTGTCCAGGCTGGAGTATACAGTGGCACCATCACGGCTCACTGAAACCTTGACCTCCTGGATTCGAGCATTCCTCCTGCCTCAGCCTCTTGAACTCCTGGCCTCAAGCGATGCTCCTGCTTCTGCCTCCCAGAGTGCTGAGATTACAGGCCCATGCTGTAAAAAAAAAAAAATGCTCCTCTGATATATCATTATTTCATGTCAAACCTTGCAATGCCTACCTCCTACCCGTCTCTGCCATACACACTGTCTGGGATAAAATTCCAAAATCTTAAACATGGCCTACAGGGCTCGCCACCTGGCCCCTGCCTTCTCCACCACCCTATCTTGTGCCGCTGTGCCCCAGGCACTGTCTCCTGGCCTAGGGGACTTTGCATTGCTGTTGGCTGTGCCTGGCCCCCTGTCTACACACACACCTGCACACACACACGCATGCACTCACCTGCTCAAGCACTCCTCTGGCTAACTGCACAGATCCTTCAGGTCCCAGCTTAAGTGCCAGGCCCCCTTCCTTTTTTGGAGAATATTCTAAATTAGACCTTTTGCTTTTCCTTCCTAAACTTGTTATGCATTTTGTATCTATTTGTGCAATTATTTGTCACCTTAGTCATCTCTGTGGCTAAGAACTGGGCCTGTGTCCTTTACCTCTGTATTCCTAACACTTAGCCTGGCCCATGGTAGGTGCGGGATGGATGGATGGATGGATGAATGAATGACTAGTTTGTGGTTCCCCAACTAGGATGTGGTCTCAAGGGCATGACTTGAGGCTTACAGTGTTTTCTACTTAGCCGGGAGCCCTGCCATGGTACTGGAGAACACAGTGGCTGCTACTAAACTGCCTGGGTTCAAATCCTAACTCTTGTGTGGCCGTGGCAAGTTACTTCACTCTTCATGCCTCAGTTTCTTCCTCTGCATGGAAAAAGTGCCAATGGCAGCAGTATCTACCTCATGGGATATTTGTAAATCACTGAAATAAAAGAGCACACAGCCAGGCATGGTGTCTCACACCTGTAATCCCAGGACTTTGGGAGGCCGAGGTGGACGGGTCATTTGAGGCCAGGAGTTCGAGAACAGCCTGGCCAACATAGTGAAACTCCATCTCTACTAAAAATACAAAAGATTAGTTGGGTGTGGTGGCTTCTGACTAGAGATTTTAAAAATCTGTCATACTACACTAAAAAGAATGTGACAGAATTTTTAAAATTTTTACAACTGAAAGACAAAATAGGCCTGGCGTGGTGGCTCACGCCTGTAATCCCAGCACTTTGGGAGGCCAAGGTGGGTGGATCACAAGGTCAGGAGATGGAGACCATCCTGGCTAACACGGTGAAACCCCGTCTCTACTAGAAATACAAAAAATCAGCCAGTGTGGTGGTGGGCTCCTGTAGTCCCAGCTACTTGGGAGGCTGAGACAGGAGAATGGCATGAACCCAGGAGGCAGAGATTGCAGTGAGCTGAGATCACGCCACCGCACTCCAGCCTGGGCGACAGAGCAAAACTCCATCTCAAAAAAAAAAAAAAAAAAAGAAAAAAAAGAAAAGAAAGACAAAATAATTGAAATTAAGAGCTCAAAGGATAACTTTACCAGCAGATTAGATATAGCTGAAAAGATGATTAGGGAACTGGAAGACAAGTTGGAAGATGATACCAAGAGGGAAGCACAGAGAAACAGAAAGATGGAAATACAGAAGCCATGGGAGGAAGCATAGCAATAAAAAGAATACTCAGCTCCACATAATGGGTGTCCCAGAGCCAGGGGAGAAACAGAGTGCAGCAGCAGCAGTATGTTAAAAGAAAATGGCAGCCAGGGACAGTGGCTCATGCCTATAATCCCAACACTTTGGGAAGACGAGGAAGGTGGATCACCTGAGGTCAGGAGTTCAAGACCAGCCTGACCAACATGGTGAAAACCCATCTTTACTAAAAATACCAAGAAAATGAGCCAGGCATGGTGGTGCATGCCTGTAATCCCAGCTACTTGGGAGGCTGAAGCAGAAAAATCATTTGAACCCAGGAGGCAGAGGCTGCAATGAGCTGAGATTGCACCACTGCACTCCAGCCTGGGTGACAGAGTGAGACTCTGTCTCAAAAAAAAAAAAAACGACAGAATACACCAGTGAAGTGACCAACATTTTTAGATTGGATTTTAAAAAACCACAACTACATTCTGTGGCACATCTAAATATAAAGATAGGTAAGTTGAAAATGGATTGGAAAAAGATATATGATGAAAACACTTACCAAAAGAAAGCTTGTGTAACTGCAGGAAAATCAGGGAAAGTAGAGTTAAGCAAAAAGCAGTATTAGAACTAAAGAATACATTTCAAAATGGTAAAAGATTTGATTTATCAGGGAGCTAACACAATTCTAAAGTTGATGTATCTGATACATCAGCTTCAAAGTGCATGGAGAAGAGAGTTAACAGAACTAAAAGGATAAATAGGCAAAAACCTCAATCATAGTGGGAGATTTTAATACAACTCTCTCAGTTACTAATAGCAAAAGAGCCTGGCCCCCTTACCAAATTAGTAAGGATGTAGAAAATTTAAACAATACAATTAATAAAGTTGACCTAATTGGCAAATATATAAAACTCCAACCAGCAACTGTATAATACACATCCTTTTCATGCACGCATGAACAATTTATAAAAATCAAACACATACTGGGCAATAAAGTCTCAATATATTTCAAAGAACTAAAATTATGGCTGGATGCAGTGGCTCACACATGTAATCCCAGCACTTTGGGAGGCCAAGGTGGGTGGATCACTTGAGTTCAGGAGTTTGAGACCAGCCTGGGCAACATGGCAAAACCCCATCTCTACCAAAATACAAAAATTAGCCTGGTGTGGCGGTGCACACCTATAGTTCCTGCTACTTGGGAGGCTGAGGTGGGAGGATCACTTGAGTGCAGGAGGTGGAGGTTGCAGCAAGCCAAGATCATGCCACTGCACTCTAGGTGACAGAGTGAGACCCCATCTCAAAAATAAAAATCAATAAACCTGGCCAGGTGTGGTGACTCATGTTTATAATCTTATCATTCTCAGATGCTGAGGCAGGAGAACTGCTTGAGACCAGGAGTTTGAGACCAGTGTAGGCAACAGTGAGACTGTCTCTACAAATTTTCTTTAAACCAATAAACCCTTGGCAAGATTAATTGAGATAGAAAGGAAAAGACACGAATTGTCAGTATCAGGAATGAAATGAGGAAAATTATTAGAGATCCTATAGATGTTAAAAACATAATTGGGAGCAACTGGAATCCACGTGCATAAGAGTACACTTGGAACCCTACCTCACACCATATACAAAAAATTAACTCAAAATGGACCAAAGACCCCAACACAAGAACCAAAACTATAAGCCAGGCATGGTGGCATGCTTGTAGGCCCAGCTACTCAGCAGAGGAGAGAGAGTAGCTTTTTTTTTTTTTTTTTGACAGTATTTTTCTGTCACCCAGGCTGGAGGGCAGTGGTGCAATCACAGCTCACTGCAGCCTTGACCTCCTGGGCTCAAGTGATCCTCCCACTTCAGCCTTCTGAGTAGCTGGGACTACAGGCTTGTGTCACCAGGCCCAACTAATTTTTTTTATTTTTTGTAGAGACAGGGTCTCACTATGTTGTCCAGGCTAGGGGAGGATAGCTTGAGCCCAGGAGTTCAAGGCCAGCCTGGGCAACATAGTGAGACCTCCATCTCTAAAATAAAGAAACAAATAAACAAAAACTATAATACTATTAGAAGAAAGCATATGTTAAATCTCTGTAACCTTGTATTAGGCAATATGACACCAAAAGCACATGCAAACATATAAAAAATGGATAAATTAGACTTCATCAGAATTAAAAATTTTTATGCTTCAAAAGACATCAAAAAAGCAAAAAAACAGACTGGGCACAGTGACTCATACCTGTAATCCCAGCACTCTGGTAGGCCAAGGCAGGAGATTCGCTTGAGCCCAGACTTAGAGACCAGTGTGGGCAACATGATGAGATCCTGTCTCTACTAAAAATTAAAAATTTATATGACTTCACATTGTAGATTGAAAAAAATTAAAAATCAAAATAAAAAACTTAGCCAGGTATGGTGGTGCATGCCTGTAGTCCCAGCTACTGGGTAGGCTGAGGGAAGACGACCTATTGAGCCCGGGAGGTGGAGGTTACACTCCAGCCTGGGCAACAGAGTAAAACTCTATCTCAAAAAAAAAAAAGTGAGGGCTGGGTGTGGTGGCTCACTCCTGTAATCCCAGCACTTTTGGAGGCCAAGGCAGGTGGATCACATGAGGTCAGGAGTTCAAGACCAGCCTGGCCAACATGACGAAACCCTGTTTCTACTAAAAATACAAAAAAATTAGCCGTGGTGGCACACGCCTGTAATCCCAGCTACTCAGGAAGCGGAGGCAGGAGAATTGCTTGAACCCAGGAGACGGAGGTTGTAGTGAGCTGAGATTGCCCCACTGCACTCTAGCCTGGGCGACAGAGTGAGACTCCATCTCAAACAAACAAACAAAAAGTGAGAAAACAACCCACAGAATAGAAGAAAATATTTGCAAATCACATGTCTGATAAGGGACTTGTATCCAGAATATCTAAGAACACTTACAAGTCAATAATAAAAAAAGAACCAATTTAAAAATGGGCAAAAGATCTGAATAGACATTTCCCCCAGAAGACACAGAAATAGCCAACAAGCACATGAAAAATGATCAACATCATTAGTCATTAAAGAAATGCAAATCAAAACCACAACGAAATACCACTTCGCACCCACTAGAATGGCTAGAATCAAAAAGACAGACAATAACGTGTTGACAAAGATGTGAAGAAATTGGATCCTTCATATATTGCTGGTGAGATTGTAAAATGGTACAGCCACTTTGGAAAAGAGTTTGGCAGATCCTAAAAAAGCAAAACATAGAGTTTCCATATGACCGGCAATTTCAAACCTAGATATTTACTTAAGATAATTGAATGGCCGGGCGCGGTGGCTCACGCCTGTAATCCCAGCACTTTGGGAGGCCGAGGTGGGCGGATCATGAGGTCAGGAGATCGAGACCATCCTGGCTAACACGGTGAAACCCCGTCTCTACTAAAAATACAAAAAATTAGCCGGGCGAGGTGGCGGGCGCCTGTAGTCCCAGCTACTCAAGAGGCTGAGGCAGGAGAATGGCGTGAACCCCAGGGGGCGGAGCCTGCAGTGAGCCGAAATCGCGTCACTGCACTCCAGCCTGGGCAACAGCGAGACTCTGTCTCAAAAAAAAAAAAAAGATAATTGAAAATATATGTTACACAAAAATGTATACAAGAATGTTTGTCGCAACATTATAATAGTCAAAAAGTGCAAACACAAACGTTCATCAAGTGATGAACAGAGAAACAAAATATATAGCTATACAATGGAATATTATTTGGCCATAAAAGGGAATGATGTACTGATACACACTGTAATATGGATGAACCATGAAAACATTACGCTAAGTGAAAGAAGCCAATCTCAAAAGACTACGTATTATATAATTCCACTTATACGAAATGTCCAAAATAGGCAAATATATAGAGACGTAAAATAGGTTAGTAGTTGCCTGGGGCTGGTGAAAGTCGAGAATGGTGAGTAACTGCTAGTGGATATAGTTTCTTAGGAGAATTATTAAAATATTCTGGACTTTAAATAATGGTGATGGTTGCACAACTCTGTGGCTATAACAAACACTACTATATTGTACAATTAAGATAAAAAAGGCCAAGCACAGTGGCTCATGCCTGTAATCCCAGCACTTTGGGAGGCCGAGGCAGGCAGATCACAAGGTCAAGAGATCAAAACCATACTGGCCAACATGGTGAAATCCTGTCTCTACTAAAAATACAAAAACTAGCTGGGCGTGGTGGTGCACGCCTGAAATTCCAGCTACTTGGGAGGCTGAGGCAGGAGAATCGCTTGAACCCGGGAGGCGGAGGTTGCAGTGAGCCGAGATTGCACCACTGCACTCCAGCCTGGCAACAGAGCGAGGCTTTGTCTCCAAAAACAAAGAAAACAAAAAAGATAAGTATATACTATATAGCAATAACAATATTATGCCAAAATGTAGATGAAATGGATGAATTATAGAAAAACAGAATCCAAAACTAACACAAGAAAAAATTGTTAATAGTCTTATTACTATTTTTTTTTTTTGAGATGGAGTCTCACTCTATATCGCCCAGGCTGGAGTGCAGTGGCACGATCTTGGCTCACTGCAACCCCTGCCTCCCAGGTTTAAGTGATTCTCCTGCCTCAGCCTCCCAAGTAGCTGGGACTACAGGTGTGCACTACCACACCAGGCTAACTTCTATATTTTTAGTAGAGATGGGGTTTCACCATGTTGGCCAGGCTGGTCTTGAACTCCTGAGCTCAAGTGATCCACCCACCTCGGCCTCCCAAAGTGCTGGGATTACAGGCATGAGCCACCGTGCCCGGCCAGTCTTATTACTATTAAGGGAATTAAATAGATAATTTAAAACTTCCACATGAAGAAAACTCCAAACACAGATGCCTGCTGTTACACATTGACCAAACATTCAAGGAAGAAAATAATTCCAATTCCATGCGAACTCCTCCAGAGAATAGAATGAGAGGACACACTACCTTATCAGGTCAGCATAACCTTGATACCAAACCTGATTAAGACATTATGAGAAAGGAAAATTACAGGCCATCTACTCATTAAACACAGGTAAAAAATCCTGCACAAAACATTAGCGAATGGAATCTTGTAAGATAAAATGATCAAATAGTGTTTACTCCAAGGTTGGTTTAAATTAGAAATCGAGGCTGGGCGCGGTGGCTCACGCCTGTGATCCCAGCACTTTGGGAGGCTGAGGCAGATCACGAGGTCAGGAGTTCGAGAACAACCTGACCAACATGGTGAAACCCTGTTTCTACTAAAAATACAAAAATTAACCAGGCATAGTGGCATACACCTATAATCCCAGCTACTCAGGATGCTGAGGCAGGAGAATCACTTGAACCTGGGAGGCAGAGGTTGCAGTGAGCAGAAATCATGCCACTGCACTCCAGCCTGGGTGACAGAGTGAGACTCTGTCTAAAAAATAAAAAAAGAAAGAAAAAAAAGAAAATCAGTCAGTGGAATTTATCACACGAACAGAGTATAAGAGAAAATCATAATCATCAGACATACAGAAACAGCATTTTATAAAATTCAACATCCATTTATGATTTTTAAAAATACTTTTAGCAAACTCAGAATAGTAGAAAATTGTGTAAGTCTGATAAAAGGAACTTATGAAAAAACCTAGAGCAGATATCATACTTAATGATAAGATGTTGAAAGCTTTCCCTCTGAGTTCTGAACAAGACAAGCATGCATATTATCACTACTTCCACGGAATGCTGTGGTGTGGTGTGAAGGGAAAGAAAAAAGATTAAAGGCATAAAGATCAGAAAGAAATAAGTAAAACTGTCATAATTTGTGACTGAAATGACCATGCAAATAGGAAACCCAAAAATATCTAAAGATAATTATGATAATTCATAATAAGTTTAGCAAAGTTGCTGAATAAAATTCAGTGAAAACTGTATCTATAAACACAAGAAGAAAGTGAAATTTTTAAACAAATAATGTTTACAACAGAATAAAAGTTTTGAGTATCTAGAAATACATATTTTTAAAATGGGCAAAGACTTTGAAGAAAACTATTAGAAAAATTTTTGCAAGAAAATAAAGTTTTAAGTAAAAGGAGAGATACGTTCATGGATCGGAAGACAGTACCGTAAAGTCACCAGTTCTCCTCAAATGATCTGTATATTTAATGCAATTCTAATAAAAATACCAACGGGAATTATTATACAGCTTGATAGGCTGATTTTAAACTTTATATGGAAGTGCAAAGGAATAACAATAGCCAGGACACTCTTAAGGAAGAGGAAAATAAAGGTGGGAGGATTTATTCTATCAAAATCAATAGTTTGGAGGCCAAGGTGGGCAGATCACCTGAGGTCGGGAGATCAAGACCAGCCTGTCCAACATGGTGAAACCCCATCTCTACTAAAAATACAAAAGTTAGCTAGTCATGATGGCGGGCGCCTGCAATCCCAGCCACTTGGGAGGCTGAGGCAAAAAAATCCCTTGAACCCAAGACGTGGAGGTTGCAGTGAGCTGAGATTGTGCCACTGCACTCCAGCATGGGCAACAGAGTGAGATTCTGTCTCAAAAACAAACAAACAAAAATCAATACTTTTTACAAACTTCAAAATAATTATGGTAGTGTGGTATGCGTCAGTAATATACAAATAGATAAAGAGAAAATAGACCCATGAGTGCTTTGGTTTAAAACAAAGGTGGCACTGCAATCAAGTGAGAAGAGGAAAGCATTTTCAATAATAATCTGAGCCAACTAGATACACATGGGAAAAAAAAAAAAAGAGAAGAAAAATGTGACCCCTACCTCACCTCATACCATGCACAAAACTAATTCCAGGAGGATTATAGGGCTGAACACGAAAGACAAAACAAATTATTTAGAAGATAATTAAGGCAGATATCATCATACTCCCAGGGTAGAAAAGATTTCTTAAATAGAACACAAAGAGCAATATTCATTAAGGAAGGGATCAGTAAATTGACTCATTAAAATGAATAATTTCAGTCCAGCCATGGTGGCTCAAATCTGTAATCCCAGCACTTTGGGAGGTTGAGGTGGGAGGATCACTTGCACCCAGGAGTTCAAGACCAGGCTGGGCAAAACTTCATCTCTATGAACAATTCAAATATTAGCCAAACATGGTGGTATGTGCCTAGGTTGAGGCTGGAGGATTGCTTGAGCCCAGGAGACCAAGGCTGCAGTGAGTCATGATCACACCACTGCCCTCCAGCCTGGGCAACAGAGTGAGATCATGTTTCAAAAATAAAATACATAAAATATATAGCTTCTAGTCATCGAAGGAGTAATTAAAAGAGGGAAAAAGTAACCTAGAGAATGGAAAAATACATTCGCAACATATTTAACCAATAAAGGGTTCAATATCAAAATATATCACAGAAAAACTTTTTTAAATCAATAAGGAGAAAAGACAATCTAGAAGAACAGTGGGCTATAGAGTAGTGGTGTTCACAAAACTAGAATCCAAATGAGAGTATAAGAAAAGGTGCCCGCCAGATGCGGTGGCTCATGCCTGTAAGGCCAGCACTTTGGGAAGCCAAGGCGGGCAGATCACCTGAGGTCAGGAGTTTGAGACCAGCCTTGCCAACATGGTGAAACTCTGTCTCTACTAGAAATACAAAAAAAAATTAGCCAGGCTTGGTGGCACACACCTGTAGTCCCAGCTACTCGGGAGGCTGAGGCAGGAGAAGTGCTTGAACAGCACTTTTAAACGATAAATTATTAGCCATGTGTACTATAGAATCTCAACTATGAAATATATGAAGAAAGGCACCATAAGATGATTTGTAGTTGTTTTTGGATGGTCGGAACATGGGTGATTTTTCCGTTTCCTTATATTAGCCTGTATGGTCTCAGTTTTCTTCACTGAGTCTATATTCCTTTTTTTTTTTTTTAAAGACAGTCTGCCTGTCACCCAGGCTGGAGTGCAGTGGTGTGATCTTGGCTCACTGCAGCCTTGACCTCTCAGCGTTGAGCAGTCTTCCCACCTCAGCCCCCTGAGTAGCTGGGACAACAGACACATGTCACCACACCCAGGCAAGTTTTGTATTTTTTGTGGAGACAGGGTTTTGCTGTGTTGCCCAGGCTGGTCTTGAACTCCTCGCTCAAGTGATCCACCCGCCTTAGCCTCCCAAAATGCTGGGATAACAGACATGAGCCGCCGTGCTCAGCCAAGTCTATATTACATTTGTAAGTAGAAATAAAATTAACATTAGTAAGAAGCTACCCAGATTCAGCCAAAAAGAAAAGAAAAAGTGAAACAGAAAGGTAGGCAAGGCGAATATGGCAAACTGCTAACCATTTAAGCTTAGGAAGTGTCTACAAGGGTGCTCTATATTTTTGTTCAAACTTTTTTGTATATTAAAAATTTGTCATAATAAAAAGTTAAAAATTAAAAGATGTGTAGAAGCCTGTGCAGGAGGATGCCTGCGGTTGGGAGGCGGTATCACCCCTCACATGGATGAAGCCCCCAGGGTACCTTCTAACTTCCTCAAATCCTAAGGGAAAGGTAAGGGGCCTAGAGGTCCCCAACAAGAAGCTATTTTTGGAAACCAGATTGTTTAGATCCTTTTTCTTTGTATATTTAGTTCTCGGTTGGCCTCCCTTGGAGTTTCATGTCAGATTTTGTGAAGCCCAAGTCCTCCTAGAGAAGGCAACATTGCCCTGCAAAGCTCAGCTCCCTTCCCAGGCGACTGCAGGACTGACCTCACCCTTCCAAATTATTTGCCCACTGTCGATGACAAGACCCTGCGTCCACCTTGACCTAGTGTTATGGTTGAACTGTGTCCCCCTCCAAATTAATATGTTGAAGTCCTAACCCCCAGTACCTTAGAATGTGACTTTATTTGGAGATAGGGCCCTTGAAGAGTTAATTAGGCCAGGCGTGGTGGCTCACGCCTGTAATCCCAGCACTTTGGGAGGCCGAGGCAGGCAGATCACCTGAGGTCAGGAGTTTGAGACCAGCCTGGGCAAAATGGAGAAACCCCGTCTCTACTAAAAATACAAAAATTAGCCAGGCATGGTGGCAGGCACCTGTAATCCCAGCTACTCGGGAGGCTGAGGCTGGAGAATCGCTTGAACCTGGGAGTTGGAGATTACAGTGAGCCACTACACTCCAGCCTGGGTGCAACACAGCAAGACTCCGTCCCAAAACAAAAAAGAGGGCCTGACCCTTATTCTGGGTTCATTCTATCTCTTTCTTTAACCCTCTTGTTACCAGTCTTTCCCCGTCTTGCTTTTTCCAATTTCCTGACCACTGACCGTTAGCTACCACACACAAATTAGAGAGGTCCACACCTCGTATCGTCTCTCCTGGACAAGAGGATCATGCATGATATAATCCTTGAGGTTCTGCACTTTGGGGAGGATTCCCCATCTCCACTGTCCTCAGAGCCCCACTGAGCAGGGCTGAGCTCCGCAGAAGTTCATCTTCTTTTTTTTTTTTTTTTTTCAGACAGAGTCTTGCTCTGTCACTCAGGCTGGAGTGCAGTGGTGCTATCTCTGCTCGCTGCAACCTCTGCCTCCTGGGTTCAAGTGATTCTCCTGTCTCAGCCTCCAGAGTAGCTGGGATTACAGGCACGTGCTACCACATCCGGCTGATTTTTGTATTTTTAGTAGAGACGGGATTTCACCATGTTAGCCAGGCTGATCTCAAACTCCTGACCTCAGGTGATGCGCCGAACTCGGCCTCCCAAAGTACTGGGATTACAGGCATGAGCCACTGAGGCCGGCACTTCCTTTCTTTCTTTTCTTTTGAGACAGGGTCTCATTCTGGTTGCCCAGGGTGTGGAGTGCAATGGCATGATCTCGGCTCACTGCAGCCTTGACCTCCTGGGTTCAGGTGATTCTCCCACCTCAACCTACCAAGTAGCTGGGATTACAAGTGTGTGCCACTATGCCCAGCTATTTCTTTTTGTATTTTTAGTAGAGACATGCCCAGGCTTGTCTCAGACTCCTGGACTCATGTAATCAATCCACCTGTCTCAGCCTCCCAGAGTGCTGGGATTACAGACGTGAGCCACTGCGCCCGGCCCAGAAATCCATCTTCTGCTGGTGCCAGCATATTGTTCAGAGCCATCAGACACTAGACTTCATTGCTTTCCTCCCCTGTCAACTGCTCGTGGGGTGTTTGTGGGGAGGAAGGATGACAGGAGTAGGCATACTGGGTGGGTGACCACCTGCTCGTGCAACTTGCTTGTGCCTCCAGGACTTGCATGAGCCTGCTCCCATCCATTCGAGGGTGGGGTGCTGCTGGCATACAAGACTCCATGGCTTGGCGGATCAGACGACATTCAGTGCATGTTGGGCTGTTCAGTTCCATGTTCACAGTCATCTGGTATCCCATGGATATACACTCTCAACCACAATGAAAGCTGTTTCTCGGGAGACTGGCTACTCACAGAAGAGGGTATAGCTGGCCGGGCGAGGTGGCTCACGCCTGTAATCTCAGCACTTTGGGAGACTGAGGCAGGTGGATCATGAGGTCAGGAGTTCAAGACCATCCTGGCTATACAGTGAAACCCCATCTCTACTAAAGATACAAAAAATTAGCTGGGTATGGTGGCACACGCCTGCAGTCTCAGCTACTCGGGAGGCTGAGGCAGGAGAATTGCTTGAACCCAGAGGTGGAGGTTGCAGTGAGCTGAGATCATGCTATTGCACTCCAGCCTGGGTGACACAGTGAGACTCCATATCAAAAAAAAGAGAAGAAGAAGAAGAGGAAGAAGGAGAAGGAGAAGAAGAAGGAGAAGAAGGAGAAGGAGAAGGAGAAGGAGAAGGAGAAGGTATGGCTTTGCTCCAAAGCCACCACAGACACATTGAGCACCACTGGATCCATTGAGGTATAAGCACATCTTGTAGGATGTCTGAGTGGACAATGAGATGGCACGGTTTTCTATGTCATGGCCCAGAACCAGAGAGGTGACATCGTTCCAAGGCACGGTGCCAAAGGAAGGTTTAGTTCCTTGTCAGGTACAAGTAGACTTCTGGATCTTTTTGGGGTCATAATAATGTTCCAAAGTAAGCATAGTGATAGTGCACAACTTTGAGAATACACTAAAAATCACTGAATTGTATACTTTAAAAGGATAACTAGTATGGTATATAAATTATGTATCAATTTAAAAGAAAACTCCTAGCCAGGTGCAGAGGCTCGCACCTGTAATCTCAGCACTTTGGGAGGCCGAGGCGGGTGAATAGCTTGAGTCTAGGAGTTTGAGAGCAGCCTGGGCAACATAGTGAAACCCCATCTCTACAAAAAAATACAAAAATTAGCTGGGTGTGGTGGTTCATGTCTGTAATCTCAGCTACTTGGGAGAATGAGGTGGGAGGATTGCTTGAGCTTGGGAGGTAGAGGCTGCTGTGAGCCGTGATAGTGCCACTGCACTCCAATCTGGATGACAGAGCAAGACCCTGTCTCAAAAAATAAAAATAAAATTCCTAGTGTTTCCTGTTTCTATTCAGATCAATAGCTGAATGCCAGGTACCAGGGTCTATGATTTGTATCAGTAAGGAGAGGGTCTGTGGAAGAGCTGCATTTGAAGTCACCACCTTATTAAATTTTCCGGTACCCAAGAATCAGCTGTCTTCTCTACAGGCTAAATATGTGAAGTCCGTGAGGCCACAGTACGGATGACCTCTGCATCTTTGAAGTCTTTGATGGTGACATTAATCTTTGAAGTTCAAACAGGGATGTGGTGCAGCTTTTAATAAATTATTTTCATAGACAGGGGGAACCCAGAGGTCTCTCTTTAGCTCTTCCAACAGTAACAGCCCTCTCTCCTGAGCCAAAGAGCCCCAGCCAAGATTCTGAAAGTTGTTAAGACACAGTAGCCACAGGATGTGTTTACAGACCTACCGGTCACACAAGATGCCCCTGGGCCCAAAGTCCACCTATTATCACCTGATGCCCAAAACCCCCATTTGACCAATGGACTGCAGTAACAAAGTTTTTTTTCTTCCTAGGAATTTGCATGAGCTCAGATTGTGTCCAGAGCAGGTGCAGTAGCTCATGCCACCTAGCACTTTGGGAGGCCAAGGTGGGAGAATGGCTTGCATCCAGGAGTTTGGGACCAGCCTGGGTAACAGAGCGGGACCCTATCTCTACAAAAATCAAAAATAAGCAATTAACCAGAGGTGGTGGTGTGCACCTATAGTCCCAGCTACTCAGGAGGCTGAGGTGAGAGGATCGCTTGAGCCCAGGAGGTGGAGGCTGCAGTGAGCCACAATCACACCACTGCCCTCCAGCCTGGGTGACAGAGTAAGACCCTGTCTCAAAACAAAAACAAACAAACAAAATAATTTTTAAAGAAGACTGTGTCCAGTGCACAGTTACTCTGGTAAACATCCACATGCACCTTTAGGGAAGGCCCAGAGGAGGACTGAGAGTCCATCCTCGTGATGATAGCATATGGGATTTTTTCTCAAGACTTCCAGCCTCCCCTGCACTCCGGGGAACTCAGGCTGGAGACTGAGCTCTGGGAATTGGGTGAGGGGCAGGGACTCTGTATTGTGCCTTCTCAGGTCACATATCCATCCTCAACACCTGGAGCTTTCAACTCATGCAGGGTGGGGATCAGTGCCCCAAACCCTGCACTGCTCAAGGGGCAACTGTACAGAGATGGGGAGGGCTGTCAGGGGAGCAGATTCAGGAAGTACAGTTGAGAGTTTTGGGAATCCCAAGATCTGAAGTAAGTACACTTAATTTCAAAACAGATCCAGGTCTGAAATTTTGTTCCTGCCGACTTCATGTCTCACTCTCAGAATCCACTCCCACATAGACTCCCTGAGTGCTTTTTGTTCCTGATATAAAATACCAAAATCTTACCATCACTTCTGTGTGTAAGCTTGTCCCCCCAGGTTTTCTTTGTAAGTATTGTCCTAAAGTATGCTAGGATTTGGAGGACACTCAAAAGTGAGGTAAGGATGGGCATGAGGAGGATTGTCACACCTGTGCAAGGGTCTTCAAACAAGACAGGAGCAGCCTCCTCCTTGGGGGAGTGAGTATCTCCACTGGCAGGTCAGGGAGATGGGGAGGGCTCGAGTACGGGATCCTTTGTGTCCCTGAATCCTCCTAGGCAGTCCTCCCCCAACACCTGAGGCCCTGCTTTTTCTCTATCCATGCCTTATTAAAAGAGGAACCTAGGCTGGGCGCGGTGGCTCACGCCTGTAATCCCAACAATTTGGGAGGCCAAGGCGAATGGATCACTTGAGGTCAGGAGTTCAAAACCAGCCTGACCAATATGGTCAAACCCCATCTCTACTAAAATTAAAAAATTAGCCGGGCTTGGTGGCATGTGCGTGTAGTCCCAGCTATTTGGGAGGCTGAGGCAGGAAAATCACTTGAACCCAGGAGGCGGAGCTTGCACTGAGCCAAGATCGTGCCACTGCACTCCAGCCTGGGCAATAGAGCAAGACACAGTCTCAAAAAAAAAAAAAAAGAGGAACCTAGTGAGGCTGGAAGTTCAACCTACACTGTGATTCAGGGACCTGTAGAGTCAAGTCTGCTCCTGAGTTCTGGCTACGTCAGTCCCAAAGCTTTAAGACATAAAAGATTCTCAGTGGTTCCCCACTGGTGGTGACTTGGAGATGTGTGGTATTTTTGGTTGTCAAAAATTATCAGAGGGGCCAGGGGTGGTGGCTCACACTTGCAATCCCAGCACTTTAGGGGACTGAGGTGAAAGGATTATCTGAGCCCAGGAGCAACATAGTGAGACCCTCATCTCTATGAAAAATTTAAAAATTAGCAAGATATAGTGGCCTTTACCTATAGTCCCAGCTACTTGGGAGGCTGAATCAGGAGGATCATTTAAGCCCAGGAATTTGAGGCTGCAGTGAGCCTTGATTGTGACACCTAGGTGACAAAGCAAGACTCCAACTAAAAAAAAAAAAAACAAATTACCTCCAAGACTCGTATACTTTTTGATGGTATAAAGGGAAATTATTTTAATTTAAATGTTTAATTATTTGCACACTAAATTGTATTGTGTGACCTTTCTAAATTATCTTTTAAATTCTTGTAATTATTTTGCAGAGTTCTCAAGAATAGAGACAATTTTAATTCTTTCTTCTGGTCCATGTGCCTTTTTATTTTTTTTTCTTTTTGAGACAGGGTCTTGCTCTGTCACCCAGGCTGGAGTGCAGTGGCACACTGAAGCCTTGACTTCCCAGGCTCAAGCAATCCTCCCACCTCAGCCTCCAGAGTAGCTGGGAATACAGGTGAACATCAGCAGGCCCCGCTAATTTTTGTATTTTTTGTAGAGACAGGATTTCGCAAGTTACCCAGGCTGGTCTTGAACTCCTGGGCTCAAACAATCCATCCTCCTCACCCTCCCAAAGTGGCGGGATTTTAGGGGTGGAAAACAAGGTACATGTTTACACTGAAATAAACTAGATTCCAGCCCATAAAGCAAATCTGAATAATTTTTTCTTTTTTGAGACGGAGTCTCACTGTTGCCCAGGCTGGAGTGCAGTGGCATGATCTTGGCTCACTGCAACCTCCATCTCCCTGGTTCAAGTGATTCTTCTGCCTCAGTTTCCCCCAGTAGCTGAGATTACAGGCATGAGCCACCATGCCCAGCCATTTTTTTTTTTTTTTGTATTTTTAGTAGAGACAGGGTTTTACCATGTTGGTCGGGCTGGTCTTGAACTCCTGGCCTCAAACGATCCGCCTGCCTTGGCCTCCCAAAGTGCTAGGATTATAGGCGTGAGCCACTGCACCCAGCTACAAATCTGAATAAATGTTTTAAAAGGACTGATATCACGCAGAGCATGTCTTCTGACCACAGTGGAATTACACTGGAAATAAATACGAATAATATTGTCCACACCATGTAAAATGCAGAAACCTTGGCTGTACTTATGTAGATACATGTAGTCTCCCCATCCTTTAGTAATTGTCATATGTATCACCTCGACATGTGCTGTAAACCCCATACACAATGCTATGATTTTTGCTTTACACAATCAAATGCATCTTAAAGTCATCAAGGGGACCAGCCTGGGCAATATGGCAAAACCTCATCTCTACAAAAAATACAAAAATTAACTGGGCCTGCAGGTGCACCTGTAGTCCCAGCTACTTGAGAAGCTGAGATGGGAGGATCACTTGAGCCTGGGTGGTGGAGGCTGCAGTGAGCTGTGATCACACTACTGCACTCTGGCCTGGATGACAGAGCAAGAGCTTGTCTCAAAAAAAAAAAAAAAATGAGTCAGCTGGGCACAGGGGCTCATGCCTATCATCCCAGCACTTTGGGAGGCCAAGGTAGGCGGATCACTTGAGGTCAGAAGTTCACGACCAGCCTGGCCAATATGGTGAAACCCCATCTCTACTAAAAATACAAAAAAATTAGCCGGGCATTGTGGTGTGTGCCTGTAATCCCAGCTATTCAGGAGGCTGAGACAGGATAATTGCTCTGGGAGGTGGAGGTTGCAGTGAGCCGAGATTGCACCGCTGCACTCCAGCCTGGGTGACAGAGAAAGACTCCATCCATCTCAAAAAAAAAAAAAAATCAAGAAAAAATTGTATATTTATATTCATACACTTTTTTTTTTTTTTTGAGACGGAGTCCCACCTAGGTCAGCGTGCAGTGGCACGATCTCAGGCTCACTGCAATCTCCACCTCCCGGGTTCAAGCGCTTCTCCTGCCTCAGCCTCACGAGTAGCTGGGATGACAGGTGCCCACCCCCCCGCCTGGCTAATTTTTGTATTTTTAGTAGAGATGGGATTTCACTGTCTTGGCCAGGCTGATCTCAAACTCCTGACCTCAGGTGATCTACCCACCTTGGCCTCTCAAAGTGCTGGGATTACAGGTGTGAGCCACCTCGCCTGGCTATATTGATACACATATTTAGGATTTCTTGTGCTCCTCATTCCTTCCTAGATATTCTTTCTAGTATTATTTCCTTTCAACCTGAAGAACATCTTTTTGCATTTATTATAGTGCAGGTCTACTAGTGATTAATTGTCTTCGTTTTCATTTATTTGAAAATATCTTTTTTTTTTTTTTTTTGAGACGGAGTTTCACTCTTGTTGCCCTGGCTGGAGTGCAATGGTGCGATCTCGGCTCACCACAACCTCCACCTCCTGGGTTCAAGCAATTCTCCTGCCTCAGCCTCCTGAGTAGCTGGGATTACAAGCATGGGCCACCACGCCCGGCTAATTTTGTATTTTTAGTGGAGACAGGGTTTCTCCATGTTGGTCAGGCTGGTCTCGAACTCCTGACCTCAGGTGACCTGCCTGCCTCAGCCTCCCAAAGTGTTGGGATTACAGGCATGAGCCACCGTGCCCAGCCAATTATTGTTTTTTTTCAGCTCTTCAGAGATATTTTTCCACCGTCTTTGACTCTCATTGTTACTGATGAGAAGAACCCTCACATTTTTTTATCCTTGATCTTCTGTATATTATGTATTATTTTTCTCTATTCCCAAAGCTTTTGCTTTATGTTTGATTTTCACTTATTTGACAATCATATGCCTTGTGATTTTTTGGTATTTATTTGGTGTGGGGTTTGCTGAGTTTCTTGAACCTATAAATGTATTCCCACAAAATTTGAGACAAGGTTGGCTATCATGTCTTCAAATATTTTTGCCACCTCATTTTCTTTCTCTTCTTTTTCCAAGACTCCAAATACAAGGGGATTAAGGTTTTTAAATATTGTTTACAGTTCCCTGAGATTGTGTTTTTATTTTCAATTTTTTGTTGTTGTTCTGTTCTTCAGATTAGATCCCTTGATCTAGCTTCAAGTTCACTTACACTTCTGTCATTTATAATCTGCTGTTAAGCCTATCTTGTAAATTTTTGTTTCAGATGTTATGATTTTTAGTCTAAAATTTTTAATTGATTCTTTTTTGTAGTTTCTGTTTCTCTGCCAAAGTTTTAAATTTTGATGTAGTCCCATTTGTGTATTTTTCCTTTTGTTGCCTGTGCTTTTGGTGCCATTACTAAGAAGTCGTTGCCAAATTCAATGTCATAAAGTGTTCCTTTTATATTTTTTAGAAGAGTTTTATAGTTTTAGCTCTAACATTTAGGTCTTCTACTCATTTTGAGTTAATTTTTGCACATGGTGTAGGATAAGGACCCAACATAATTCTTTTGCTTTTGGATATCCAGTTTTCCCAATGCCATTTGTTTAAAGTACTGCCCTTCCCCCATTAAATGGTCTTGGCATCCTTGTCTAAAATTATTTGGCCATGTATTCAGGGCTGATTTGTGGGCTCTTTTCTCTATTGTATTGTTCTATATGTATATCTTCACATCAGCACCACGCTGTTTTGATTACTGGAACTTTGTAGGAAGTTTTGAACTCAAGGAATGTGACACCTCCAAATTTGTTCTTTTTCAAGATTATTTTGAATATTCAGAGTCTCATGAGATTCCATATGAATTTTTTTTTTTTTTTTTTGAGATGGAGTCTTGCTCTGTCACCCAGGCTGGAGTGCAGTGGCATAATCTCGGCTCACTGCAAACTCTGCCTCCTGGGTTCAAACAATTCTCCTGCCTCAGCCTCCCAGGTAGCTGGGATTACAGGTGCGCACCACCACACCTAGCTAACTTTTGTATTTTTAGTAGAGATGGGGTTTTGTCATGTCAGCCAGGCTGGTCTTGAACTCCTGACCTCATGATCTGCCTGCCTCGGCTTCCCAAAGTGCTGGGATTACAGGCGTGAGCCACCACACCTGGCCCCAGGAATTTTCTATTTCTGCAAAATACAGTGTAGGGATTTCAATGTGGATTGTATTGAGTCTGTAGATCACTTTTAAGCAACATTGGCATCTGAACAGTATTAAGATTTCCAATCCATGAACATGGAATGTCTTTCCACTTATTTGTGTCTTCTTTAATTTCTTTCAGCAACATTTTGTAGTTTTCAGTATAAGTTTTTTGCCTCCTTGGTTAAGTATATTCCTAAGGATTTTATTCTTTGTGATACTGTTATAAATGGAATTGTTCGCTTAATTTCATTTTTGGATTGTTCATTGTTAGTGTATAGAAATTAACTGCTTTTTGCGTATTGATTCTGTATCCTGCTACTTTGTTGAATGCATTTAGTAGTTTGTGTATGTGTGATCTTTAGGGTTTTCTACATGTAAGATTATATTGTCTGCAAACAGAGATAATTTCCCTTCTTCCTTTCCAATTTTTATGCCTTTTACTTCTTTTTCTTGCCCAGTGTCTCTGGTTAGGACTCTTCCAGTACTATGTCCAACAGAAGTGGTGAAACCAGGCATCTTCGTCCTTTTTCTGATCTTAGAAGAAAAGCTTTCAGTCTTTTGCCAATCAGGATAAAGTTAACTTTGGATTTTTCATATATGGCTTTTAATATGTTGAGGTACTTTTCTTCTGTTTCTAGTTTGTTGATTGTTTTTGTCAAGAAAGGTTATTGAATTTTGTCAGGTGATTTTTCTGCATCAATTGAGATGGTCATGTTTTTTTTTTCATTCTGTTACTATGTTGTATTACATTAATCCATTTTCATATGTTAAACCATCCTTGGAGTTTTTATTCCAGAAGTAAATCCCATTTAGTCATAGTGTCCCTTTAATATGCTGTTGAATTTGGTGTACCAGAATTTTGTTGAGGAATTTTGGATCAATATTGATAAGCAATATTTGTCTGAAGTTTTATTTTCTTTCAGTGTCTTTGATGTCATGGTAATGTTGGCCTTATAGAATGAGTTTGAAAATGTTCCTTTCTCTTCAATTTTTTGTAAGAGTTTGAGAAGAAGTGGTGTTAGTTCTTCTTTAAATGTCTGGTAGAATTCACCAGTGAAGCTATCTGGTCCTAGGCTTTTCTTTGTTGAGAGGTTTTTGGTTCTGAATCCAATCTCCCTCCTACTGATAAGTCTTTTCAGAGTTTCTGTGTCTTCATCATTAAGTCTTGGTATGTTGTGTGTTTCTATGAGTTTGTCCACTTCATCTGGGTTATGTAATATTTTTGGCATGCAGTTATTCTAGTACTCTTTTTTCTTTTTTTTGAGACAGGGTCTCACTCTGTCACCCAGACTGGAGTACAGTGGTGCGATCTTGGCTCACCACAACCTCTGCCTCCCAGGATCAAGCGATTCTCCTGCCTGAATCTCCCGAATAGCTGGGATTACAGGCACGCACCACCGTATTTTTAGTAGAGACGGGGTTTCACTATTTGTCCAGGCTAGTCTTGAACTCCTGACCTCAAATGATCCACCCCCCTCAGCTTCCCAAACTGCTGGGATTATAGAGGTGAGCCACCATGCCCAGCCCTCTAGTACTCTCTTATAATTTTTTTTCTGTAAAGTTGAATGGCCCTTCTTTCATTCTGATATTAGTTATTTTACATTTCTCTTTTGTTCTTAAGTCTACTTAGTTAAAGGTTTGTTTTCAATTTTGTTGATCTTTTCAGAGAGCCAGCTCTTGGTTTTGTTGATTTTCTGTATTGTTTTTTCTATTCTCTATTTATCTTTGCTTTAATCGTTATCATTTCTATCCTTCTGCTAGGTTTGGGATATTTTTCTAGTTCCTTAAGGCGTAACATTAGGTTGTTGATTTCATATCTTTCTTCTTTTTTAACGTGTTTACAGCTATGAATTATCTTAGCGCTGTTTATACTGCATCCCATAAGTATTAGTTTGTGTTTTTATTTTTATTTTTTTGCTGTTGTCTCAGGCTTACTGAACATATTATAACATTGCAGAAAGAGTCAAACAGTTCCACGTGGCATTTTAAAATTCATCCCAACTTCAGGCTGAGTGACCTGTAGGTTGGACAGACTGCCAATGTCCAAAAGCTTTAGCATTTCCCCAGTGTCAGAATTTACTTCAATGATCTCCTAATCCAGGACTGAGACCTCAGGAACAGAATTATCTCTCCTTTTTCTCTCCTCCTCCTAAAACGTGATGGAGATATTTCTCACTGGGACCCTCTGAATCGTCTGCATCAGATGTGTGACGTAGCCTGCTATCTTGTTGCAGGACTTCCTACTGGAGATAATAGCAATCTCCACACACACACACACACACACACACACACACACACACACACACACACACACACACAATGTTCATGTGGAAGTTGTTGCTCAGGCTCATGTAGTGCTTTTCTGTGATGACCCAGGCCACCTTATTCACGGCTTTGGTGTGAACATGACTCATCTTGGCGGGTCCTCGGTGAAAGAGGAAACCTGTTGTTGTTGTTTTTGTTTGTTTTTTTTATGGTAGCAACGGCCTTTATTGGCTGCAGCAGGAAGTGGAAGAGGGGATATAGTGTCTGCAGATTAGATCACTGCCCTTCAAAACAGCAGAAACCTGTTTTCATTTTAATTTGTCTGCAGATATTTTCTATTTTCCCTTGTGATTTCTTCTTTGACCCATTGGTTGTTTAAGAGTCTGTTGTTTAATTTCCACATATTTGTGGATTTTCAAATTTTCCTCCTGCTATTGATTTCTAGTTTCATTCCATTGTGATCAGAAAAGACATTGTGCATAATTTTAATCTTCTAAAATTTATTAAGACTTATTTTGTGCCCTAACATATGATCTCTCCTGGATAATGTTCTTTCTTTCTCTTTTTTTCTTTTTCTTTTCTTTTTTTCTTTCTTTGTTTCTTTCTTTCTTCTTTCTTTCTCTCTCTCCTTTCTTTCTTTCTCTTTCTCTCTTTCTTTCCTTCCTTCCTTTCTTTCCTTCCTTCCTTTCTTTCTCTTCCTCTTTCTTTCCTTCCTTCCTTCCTTCCTTCTTTCCTTCCTTTCTTTCTTTCTCTTTCTTTCTTCTCTTTCTTGCTCTCTCTCTTTTCCTTTCCTTTCCTCTTTCCCTGCCTCCCTCCCTCCCTCCCTCCCTTCCTTCCTTCCTTCCTTCTTCCCTTTCTCCCTCCTTGCCTCCCTCCCTCCTTCCTTCTTTCCTTCATTCCTCTCTCTCTTTCTCTCTCTCTCTCTCTCTGTTTCTTTTTTTTTGAGAAAGGATCTTGCTCTGTTGCCCAGGCTGAAATGCAGTGGCATGATCATGACTCACTGTAACCTTGACCTCCTGGGGCTAAGCAATTCTTCCTCTTTAGCCTTCTAGGTAGCTGGGACTACAGGCATTTTCTGCCACCACACCTGGCTAATTTTTTAAATTTCTTTTTGTGGAGATGGGGTCTCTCTATGTTGCCCAAGCTGGCCTCAAACTCCTGGGCTCAAGTGATCCTCCCGCCTCAGCCTGCCAAAGTTCTGGGATTACAGGTGTGAGCCACCCTCCCTGGCCTTTGTGCACTTGAGAAAATTGTGTATTGTGATGTTGCTGGGTAGATGTTCTGTATATATCTTTTAGGTCAAACTTGTCTAAAGCATTGTTCAAATCCCCTATTTTCTTATTGATCTTCTGTCTGGTTGTTCTATCCATTATTGAAAATTGGGTTTTAAAGTCTTCTACTGTTATCGTAGAGCTATTTCTGTCTTTAATTCAGTTGATACTCATGTCATATAATTAGGAACTCTGATGCGTGGTGCATATATGTTTATAATTGTTGTGTCTTCCTGGTGAATTGACCCTTTAATCATTAAAATCGATTTTGTCTGATATTAACATAGTCATCCCTGCTTTGTTTATTACTATTTGCTTGGAATATCTTTTTCTATCCTTTCACATTTAACCAATGTGTATCCTTAACACAGAGACTTAAGTGAGTCTCTTATGCTGTAACATAGAAATACTGTTTTTTAAAGCCATTCTGCCAATCTTCCTCTTATTATTGGGTAGTTTAATTCATTCACATTTAAAGTAATTACCCACAGGGAAGAATTTACTATTGGTATTTTGTTATTTATTTTCTGTATGTCTTGAAGAATTTTTGTACATCATTTCCTCCATTACTTCCTTTCTTTGTGTTTAGTTGATTTTTTGTTGTGAGATGTTTTGATTCCTTTCTTATTTTCTTTTGTGTATGTTATATATGTATTTCCTTTGTGGTTACCATGAGGATTGCATATAATATCCCAAAGCTATAACAATGTATTTTAAACTGCTATAACTTCACTTGAATTTCAAACAAAAACCCTTCCTTTACAGCCACACCCCCTCCACTTTACATTATTGATATCACAGATTATATCTTTATATGTTGTGTACCCATTAACATAGATTTATAATTATTTCTTATGCTTTTGTACTTAAATTACATAGAACAACAAAATGTGAAGTTCTAAAATAAAATTGCAGTAATACTGGTTTTACACTTGCCCATTTATTTACCTTTACCAGAGAACTATATACTTTCACACAGCTTTTAAGTTACTATCTGGTGTTTTTTCATTTTAACTTCAAGGATTCCCTTTAGCCATTTTTGTAGGGAAGTCTAGTGATAATAACTTCTCCCAACTTTGCTTATCTAAAAATGTTGTAACTTTTTTCCTCATCTTTGAAGGATGGTTTTGCCAGATATAGAATTCTCCACTGGAAGGTTTTATTCTTCCAGTACTTTAAACATATTATCCCATTGCCTTCTGGCCTGCATGGTTTCTGCTGAGAAATTTGTTGGTAATATTATTGAGGACCGCTTGTGCTTGATGAGTTGCATTTCTCTTGCAGATCTGAAGATACCTTCTTTGTCTTTGGCTTTTTGACAGTTTGATTATAACACATCTTGGTGTGGGTCTCTTTAGATTTATCCAGTTGAAGTTCATTAAGCTTCTTGAATGTGTATATTCATGTCTCAAATATGGGAAATTTGGGGCCATATAATTTCTTAAAATCTCTCTGACCCTTTTTCTCTCTTTTTTTCTGGGACACTCATAGTGATTGTATTGGGCCACCTGATGGTGTCCCACAAGTCTCATAGGCTTTGATCACTTTTTCCTGCACTTTTTTCTTTCTTGCCCATCAGACTCAAGAATTCAAATGACCTGTCTTCAAGTTTCTGATTATTTTTTTCTGCCTTTTCGAATCTATTATTGAATACTGATAGTAAAATTTTCAATTCAGTTATTGTATTTTTCAGCTTCAGCATTTCTGTTTGGTTCTTTTTATGTATACATAATTTCTGTCTCTTTGTTGATATTCTTATTTTGTTTATATATCATTTTCCTGCCTACTTTTAGTTCTTTCTCCATGTTTGCCATTAGTTCTTTGAACATATATAAAGCAATTGTTTTAAAGACTTTGTGCAATAAGGCTGATGTCTGTGTTTATGAAGATTTATTTTGGTCCTTTGCATTAGCCATGTTTTGCTATTTATTTGTATACTTTGTAATTCTTTGTTAAAAATTGGGCATTTGACAAAACAGCCACATTTTCCAGTCTTTGCAGACTGGTCTCATGCAGACCACTGCCAGGCATGAAGGCATAAGGTGTTCCCAGGTCTTTTCATAGGTGCAATCGTAGCACACTAGTGCCTCCAACTCCTGGGCTCAGACAATCCACCTGCCTCAACTTTCTGAGTAGTTGGGACTACAGGCATGTACCATCTGCCTTTAAACGTCTTAATTTCCCCTTAGATTCTCCCCCTGCTTCCTCTCAAGGTCTTAGGTATTCTATTGTATTCCTTAATCAGTAATTTCTTACCTCAGGGGTCTGCAGGTCAGTTTTCAGAAGCTATGACCATTGCTTCCCACAGGTTCCTCTAGCTGGAGATCTGAGCATTGTCACTTTTGGCTGTCTGAGCTCCAAGTCAGACAATTACAGAGACCAATCCCTCAGGCAGTCCCTGGACAGGCTAGAATGTGGTATACTTGATTGGTTCTGCTCCCTCTGACTTATGGAAACAAGGTGGGAACCAGGACATTGCCTCCCGCAAAATGCACCATCTGGGAAGGGGACGGAGCACAGGCAAGTAAAAACGTCATGGAAATCTTCTTGTTTGCTATAAATCTTGACTGATTTCCAGAGCTTCCATAAAAGTATTTTAACCAGTCTCCAGTTGTTTATTTAATGTTTCCATGGGGAATAATGGCCAGAATATTCCTGGTCTACCATCTTACCGATGTCTGTCCTGCATCCATTTTTTTGTTGTTGTTGTTTTTGAAATGGGGTCTCACTCTGCTGCCCAGGTTGGAGTGCAGTGGTGTGAACATGGCCTACTGCTGCTTTCAACCTCCTGGGCTCAAGGGATTTTCCCACCTCAACCTCCCAAGTAGCTGGGACCACAGGTGTGCACCACCACAACTGGCTAATTTTTTAAAATTTTTTTGTAAAGATGGGCTCTCACTATGTTGCCCAGGCTGGTCTTGAACTCCTGGGCTCAAGCAACCTTCCCACTTCAGCCTCCCAAAGTGCTGGTATTACAGGCACAAGCCACTGTGCCCAGCCCATCCATGAGTTTTGATGTTATGTTTTCATTTTTCATTGTCTCAAAGTATTTTCTAATTTTCCTTGTGACTTATTTGACCCATTCTTCATTTGACTGCTTAGGTATATGTTGCTTAATTTCCACATATTAGTGAATTTCCCAAATTTTCATTTTTTACTGATTTGTAATTTATTTTATTTTAATATTTATTTATTTATTTATTTATTTTGACACTGGGTTATGAGACTGGCTAATTTTTGTAATTTTGGTAGAGGCAGAGTTTTTCCATGTTGCCCAGGCTGGTCTTGGACTCCTGGCCTCAAGCAATCCACCCACCCTGGCCTCTCAAAGTCCTGGGATTACAGGTGTGAGCCACCACACCTGGCCTGATTTGTAATTTAATTCCACTGTGGTGAGAGAACATACTTTGTATGATTTCCATTTTTTTAAATTTACTGAGGCTCATTTTATGACCTAGGCTGTGGTCTATCCTGGAAACAGTTCCACAAGTGCTTGAGAAGAATGTGCATTCTGCTGTTGTTGGGTGGAGTGTTCTATAGACATTTTTTTTTAGGACTAGTTGGTTTATAGTGTTGTTAAAGTCTTCTATCTGCCCAGTTCTATCCAGTATTGAAAGTGAGGTTCAAGTCTCCAACTACTAGTATTGAATTATCTATTTCTTAGCTCCTTGATTCATCACAGAATTCTTCCATCTTTCTGTGCTACCATCTAGTGATAACACACGATTTCTGTTCTAGTCAGCTCAGGCTGCCATAACAAAATACCACAGCCTAGTTGGTTTAAACAGCAGAAATTTATTTTCTCACACTTCTGGAGGCTGAAAGTTCAACATCAAGGTTCTTGGCAGGGGTTTGGTTTCTGGTAGGCACCCTCTTTCTGGCTTGAAGACAGCCACTTTGTCTTCACATAGTCTTTCCTCTAAGCATGGAACGGGGAACACGGAGCCAGTGGGAGCGAGCAAAGGAGCTCTGGTTTCTCTTCTTCTAAGGACACCTATCCTATAGATCAGATTCTACCCTTATGGCCTCATTCAACCTTCATTACTTCTCTACTCTAAATAGAGTCTCAATGGGGATTAGGGTTTCAACATATGAATTTGGCGGGAACACAGACATTCTGTCCACACTTCTATTATTAAGAATGCTTTGGCCAGGCACAGTGGCTCATGCCTGTAATCCCAGCAGTTCGGGAGGCCGAGGCGGGCAGATCACCTGAGGTTGGGAGTTCGAAACCAAACTGACCAACATGGAGAAACCCTGTCTCCACTAAAAATACAAAATTAGCCAGGCGTGGTGGTGCCTGCCTGTAATCCCGGCTACTCGGGAGGCTGAGGCAGGAGAACCACTTGAACCCAGGAGGCAGAGGTTGCAGTGAGCCCAGATCACGCCATTGCACTCAGCCTGGGCAACAAGAGCGAAACTCCATCTCAGAAAAAAAAAAAAATGATCACAAGATTTCTGCTGCTGTTTCAACATTCATGCCCATATTCCAGACAACAGAAAGAAGGCAAGGGCAGAAGGGCACTTGTTAGCTGAGTTATATACATATTTTTAAGAAGCTTTCCCTGAAGTGCCACTGAAATTTCACCTGATTTCATTGGTCAGGACCTTGTCACATGGTTGCCCAACTGCTAGGAAGACTGCTAAATAGAGTTTTTGTGTTTGTTTTAGCTAAGCACATTGTCCCCCCAACAAAATCAGGGTTTGATTAATAAGGAAGAAACGGGATGTTTATACTGGTGACCAAGAGCAGTCTCCACTCTGTCTTCTCCCTGGGCCATCTATCACCCATCACGTGCCCTTCCCATCCACAGAATACATGTGCCCTGCCCACTTCTCATCCAGTGATTGTAACCAGCTCAAAGTCCAGGGTCCCTGGGTGGTGTGTTGTCCTCTCCATCAGAGGGGGATGTATCTTATTAGGGACCTGCAACTCATAATCTGAAAGATAAATCATCTGTCCCAAACACACCTGAAATGCAGTGGTAGAGAAAGAATGGGGTATCCACAACAAAAACTCATTCAAAAAAGAGACACTAGGAAATACATCAAATCACTGCCCCAGAATGTGATCACACCCTGAAGCCTTGCTGCCTGGGCAGTGGAGTGAGTCCCTTGGCCAGCTCATGAGGCACTCCTGGGTGTGCCATCCATGGGGATCTTCCTGACCCATTATCCCTCCAGGCCATGGCTGGTGTGGGCATTGAGGAGATGCCCCTCCCAGAAACAATAATTAGGGCTTTTGCAATAGGCTTCCTGTTGGTATGAGTTCAGGGTCAGAGCCTTGTGGCCAGCCTTTGATTTTCTATTTTTTTGTGATATAGTAACTTTGCTTGCAGGGTATATTACTCTGGTCAAATCTATGTGGAAGTAACCACAGGCCAATAGCTTGCTTCTCCCAGGTTTTTTTTGTTTTGTTTTGATTGTGATTGATTTTCTTTTGTTTTGATTGTTTTGTTTTGATTGTGAAATGCATCATACATAAAAGAGTGCATATCATAGATATGGACATTTCAAAATGAAAACAAACCCTATGTTCTCCCTCCACCCCCCACACTTAGGTTAAGAAACAGAACATATGGGCTGGGCGCGGTGGCTCATGCCTGTAATCCCAGCACTTTGGGAGGCTGAGGTGGGCGGATCACAAGGTCAGGAGTTCAAGACCAGCCTGGCCAACATGGTGAAACCCCATCTCTACTAAAAATACAAAAATTAGCTGGGCATGGTGGCGCATGCCTGCAATCCCAGCTACTTGGGAGGCTGAGGCAGGAGAATCACTTGAACCCAGGAGGCAGAGGTTGCAGTGAGCCAAGACCGCACCACTGCACTCCAGCCTGGTGACAGAGCGAGACTCCGTCTCAAAGAAAAAAAATAAAGAAAGAAACAGAACATATAATTTAGAAGCCGGGGTCCCCTGTCCAGTCACATCCTCTCTCTCTCCCCAGGGGGACTTAAATCTTGATTTTGTATTAACCATTCCTTCACTTTTCTTTAATTTTTCCCACATATTTACATATTTCTTTGTATTATATTGTTGAGTTTTTCCCCTTTTTGCACTTTCTACAAATAGAAAAAAAATCCTCCAACTTGAGTGTTTCCTTTCAACACTGTGCTTTTCAGATTGAACCATGTTGATGCATGTGGCTACACTGATTCCATTTTCACTGCTAAGAAACGTTATGCCATTCTATGGTTGAGCATGGGTCCTTACTGCCCCTACTTCTTTTTTTTTTTTTTTTTTTTGAGACTGAGTCTGGCTCTGTCCCCCAGGCTGGAGTGCAGTGGCACGATCTCAGCTCACTGCAGGCTCCGCCTCCCAGGTTCACGCCATTCTTCTGCCTCATTCTGCCGAGTAGCTGGGACTACAGGTGCCCGCCACCATGCCCGGCTTATTTTTTGTATTTTTAGTAGAGATGGAGTTTTACCATGTCAGCCAGGATGGTCTCGATCTCCTGACCTCATGATCTGCCCGCCTCAGCCTCCCAAAGTGCTGGGCTTACAGGCATGAGCCACCACGCCTGGCCAACTGCCCCTATTTTTATATGCACTGCTGCTCTGAAGATTTTTTGCAACTGATCCCTGATTACATGTTCAAGTGTTTCTCCAGAAAATACAAATGTTTGTCAACTTAAGATGGGGTTACATCCTGATAAACCCATTGTTAACTGGAAATATAAGTTGAAAATGCATTTCATACACGTAAGCTACCGAATATTATAGCTTAGCCTAGCCTAACTTAAATGTGCTCAGAACATGTACATTAGCCTGCAGCTGGACAAAAACATCTAACATAGAGCTTATTTTATAAAGTATCAAATAGCTCATGTAACATTATTATTATTATTATTTAGATGGGGTCTTGCTTTGTCTCCAAGGCTGGAGTGCAATGGCACGATCACGGCTCACTGCAACTTCTGCCTCCTGGGTTCAAGCGATTCTCCTGTCACAGCCACCTGAGTAGCTGGGATTACAGGCATGCGCCACCACGCCCGGCTAATTTTTGTATTTTTAGTAAAGACAGGGTTTCACTGTGTTGGCCAGGCTGGTCTTGAACTCCTGACCTCAAGTGATCCACCTGCCTCGGCCTCCCAAAGTGCTGGGATTGCAGGCATCAGCCACCATGCCCAGTCTTCATGCAACTTATTAAATACACTACGGAATATGAAAAACAGAATGGTTGTATGGATACTCGAAGTACAGTTTCTACTGAATGTGTATCACTTTTGCAGCATTGCAAAGTCGAAAAATCATATGTCAAATCATTGTAAGCATAAGCAGAGAAGGTCTGTGTATTTAGGAGTGGAATCACTGGGTCATGGAGTATGTACATGTTCGACTGTTTCCCGATAAACTATTTTCTGCAGTGTTACATCAATGTACACCATCACATCCTGGCCAATACTTGATGTCTTCTGAAAATTTTTGCCAGTCTTTTGACTGAAATCTTATCTCATGGCCAGAATTTTCATTTTCCTGATTACTAATGAGGTTGAGCAATGTTTGATATATTTATGAGCAATTTGTGTTCCCTCTTCTGAGCAATGCCCCTTCAATTCTGTTGCCCATTATGTGATTGGGTGGTTTGTTGCATTTTCGTTGATTTATGGATAGTCTTAATATATTCTGGACACTAATCCCATCACTATTATACTTACTGTAAAAATCTTTTTTTTAGTCTGAAAATTTGGGGCTTTGTATCTGATGATCTCTGCCATTTGCCCATCCCCCTCTGCCCATGCCTTGAGGTCATTTGAAACAATAAGTCCAGGTGGAAAGGCAACATCCTTAATTAGATCTTCCCAGTGGGCAGAAAGCTCCTTCCTTCCTTCCTTCCTTCCTTCCTTCCTTCCTTCCTTCCTTCCTTCCTTCCCTCCTTCCTTCCTTCCTCCTTTCCTTTCCTTTCCTTTCCTTTCCTTTCCTTTCCTTTCCTTTCCTTTTTTCCCTTCCTCCCTTTCCTTTCCAGCTCACCACAACTTAACCTTTACAGCCCAAACCCAACCTTCTCCATTCAGCCAATTCCCAAACTGCAGATTCTGTAACTTGCAGCCCCCCTTTGAGATACCAATTGGGATCAATTAGTATCAACTAGGATCTGATGGGTAATCCAAGGCTGAAGTGATGGCTTCATGATGTCTCTGGGGATTCAGGCTCCTTTATATTTCTGCTCAATGTTAGAATGGGCATCTAGCTTTCCCAAGATGGCTGCCTGAGCTCCAGCCTTCACATCTGCCTTCAAAGCAGGGGGGAAGCAGAAAAGGCAAGGGCAAAAGGAGGCTGGTCAACTGATTCGGCTGTCTCTCCCATCTTCCTTTGCTACAAAATGTATTTGCATAAAGTATTAGGAACTTTTAGGTGGGAACAATGCTACTCAGATTTCACCACTAGGTTCAACAGAATGTAATGAGTCATGCTGTATCCAGTGTTAAACAGGCGTGGCACATTGCAACAAATGCTACACAGGACCCCCTAATCTGCAAAAAAACTTATATTTTAAAGCTTCAGGAGGCAAAACTATTCCAATTCAAAATACTAAGAAACACTCCCATCATGAAAACCAAAATCAACTTCTGAGGGTACCAAAAGGGGTACAGGACAAACGTGAGGAAAATCAGCATTTGTTGAGTTACAAATACGGGTTTTCTGTAAGACAGACATTAAAGAATTCAATGACAAAGCTTGAAAATACAAAATAAAACCCAAGTCAGTGGTCATATAATTCAAAATTTACTTCAGAAAAGGCAAGGCAGACCAGGTGCGGTGTCTCACGCCTGTAATCCCAGCACTCTGGGAGGCCGAGGCGGGCTGATCACTTGAGTTCAGGAGTTTGAAACCAGCCTGGCCAACATGGTGAAACCCCTTCTCTACTAAAAATACAAAAATTAGCCAGGCCTGGTGGCACACGCCTGTAGTCCCAGCTACTTGGGAGACTGAGGCAGGAGAATCGCTTGAACCCAGGAGGCAAAGGTTGCAGTGAGCCAAAATCACGCCACTGCGCTCCAGCCTAGGTGACAGAGCAAGACTCTGTCTCAAAAAAAAAAAAAAAAAAAAAGAAAAGAAAAGAAAAGGCAAAGCAATAGAGTCAGCTTCTAGCCTGTCAAATCTTTCCTGCACTAACATTATCTATAGAAACACATGGCCAATTTGTGCCTAGAGACTCCTATCATGCTGAATGGGGATCGGGTACAAACATACTACGTACAAACCTGTGTACAGAACCAAAAGAATGTCCCCTGTCTCCTGTGGGGGTTGTCAATAAACAACAGGAAACCTAAAGCTTCATATTTTTGTTGCCTTACCAGAATTCCAAATAAATATTTCAGGGTGTGATTTTGTTTTTGAAGCTACTTCCCTCAAGTATGTGCCCTGTGGCTACAATTAACAATAATAAAATGAAACCCTAGTTTGGGGAGCTGACCCATACAACACATCTAAGGGACCTTACCTTGGGGAACACACTGAGGCTGGCTCACCTGCTATGGAATCTTCCCCCAAAGCTCCACCCATCAACTTCTTCTTACATCTCATTGGCCAGAATTTAGTCATGTAGTTAGCCCTCTCATTGAGGAGCCTAGGAAATAGTTTTTTTTTAGCTGGGCACACACTGCTGACACCCCGTAAAATCAGGGTTTTGTTAACAAGGAAAAAGGAAATAAAAGATCTTAAGCAGTCCTGGCACAGTGGCTCACACCTGTAATCCCAGCATTTTGGGAGGCTGAGGCAGGCGGATCACCTGAGGTCAGGAGTTGCAGACCAACCTGGCCAACATGGTGAAACCCCGTCTCTACTAAAAATACAAAAATCAGCCGAATGTGGTGGCATATGCCTGTAATCCCAGCTACTCGGGAGGCTGAGGCAGAAGAATCACTTGAACCTGGGAGGAGGAGGTTGCAGTGAGCCAAGATGGCGCCATTGCACTCCAGCCTGGGTGACAGGGCAAGACTCCATCTTAAAAAAAAAAAAAAATAGATTTTAAGTGGGCAACTCTAACTAGTAGGGGCAGAGAGGAATTTATCCCTACCAGAATTGCTAGAAGGGCTAAAAAAGCAGGTCCAGGCAAAGCTTCCAGAAACAACGCACTGCTTAATTGCTGTGATGAACCCCAGAAACACTGCCTCTGCTGCCTCCTATACCAGCAACAGACCACCTCCGCCCATCCTGCTTCCTTATGTTGCTTCCAAATCAAAGCCTCCTATGGGTGCATCTTATTGATGGAAGTTGGGTCACTGCCTGCAAGGGAGGCTGGGAAATGTAGCTTACCAAATTTTGACCTTAAGAAAAAGACACGATTCACAGTTTTGGGGAGCCAGCGTATTTCACTGATTCTAAAACCCACATTTTCCCCACATTTTCATGTCTCTGAAATCAGGATGCTTCTGACAGTTGGTGATGCCTCTGCCATTTGGCCTTTGGTAATGTGGTTGACATTGCCTGCACACACATGAAATCTCTGCCTAAGACCAAGACAGCATCTGCATTGAAAGAGTGCAGAGGGGGCATCAGAGGCTTGGAAGGAAACCCTGGGCCAACGGTGAAGCACTCTCTTCAAAAATGCTGCAACACCAGTGCTCCTCAGGGCCCAGCGCACCGCCTGTGGTGCAAACCAGCAACACAGGAGACTGAGTATAAAAGGGATCCAGAAAACTCTGCAATAAATGTGGGTCCTTTTAAAATATATGCACGAGGGCTGGGCGCGGTGGCTCACGCCTGTAATCCTGGCACTTTGGGAGGCTGAGGCGGGTGGATCACCTGAGGTAAGGAGTTCGAGACTAGCCTGGCCAACATGGTAAAACTCCATCTCTGCTAAAAATACAAAAATTAGCCGAGCATGGCGGCACATGCCTGTAGTCCCAGCTACTCAGGAGGCTGAGGCAGGAGAATCACTTGAACCTGGGAGGTGGAGGTTGCAGTGAGCCGAGATCATGCCATTGCACTCCAGCCTGGGCAACAAGAGTGAAACTCCATCTCAAAAAATTAAAATATGTGCACGAGAGAGATCTACACTTCACTAAATAGAAATGAGATCTTTCTTTTTTGAGACAAGGTCTCACTCTGTCGCCCAGGCTGGAGTGCAGTGGTACAATCATAGCTCACTGCATCTTCAACCTTCCAAGCTCAAGTTGATGCCTAAGTAGCTGGGGCTTATCCCTCATCCCTCCAAGTAGCTGGGACTACAGGCACGAGCCACCATAACTGGCGAATGTTTTGTATTTTTTGTAGAGACAGAGTCTCCCTATGTTGCCCAGGCTGGTCTCGAACTCCTGGGCTCAAGCAATCTGCCCGCCTTGGCCTCCCAAAGTGTTGGGATTACAGGCATGAGCCACCATGCCTGGCCTTAAATGAGATCTTTCAAGAACAAAATACAAATTCTAAATGATAAGAAAGCATTATGCCTGTGTTTAACTGTCTGCATTTCTTCTTATTGCTCCATAAAATAATGATGCATCTTACAATTGATGGCAGCTTAGATTTAATGAAATATCTGTCAACAAAGCATGGGAAGAGCACAAAAGATTCTAGGCAACCGTGGCAAGTGCCTGCCGCATTCACGGATAAGGCAATGAGGAACGGCATCCCTGCCTCTGGCCACTGGAGGCAGCACAGTAGGAGCAGTCCAAGGGCAGCTGCGGTTCTCTGATCTCAGCGGGGGCATAGACTACGTTTCTCCAATATCAGACCACGCTCGGCAGGCAGCAGACACACACACGCCATCCATGCCTTTGGGTAGGACTGAACCCAGGGAAGAGAAGCAAACATGAACTGAGCACCTAGTGCGTATTTGGTGCTGTGCCGGGCACTTCATTCACAATATCTCACGTGAGCCTCAAAACTTCCCTGGGAAGTAGTCCCATTTCACATGGAAGAAAGTCAAGATAAATGAGGTTAAGACACTAATCAAGGGTAGGTGCAGTGGCTCACACCTCTAATCCCAGCACTTTGGGAGGCCAAGGTGTGTGGATCACTGGAGTCCAGGAGTTTCAGACCAGCCTAGGCAACATAGTGAATCCCCCATCTCTACAAAAAATATAAAACTTAGCCATGCATAATGGCATGCACCTGTGGTCCCAGCTACTCAGGAGGCTGAGGTAGGAGGATCACCTGAGTCCAGGAGGTTGAGGCTGCAGTGAGCCATGATTGCGCCACTGCACTCCTGCCTGCGTGCCAGAAACCCTGTCTCCAAAAAAAAAAAAAAGGACTAAACGAGGTCTCAGAACTAGTAAGTAACCAAGGCAAACTTGAAGCCACACTTGTCTTATTCCCAAGCTCAACCTCATTTCTTGGCAAGCTTTGTCCTCAGTCCTCTCTTTGATGGCAGTGGCAGCCCATCTGGAGCAGCCGCTGTGGGTCGCCAGCTGCATCAGGAGAGGCACAGGTGGGGCTATGCTCTCTCCAGAGCTGGTGGGGCCAGGAACAGGCGGGAGCCCTGCCCCCTACCGAGTTGGCAGGGCGGGACCCGTACTCCCAAGCACAGCTGCAGCCACCCAGCCACGGCTTCAAACTGGGACATCCCTGTACTCTCAGGGGCCTGGGAATCCCCTGGCCCCCACAGGCTCAGAAGTGCCTGCTCCTGCTGTCTGGCCTCTCCTCACTCCCCGGACCTGCTGTGATTTTGGAGCAAAGTTGTGGCTGGGCCCGGGTGCTGTTGCAACCCAGCTGACTGTGCACATGCTTGGCACAGTGCTGACACACTAGCCCCCTCATCACCTCAGCCCCCTCCAGACCTTGGGCACTGATGAGCATGGGAGGGAGGCCAGGGGCCTGAGGGCAGCTCAACACAGGCCTGCAGGTGCCCCTTGGTGTGAACAGCCTGGGCACCGTGGATGACATGATGACAGCAGGAAGCAGACAGGTTCCTAGGTGGGAAGGATGGGTCCTTGGTGAAACTCCACCTACAGGCCAGGGATGGCCTGAAGCCTGGGGGCCAGGCTGCCAGTTCTGGGGGCCAGGTTGCCAGTTCTGGAGGAAGTCCACAGCCCAGAATGAGAACTTCATTGATGACCATTTGGCCAATTGGATAGTGCTTTTTCCTGACCTTCCTCCATTCTGAGTGCATAAAAACCCCAGACTCAGCCAGACTCACACACATGTGGGGACGACCTGCCTGCGGAAAGGAGCTACCCACTTCAGGTCTCCTGAGAGCTGTTCTGTTGTTCAGTGCAGCTGCTCTCCACCTTGCTCACCCTCCAGTTGTCTGCATACCTCATTCTTCCTGGATGCAGGACAAGAACTTGGAATCCAATGAATGGTGGGACTGAAAGAGCTGTAACACAAACAATACTGAAGCATGGCCCCTGCTCACCACGTTATGGGCAACAAGAAGGAGAGAAGAGCTGTGGCCCTTCTGGGAGCCCAGACTTCAGGGCTCCCCAAACCAGGACTGTGACATGCTCTAACACTCTCTTTGGGGCTCTGCTGTTCCCAGTGTCTCCGAGCTTTCAGGTGCCATTGCATTCCGTTTGTCCAGATGCTGGTGCCTGCAGCAGAAGCCACTTGCAGTATGTCTAGTCCACCCTTAGCCTCGCACGGAGCCAGCGCCTGGAGATGCCCTCCCTGCCACAGTTGGTGCCCCTGGCTGTGAGCAGTGGCCAGACCCCACACTCACTTGCTCACACACCCCTCAACACTGCCACCTGCAGGTGTGGGATCCCAGCCTTAGCAGGTGTGGGATCCAGGCTGTTAGTGCAAGCCGAATGCAGCCCTGCCAGGCTGAGTGGGAGTAATGAGCCCAGTAGGTGCAAGCAAAACCCAAGCAGAGGTGCCACCAGCCACAGAGGTCTCTGGCTGGCGAAGCAACACCCTAAGGATCCTGTGACATCTTGAGCCTGGGCTTGTGGGGCTGTGAGGTTGTACTGAACCAACATCTACAGAGCTTAGAGTGAAGGAGAGGAGCACCTGGCCTACTCTTCTGGGAGGGTAGGGAAGGCTTCCTGGAGGAGGTGCTGCTGAGCTGAACCTCGTGAAAGTCAGCTAGGCAAACTAGGGCCAGGGAGGAGGACACTGAGGAGCAAGTGCTCTAGGAAGTGGGAACAGTAGAGAGGCAAAGAGCTGAGGTGTAAAAAGTACAGAAACTTAACAGCCTGTGTGGCCCCAGGTGGGTACAGACATGGGCACTCAGATGAATGAGCAAGTGGTACTTTTGGTGATTTTCCTCTGGGTGGTGCAGCCCCATGCCAGGTACATGGCTTGGTGACAGGAGCATGGGCTGAACTTCAGGTCTCCTAGCCCCCACCTTGGCTAGTGCTTCCTGCAGAGCACAAACTCTGCAACCATATGCTGCAGAGCTGCTGCAATGGGTAGTGTGAGTGCTATTCATGAAGGCTGGCCCAAAGGACACAGTGACCATCCATTGCCTTCCTGAGCTAGAGCTCAGGGACGGCCAATGCCAACACTAAGAGATTCCTTTTTTAATTTTTTTTTTCACTGGAGACAGGTCTCACTATGTTGCCTAGGATGGTCTTGAACTCCTGGCCTCAAGAGATCCTCCTGCCCCAGCCTCCTAAAGCACTGAGGTTACAGGTGTGAGCCACTGTGTTTGGCCCTAATACATTCTTTTTTTTTTTTTTTTTCTTTGAGACAGGGTCTCACTCTGTCACCCAGGCTAGAGTGCAGTGGTGTGATCTCAGCTCACCACAACCTCCACCTCCTGGTTCTAGTGATTCTCATGCCTCAGCCTCCCAAGTATCTGGGAGTACAAGCGTGCACCACCATGCCCAGCTAATTTTTTTTTGTATTTTTAGTAGAGAAAGGGTTTTGCCATGTTGACCAGGCTGGTCTCAAACTCCTGGCCTCAAGTGATCCAACCCACCTCAGCCTCCCAAAGTGCTGAGATTACAGGAATGAACCACCACACTCGGCTCCTGACAGATTCTTAATGTCTTCTCTCTGGGTGCAGTCTCTAGCTCCTCCCATTTGATTCTGGTCCCCAACACCCCATGGCTGCATTTGTGTTTTAGTCTCTATCTCTTATGGTAGAGCCCCTTTTCACGTGTTGAGCAACCCACGATTACCTGCTCATACTAGGAGCTGCCCTGGTAGCTCAGAGTGTATGGGAGGGGCTGTTGACACATTGTCACTATAGGGTGATCTGGCTGTGCTCTTTCACTGGGGAGCCCCCAGTGTGTTGAATTCTTCAAGAAAATGCTTCCAACTTCTTGTCTGACCTGTCCTTTCAGCTTGGCACAGCAGATGGGGCCTGGGTTTTCAAGCCAGATCACCCTGGACCCTGTCCTGGCTCTACCGTCCTCCAGCTGTGCAAGTTTGGACAAGTTGTTGAATCTCAGGGGCCCGGTGTTCTCAGCAGTGAAGTGGGTGTGATGACATCTACCTCCCTAGGATGTTGAGAGTTAAGTGGGCTAATGAATGGGGAGCACTTGTGCTTTCTCCCTCCTTGGCCTCAGCCGTGGCCCCAGCCAGGGTCTTTGTGTAGTCTCACTCACTGCTTTCCTCCATGTCTCCGGAGCCGCAGTCCCTGGGTTAGAGGTGCTCCCCGTGGCCCCCTGCAGAGACTGGCACCTGTAACAGGGCGGTTTGCAGAAGGAGGTGTGAAGCAGATAACAGGGTGCTTGTTTGGCCCTAGAGGGAGGGCACTGTGCCAAAGTGCATGTGGCCAACTCCACCCAGGGCAATTCGCGGTGACTACTGAGCAGGGGGCGGGGCAGCCCTTGTCAGAATGAGAATACTTGACTGCTGCTGGAAGGACTGATGGGAGCAATCTAGGCCAGAGAGGGAGGAGGAGGAGAGTCAGAGCAGGGTCTTTGCATGGGAAGGACTGGGGTTCAAGGCAGAAGGATTGCTTGAGGCCAGGAGTCAAGACCAGCCTGGGCAATACAGTGAGACCCCCTGATAGGGCTTGGATCTATGTGCCCACCAAATCTCATGTCAAATTATAATTTCCCCCCACCCCAGTGCTGGAAGTGGGGTGGAGTTCTCAGGAACGGGTTAGCACCATCCCCTTGGTGCTACTCTCGTGATAGTGAGTGAATGAGTTATCACGAGATCTGGTTGTTTAAAAGTGTGTAGCAATTTCCCCCTCTCTTTTCTCTTCCTCCTGCTCTGGCCATGTGAAACGTCTCACTCCCCCTTTGCCTTCCAGGATTGGAAGTTTCCTGAGGCCTCAGTGGAAGCCAAGAAGAAGCCGTTATGCTTCCTGTATAGCCTGCAGAACCACGAGCCAATTAAACCTCTTTTTTTTTTTTATAAATTACCTAATCTCAGGTATTTCTTTATAGCAATGCGAGAATGGACTAATACACCCCATCTCTTTTGAAAAAAAAAATACATATATATACACAAAAACATATGGCCAGGTGTAGTGGTTCATGCCTGTAATCCCAGCACTTTGGGAGGCTGAGGCAGGAGATCCCTTGACTCCAGTAGTTTGAGACCAGCCTGGACAACATAGTGAAACACCATCTGTAAAAAATAAACAAAATTAGCTAGGTGTGGTGGTACACGCCTGTAGTTTCAGCTGCTTGGGAGGCTGAGGTGTAGGGATTGCTTGAGCCAAGGAATTTGGGGGGGCAGTGAGCAAGCTCACACCACTGTACTTCACAATCCAGCATGCGCTGTCTCTCTCTGTCTCTCTCTTTCTCTCTCTCTATTTTGTCATGCACCAAATAGCCAAGGTTGGATGGGAGCGAGCTATTATCTATCTATCTATCATCTATCTATCATCTATCTATCTATCTATCTATCTATCTATCTATCTATCTAATCTATCTATATCTATCTATCATCATCATCTATCTATCTATCTATCTATCTATCTATCTATCTATCTATCTATCTATCTATCTATCATCATCTATCTATCTCCCACCCAGTCTGGGAGGAGTTGCTATACCCCCAAGTAGGTGGGGGTGTGTGTGTATATACATACATATCTCATATGTAGGCCAGGCGTGGTGGCTCATGCCTGTAATCCTAGCACTTTTGGAGGCCAAGGCAGGTGGATCACCTGAGCACCTGAGGTCAGGAGTTTGAGACCAGCCTGGCCAACATGGTGAAACTCTGTCTCTACTAAAAATACAAAAATTAGCCAGGTGTGGTGACAGGCACCTATAATCCCAGCTACTTGGGAGGCTGAGGCAGGAGAATCGCTTGAAGCCAGGAGGCGGTGGTTGCAGTGAGCCAAGATCGTATGACTGCACTCATGCCTGGGTGACAGAGCGAGCTTCCATTTCAAAAAAAAAAAAATATATATATATATATATATATAGAGAGAGAGAGAGAGAGAGAGAGAGCGAGTATGTCCCCACCCAGTCTCTGCCCTGCCCCCATTTTGTCATGCACCAAATAGCCCAGACTATATACCCCCACCCAGTGGTAGCCCCACACCAAGGCTAGTTGGTGCATGACAAAATGACTAATGTCAACGATGCAGGTGAGTTTTGCTTTAGGAAAACCAAACCACACTTGCCCAAATTTTAAGTTGACCATTTGAATTCTGAAGAAAGATTTTTAAAAGAAATTTTTGTATTTTGGCATAATTCTAGATTTACAGAAAAGTTAACAATATAATAAACAGAATTCCCATATCCCCTTCCCCAAGTTTCCCCCTCTGTTAACATCTCATATGACCATGTACATTTGTTAAAGCGTAGAAACTGAGCTTGGGGTGGTCCTCTGAAGGCCACATCAGACTTTATCTGAATTTGAAGAAACACCTTGGAAAAGTCATTCTCCTCTCTTGAGAAGCTAGGATCAGACATGAAGATGAACCACATCTGAGATGACAATATGGGCCATTGGCAAATAGGCTTCAAAGGATACAAATGTGATGGAGCCAAGTTTACAGGATGGCAAGGTATGATGAAGAGACCGTCAGTAGTCGGGAGGCCTCAGTTCCTGCTTGGGTCTGCCATTCACTCTGTGTCTTGGCAAGTCCCCTCACCAAAGTGCCTCAGTTTCTTCATCTGTAAAATGAGAATAACATTCCTTGCCTGGTGCCCCTGGCAGAGTATGGCTGGTACTAGTTTCCCCCTCAAATCCATGCTCCCATCTTCCTAAGAACCTCTGCTTTTTGGCTGACCACATGCCACTCCAATAAGGACTACATTCCCCAGCCTCCCATATAGCAAGGGGAGACCAGGTCACTATGCTCTAGTCAATACGAAAAAAGCAGAAGTGGTGTGCCCATCTTCCTCAGAGAGGTATGCCCTTTCCTCCCATTCCTTCAGCCTGTGGCTGGCAGGAATACTGTCATGGTGGCTGGAGCTCCAGCAGCCATTTTAGATTGTGCCATGACCCGGCAAATGGAAGCTTCACCTGGCAAACAAACATGGCATCAGAAGGCTTCCCTGACATTGTACAACCTATTACCTTTAGACCAGGGTTTCCTAACCTGAGTCCTGTTGACATTGTGGGCTGGATAGTTCTTTGTTGTGGGGGCTGTTCTATGCTTTATAGGATGTTCAGCAGCATCCCTGGCCTCCACCCACTGTACACCAATAGCACTCCCACCCACCAGATTGCCATTGTCCTCTGGGGGCAAAACAACCTCTGGTTGAGAAACCGCTGCTCTGGGACAAATTGCATCCAATAAGAATATGATGCAAGCGGCTGGGCACAGTGGCTCGTGCCTATAATCCCAGCACTTCGGGAGGCTGAGGCGGGTGGATCACCTGAGGTCAGGAGTTTGAGACCAGCCTGGCCAACATGGCGAAACCCCATCTCTACTAAAAATACAAAAAATAATTAGTCGGGTATGGTGGTGGGCACCTGTAATCCCAGCTACTCAGGAAGCTGAGGCAGGAGAATCGCTTGAACCCAGGAGGTGGAGGTTGCAGTGAGCCGAGATTGTGCCATTGTATTCCAGCCTGGGTGATAAGAGAGAAACTCTCTCTCTCAAAAAAAAAAAGAATATAATGCAAGCCACAAATACCAGCCATGTATGTAAATGTTTAAATGTTTTAAAAGTAAAAATAGGCGTGGTGGCTCACACCTGTAATCCCAGCACTTTTGGAGGCTGAGGCCAGTGGATCACCTGAGGTCAGGAGTTCAAGACCAGCCTGGCCAACATGGTGAAACCCCGAATCTATTAAAAATACAAAAATTAGCCACATGTGGTGGCAGGGCACCTGTAATCCCAGCTACTCGGGAGGCTAAGGCAGGGAGAATTGCTTGAACCCAGAAGGCGGAGGTTGCGGTGAGCTGAGATAGCGCCATTGTACTCTAGCCTGGGTGACAGAGCAAGACTCTGTCTCAAAAAAAAGGAAAAAGAAAAGAAATGTAAAATTAATTTTCATAATAGTATTGTATTTAACCAAATACATTCAAATTGTTATTTATTACACGATCAGTATAATAATTACTGAGGGGCTAGGTTACATTCTTTTTTTATATACAGGTTTTACATTTCCAGCACACCTCGATGCAGACCAGCCAGATCTCAAGTGCTCAACAGCCGTATGTGCCAAGTGGGTACCTTAGTGGGTGACATGAACTCTAGACTTCTGGAACTTGAGGGAGAAATAAGCCTCTATCTCTTCTAAGGCACTTCATTTTGGGGTTTCTGTTACTTACAGAGAATGTAATCCTTACCAGCACACAGGGTTTTTGATGAACCACATGCTGTTGGACACTCAAGAAGAAATTAAAGCGAGACTGCTGACCCAGGGCTGAAAAGCAAAGTGCCTTAGAGAAGCCAGGCAAGCCTGCCCTGCACGCTCCGTCACTGTCTTAACGCTCCCAATGGCTCCATTAGGGAGGCATCATCATCTTCATTCCATAAACAAAGATTCTGAGCTTGGAGAGCGTGGTGGGTGCCGTCACGTCCAGCCAAGGTGTCCCCTCTCCAGCTGCGGCACTCAAGCCCCTGCTGCAGGGAGCCTTGGCAGGTGATAACACTGACAGGTCCCTCTCCAGGACTCAGCTGAGCTGCTTTGCCCAAAGTGATGTCCCTTCCCCAGGGCAACCACATCTGTCCATGACTGGTCAAGGTGGTATAGAAAGGCTTAAACCCCTGCCCAAATTCTGGACAACTTGGAGCGCCAGCCTGGCCCTGGAGCTCACATACGATCCACTGAGGCCTCACAGCTTAACTCTGTCCTCTGCTCACTGCTTCCCTCGTTCAAAGCTGCTGATCCCAATATAAACTGTGATAAACATGTGTGCACACGCTTTCCCTCTGGCTAAATTCCGCCCTCTACTTTGGCCATCCTTCAACTCTTATTCATGCCTCAAAACCATCTTCTAAGACGTGAAGCCCCAGTCTTCATCATGATCTCTTCCAAGAGCAGCTGGGAATCCTTTGTGGAGCTGCTAAGGGGGTGACACCTCAGTACTCAGTGGGCTCCTTTCTGCTGCCTCTGCAGGGACCCCGGGCTGATCCTGGGAGCAGAGGACATCTGGTCACAGCACCTTTGCCCAGTATGGGGTGAAGAAAGGAATGCCAGGCCTTAAGACAGGAATGGATAAGAGCCAGAGTATGGTTGTTGAATTTACAGGTCTGGCCTCAAATCCCAGCTGTGGAAGTCAGCCTCCCAAGCCTGTTTCTTCAATCGGAAGGTCAGGTGATTTTCTACTTCTCAGTGTCGGGAGATGACAGTGCATGGCTCTGGGTCTGGTGCAATGTTCTCACCACATGGGAATTGCGAACATTCATAAAATAAAAGAGGAACTGGCAGGCCATCTCCTGCACATCTGTCTCCTCCTCCTCAGCAGACTGGAAGCCCCAGGGGTCCAGACTAGGCCTAATTGTGCCCTGTAACACCCAAGAGTCATGGGCAGAAATATGCATTTTTGTTCACACAGTGTGACTCAAATGCTGTCTCTGTAGGCATTGCTGAATTCTACCCTCCCATAGTTAAAAACCTACAAAGAGAAAGAAGGTAGGCAGTGACCCAAAATACCAAGAGTCATACTTAGGTCATGAGAGCCATCATCCCTGAGAAGCTAAACTCACCTGAACCTAAGCTTCACCACAACCATGAAATGAGGCCTTATTATTCCCAATAGCAAAACCCAGATCCAAAGGGCCTCAGTGTATCATTTTTTCATTTGTATGAAACAAACCAGCCCACACTTTAGTGGCGTATGGCCACAGCCATCTATTTGCTCACGAGCCTGCATTTTGGGCAGGGCTTGGGCGGGCAGGGCTTGCCTTAGTTCTATGAGGTGTGGTTGGAGGCAATCCATTGGGGCATCTTAGACGGGCTCTGCTGGGTGGCCGGAGGGATTGGAGGCTGGCCAGGTCTCCCTCTCCAGTGGGGCATATGGACTCTACCTGGTGGCTCAGAGCTCTGGGAGAGTTAAGAGAAGCTGCCTATCATGCCTGTAATCCCAGCACTTTGGGAGGCTGAGGTGGGTGGATCACATGAAGGTCAGGAGTTTGAGACTAGCCTGGCCAACATGATGCAACCCTGTCTCTAATTAAAATATAAAAAATTAGCTGGGTGTGGTGGCAGGCACCTGTAATCTCAGCTACTCAGGAGGCTGAGGCAGGAATACTGCTTGAACTCAGGAGGCAGAGCTTGCAGTGAGCTGAGATCCTGCCATCGAACTCCAGCCTGCGCAACAAGAAACTTCGTCTCAAAAAAAAAAAAAAAAAAAAAAAGAGAAGCTGCCTAGGGGCCAGCCCAGAAGGGAACAGCATTACTTCCTCTGCATTCTATGGTTAAAGTAAGTCGCAGGGTCAGCCCAGGCGGAAGGGGGAGGGGAGGGAAACAGACACCACCTCTTGATGGGAGAAGCAGCATGAGGTCAATTTACTCCACCCAAGGTCACATATTCAGATGGAGCTAAGTAGTAAACCCAGGTCTGAGCCATCTAATAATATTGACTGCCCTTCCAACAAGGCCTTTGAGGGAGCGTCTACCAGGCGGGAGACCTCCCTCCATCTCCACAGATTGGTTTCACTTCCACTCACCCATCCATCAGGAGGTATCACTTCATGATGGAGCCTCTTAGGAGATCCAGAGTCCTCCTCTGTGTTCCCAGGGCAGCCTCTATGTCCCTGACCACACTGTACTGTCGCTGCTTACCCATGGACCTTTCCTGTTAGAACTCAAGGGCGAGTCCAGCAAAGGACATGTTCTTTCCAGACCACCCCAGAGTGCCTCCCATTTAAACAATGGGTTTGTCATGGATCCTGATGGGGTGGGGTTGGTTGTGGGGGTCGGTGTTCAGGATGTTTCTTTGGCAGTCCCCTTAAGAGTAACCCCTGGGCAAGGAACTGGAAGGAAGCAGGAGGGAGACCCTGAGCAGGACACAGGTCTTGTGACAGCTTCGACTGTCTTCATGGGGAATCCTGGGGCTAAAATACCCCATCAGCACTGTCCTCAATCGGACAGAGATGGCCAAGCTTTTATACTCCTGCTGAGATAGGCATTGGGATGTGGGCTATCCCAGGAGGGACATGACAGAGGGCAAGGCTGCTCTCTGAGCAGGGGCAGTTCCTGGAGAAGCTGATGGCTGGGGGACTGTCTGCTGACAGCACCACCTGTAGCCAGGGAAATATTCTCATTCTCCTAACAGGGCAGAACAGTGGGGAGGTGGCAGTCCTTGAGGGCTGCACAGAGGAAGTGGTTTGCCAGTTGTGACCTGTGGCTGGAGGGAGGGGGGCAGGAACAGCAGAGTGAGGGTTTTACCCACATCCATGCCTGGGGGAGTGGGGAGTTCTGGACCCAGGTCCCCAAGGGATGTCATTTGACTGGATTAATACTCAGGGACAGAATCCCCATCTCCTCTGTGCCAGGTGCTGTGCCATGTACTGGAGGACCAGATAGCACCTGGATATGGGTCAGGGCTCCAGGGAACTCCACTCCCTCCTAATGGCCCTCCCCTCCACCCCATGACCCACTGTCTACACTGCTGCCAGACTGATCTTTCCAAAAGGCAAACATACATATGACTTCTCTGCTTAAAACACAGAATAAAATCCTAGCTCCTTGTCCTGGCCTGCCAGGCCCTCTGATCTTCCCCGCCCTCCTCACCTCATCTCCTAAGCTCTCCCCAAGACCAGCCATGCCAAGTAGGTCTTCCTCAAGGCTTTGGCAGTCACTGTTGCCACGGGGGTGGGGAACTATGCCTGGAACTATTTTTCCCTAGGTGTTGTTCACAGAGATGCTTCCTTTGCATCCATCAGGTCTCAGCTCAATGTCACCTCCTCCAGGAAGCCTTCTCCGATTACTCTTTTGGTACATTCCTTTTTTTTTTTTCCCATGTTTACTCAACTAATATTTATCTTAACTATGTCCCATGCACTGTTCTAGGCAGTGCAGGTAACAGGGTGTTAAGAGAGCCAGGCCCTGTCCTCTTGTAGCTTACAGCCTAATGGGAAAGACAATCAGTATACAAGTAAAAATAAAAAATACAAAAATGTCGGCCTGACTCGGTGGCTCACGCCTGTAATGCCAGCACTTTGGGAGGCCGAGGTGGGCGGATCACCTGAGGTCAGGAGTTCGAGACCAGCCTGGCCAGCATGGCGAAACCCCGTCTCTACTAACAATAAAAAAATTAGCCAGGCGTGATTGGGGGCGCTTGTAATCCCAGCTACTCGGGAGGCTGAGGTAGGAGAATCGCTTGAACTTGGGAGGGGAGGTTGCAGTGAGCCTCGAGATCGCGCCACTGCACTCCAGCCTGGGTGGCAGAGCGAGACTCCGTCTCAAAAAAAAAAAAAAAAAAGCCTGGATTTCAGAGCGTCTGAAGTGCTATGAAAAAACAAGAGCGAGGAAAGGGGACAGAGAGGGCCTAGGCTGGAAATCTCAGAGCCGCTCTGGAGACCGGCCTTGGGCGTAGAGTGGGAAGCAGAGGGCAGAGGGGCCGTGTAGAGCGGGTTGGAGGCGGCAAGGGTCACCTGAGCCCCACATCGGGGGTTGGGGGAGAGCGCCCAGCCGGCCCTAGAGCCCTTTGGCCTGGCCGCCCCGGAGGCGCGCTCGCTCGCCGGAAAGGCACGCGCGGGAGTCAGCCAGGTGCGGTGGCCGCGGGGAGCCGCCCTCCGGGCCGTGCTTCCTGGGGGGCGGGTCCCGCCGCGGTCCCGCCCCTGGGCCGCCGATAAATGTGCCGAGCCGGCCGGCACCGCGAGTTCGGAGCGCGAAGCCGCCGGTGGGAGCTCGGTGCGGCCCGTGTCTGTGCTCGCTGCCACGCCCCGGTGGGCGCGCTGGGAGCTCCAGCTATGCTCTTCTGGCATACGCAGCCTGAGCACTACAACCAGCACAACTCCGGCAGCTACCTGCGGTAAGGGCCGCGCGCCGTCTCCGCGGGGCTCGGGTCGGGCCGGGCTGGCGGGCCGGGCGCCGTTGGACGTCCAGGGGCGGAGAGGCGGCGCCCCTGCTGGGCCCTGGCCTCCCCGCTGTCCGCCTTCTGGGGACTGAGAGACCCGCCCAGCGTCCCGCCTAGGGACTGAGAGACGGACGCCGGCGGGACCCGACTTGCGGAGTTGGGGGTCCGCCGGGGAGGCGGGCGCGCAGAGCCCTATGCCTGCGAGGGCTCCTCCCCGACGGCAGAGAGGGTGCAGGGCGCGCACCTGCCGGCCCGCCGCCTCCCCTGGCCCATCCGCCTCCCGCGGCCCTCCTCTCCCCGGCGTATCGGAGAAGTAGAGGAAACTTCCTGCCAGCAGCCTGGTGCCCGGCCCGGGGAAGTTAGTCCCCTGCTCTTTGCCCGTCTCCGCCGGGGCCCCTTTCCCAGCCTCGCGCCCTCTGCAGTGCCCTTCCTCGGACAAGGGGCGGGCGGCGGCCAGGGGCGGCGGGCGCGGAGGGGCAGGCCGCCCCACTCCCCGCGGTGGTCTTGCGCGTGTTCGCCCGAGGCCCGCGTGGTTATTGCCCTTGATGGAAATCTTTCTTCTTCTGGAGGGATTTGAGTAGTGCCCTTCAGAGGGGGAAAGTAAGTCTTGCGTGTTTTGCACAGTTCCCCACAACCCCCTCTTAGCAGTAGGACCCCGTGTGCTCTCGCTGCCGGATTGTTTTTCCCTGTTCTGCTGCTGGCCGGGACTACTGGGCAGTCATTTCACTTTGTGAACTCGCCTGAACCAGCCTTAGCCTGTCTTTATTTCCATGCTAGTCACGGTTTATGAAATGTGCCTAATTTAACCCAAAGGGCATTTGATATGGGCTCAGGGAAAATGAATTATGAGGCCGAAGGAGTCACAGGCATTGACAGCCCCCATACTAGAGCTACGTTTAAGTGCTAGTTTTGGCCCCAAGAAGTTCCCACTTAGATCTTAAAACGTTATTTGTAATTCCTGGCTGCTGGTAGGTATTTGTCCTCCCTGAAGACATCCCCTTTTCCTGGAGGCGGGGGAATGATTGGGTTTAGCGGATGTATCTGCCGTTTTTATTCATGGGCCAAAGTAGTTGGAGATGGCAAAGGTCTAGAGCCTTAAAGGCTGACAGCCATCCGGCAGACCACGGTGATGTCACCAGAGGGAAGCCCAGGAGGAGATGTTAATCACCCACAGATTAAGTGTCCATTCACTTGCAAGAAATGCTACAATGGAATACATTTTTGCTGTACTGAAGTTTTAGTTGTAGCTTTGCCTAAATTTTAGTTTGCAGCCATTAAGTATGTTGCCATATCTTAACAATGAGTTTGAAGGTGACCCTGAGTTGAAGGTGAGTGTACTTGAAACTTCCTAGATACCTACAATGTCATCACCCCCGTTAGGGAACAATTCTCCCTTGCCTGGGAGGTACAGTTCTGACATCCGCTACCGAGATGGAAGTTTGTCTGGAGTAGCTCAGATACCTTTTAGGATTTGGTGAAAGGAGGAGGGTGAGCGTTGGGAGTGGATGGTGCTGTAAGGCCATATTGGCTTCTGGGGTCATCGGGGGACCATGGATAAAGAAGCCCTTGCCCTTTTTTATTTCACTTCTTGGAAGCTGGGGATTTTGCCCTCAGTGAAGGCCAAGGTGGGGGTTTGTGCATATGCCCCTGGTCCCCTGACTCTAGAGGGAGGGTCTGGTCCTTTTCCTTGTGTTTTTTGTATTTTATTTTTGGTCGTCTCCTCACTTGGCAGAACTTCTGCAAGCTGTCTGACCTCACCAGGGTAGAGGCCTTTACTGCCTTCCCCCTTTCTGTTTGATGTTCTCGTGACTTTTATTCCTTGGCAAATAAGGATGCCAGGCTTGAAATAAGTTACTGTTGAGGGATGGTTCTTAACTTTCTCCGCCCTCCCGCCCCTTTTTAAAAAATTTAAAGGCGGCAGTCCGTGGATTATTAACTTGACATGGTCTGGGCAAACATGAAATTATGCAATCCCCAGTGTTCCTAGAGAACCACCCGGGCTGGGAGTGTGCCCTGCTCTGACAAAAGGAAGACTCCCGGTGGGGGAAGCCGAGACGGCCTTGCACCCTTATTTTTTGGCAGTGGATGGTGACGGGGAAGGTCCACATAGGGCAGGTTTTCCAGGTGTGTGCTCAATGCCAGGCTTTTTCTTCTGAAAATTGATTAGATGTTGATGGGGTGTGTGCCGGGTTTGTGTTGTAGAGACGCTTGTTTATGATGTGCAAGGAACAGATTGTACCAGTGACTCTGTTTATACAGACAAGTGGGGTCAGCTAATTGGATTCCTAGTCAGGGACCCACGAAGGGAAGAGGGTTATCAAGATAAGGGCACTGGCACTTTTTTGGCACCTGTTCATGTGTTGCTCATAATTTAGAGGCTTTACACAAGTCTCGCCTGCCTGTAGGTCATTCATGTTCTCAAGGAATTCTTTGTCCCTTGTAAGGGCATTTTTAAAATGTTGGGTTTTTTGTTTCTTTTTCCTTTTTTTTTTTTTTTAAGAGATGGTGGGGTCACACTATGTTGCCCAGGCTGGTCTCAAACCCCTGGCTTCAAGCAGTCTTCTCACTTCAGCCTCCCAAATTACTGGGATTTCAGGCATGAGCCACTGTTCCTGGCCTAAAAAATACGTCCAGAAACAAGTTCCTCCCTAAGTCGCAGGATGATGACTTCATTTTTTTTTTTTTTTTTTTAATGTGGGAAGTTTTGTTAAGAGGTGGAGGAAAAGAAACTTGGGGCAAGGATTTCAAGATTTCCCACTTGGAGAAGAAAACAGACTGGGTGGGGTGCGGTGGCTCACACCTGTAATCCCAGCACTTTGGGAGGCCAAGGTGGGTGGATCACCTGAGATCAGGAGTTAGTGACCAGCCTGACCAACATGGTGAAACCCTTTCTCTACTAAAAATACAAAAATTAGCCAGGCGTAGTGGCTGATTCCTGTAATCCCAGCTACTCAGGAGGCTGAGGCACGAGAATTGCTTGAACCCGGGAGGTGGAGGTTGCAGTGAGCCGAGATCATGCCACTTGCAGTCCAGCCTGGACAACAAGAGTGAAACTCCGTCCCCGCCGCCCAAAAAAAAAAAAAACCCACACAAACACAGACTTGAAGCCGAGGTCCTTCCTTCCTGTTTGCCTTTTGGACAGATTAGAATGACCCTGAAAACAGTGTCCAGTTGTCCCCTTTTTAGAAGGGATGGAGGAATGTCTCAACCTGGGTACTCAGAGAGGGAAGGAAGTGGTTTGTTCATTTGCATAGTTTACAGAGCCTGGAGGACAGGGTTGCATTGCTATGAGAAGTGGCCGGTAAATGGAATTGTTGATTAAAAAATAAAAATGTATATTTGTTTAGATTTTTATTCTAAAAGTGAAACTTTATGAGTGATCGCTTGTGGATAGAAATCAAATAAATGTCTTAGGGGTCCCCTCGCTGCTAGCCTGTCTCTGGCATGAAGAAGATTTCTGTAGATGTTAGCTAACTTTGCCCTTTTACCTCCTTGATGGGCTGATTGAATCAGTGTTTTGGGGGGTCATTGAGTGAAACTAGAGTCATGAAGGAGCGGTTTCCTCTGTTTTAAAGCATCTGGAGTGTGCGAGGGTTGCAGGCGCGCAGCCAGCATCCTGCGATGTGCGTGCTGTGTCACCCTGGGCCCCAGTGGTCTGCGTCGTCTCTCCAGCTTCGCCCTGGCTCTGTGCAGGAGCCCCCTGGGGCTCTGCTCCTGACCTCTGCTTCCTGTGTGTTTCAGTGATGTGCTCGCTCTGCCCATCTTCAAGCAGGAGGAGCCCCAGCTGTCCCCCGAGAACGAGGCTCGCCTGCCACCCCTGCAATATGTGTTGTGTGCTGCCACGTCCCCAGCCGTGAAGCTGCATGAAGAAACACTGACCTACCTCAACCAAGGTAGTGGCCGGAGGCCCCGGGCCAGGGTGGACCCCAGAAGCAGTGCGGAGTTGATGTGAAAGGCCCATTTGGGCCTTGTGACTTTGTTACGGTGGGTGAGGTGGGGCTCGGGAAACAGAACAGGTGCAGATTCAGATTCCGTTTCCCAGCTGTGTGACCCCCTCCAGCCTCAGTGTCTTCATCTGAAAAGTGGAAACATCAGATACCTTACGTGGGTAACAGGGTAACACTCTGCATTCCTCCTGTAGCCCCTCCATGAAGCAGATGCTAGCATTATTACTGTTTTTCCCTCCCTCCCTTCCTCCCTCCCCTCCTTCCTTCCTTCCTTCTTTCTTTCTTTTTTTTTTTTTTTTTTTTTTTTTCCTTTTTTGAGGGAGTCTTGCTCTGTTGCCCAGGCTGGCATGCAGTGGCATGATCATGGCTCACTGCACCCTTGACTTCCTCAACCCAAGTGACCCTCCCACCTTAACTTCCTGAGTAGCTGGGATCACAGGTGTGGACCACCATGCCCGGCTAATCTTTAAATTTTTTGTAGAGCTGGGGGGTCTCACTGTGTTGCCCAGGCTGGTCTCAAACTCCTGGGCTCAAGTGATCCACCTGCCTGGGCCTCCCAAAGTGCTGGGATTATAGGCCTAAGCCACTGCACCTGGACACATTGTGACTATTTATTATGACCATGATTGTGTCCTTTGAAGACATACACTGAGTACCGTCAGCATCCCGGGTCCTGGAGCTGCACCTGGCAGTGGTGGGATGGCTGGCCTGTGTCCTGCACAGCACTGGAGCAGGGTTCCATCCATGCTAGACAAAAGCCCTCTGTGGCGATGGGGACAAGTTCCCTCACCATGTCCTGAGAGAAACAGGCTTTGGAGTTTGAATTCCAACTCTGGCACTTCCTAGCTCTGTGACTTGGAGCTGCCTTTTTTTTTTCTCTGAGCCTCAGTGTTTTCATGTGTAAAACAAGAAGTATAATTTTGTGGAGTTTAAAAGAATGAAGGTCTGTGAGGTGCCTGGTATGATAGTGGTTGTTCAGTTGCTGGTTCCCTTTTCCAGAACACGTGGGCAAGTGTCCTGATGGATGGTGTTTTTGTGGTTCTTTCATGATTGTGAGTATGTGGTTTTTGCACTTTCTTCCTGGGTCATCTCATGGCCACCTTGGCATCATGTGGATTTGTCACCTTCTACTTTATCTTTTATTGTTTGTGTGCCCCAGACATGAAACAGTTCTGGCCACCCACCCAGGCATCCAGCAAGGATGAGCAAAGGACTGTGTGTTTGCTTTACCCCTGACTGGTATGATACCCCTCTACTTTCAATGGGCAGAGCAGATGGGCAGAGGAATGCTGGTTTCTGTGGGGTCACAGGGAATTGCGGGGGAGCTGCAGTGTCGTAGCAATTTGTCTTACATGTGTAGCTTCCTCTCCGCGAACTTTGATTCCTCAATTTGGGGAGCCAGCCAGGGTGGAAGTCCAACGTGGTTATCAGGCTCTCTGCTTACTGCTGAACTTGCTAGCTTCTGGGCCAAGAAACTAGCTCAGAAGTAGCAGCTGGCTCTGTCTGCCTCCCTCTGGGTAGAAGCAACCCCCTCTCATTGTGGAGGGGCCGCAGTGGAAGTTGATGCTTTATCCCTAAGGGCAGCTCTGCTGGCCTCAGTTGATCTTGCTCAGCCGAGCTCCCTCAGCTTTAGAGCTTCCTGCTCAGGCCCGGAGACCTGTGCACCATCTGCAGTGGACGGTGGCCATGGTTGGTGGGTGATGTGGCCAAGTGTGCATCTGTGCCGCTGTGTGGAATGGTTTTTGCCATTTGCCTTTCACTTTCATGGAAGGTCAGGTGCTACCAACTGGTTATGTACCTTTGAGCACTTTCTTTCCTCTTTGGGCCTCTGCTTTTTTGCTTAAATTTAGCAGGGAAAAATGAGATGTTTATAGCATCCATTGAGCTTTGATGTGGTTCTTCTTGTTGGCTAAGTCCTGTGGTGCTGAGGAGTGGGTCCAGTGTCTGAGGTCTTGCTCCTGGACCAAGATATTGTGTGTCTGTCCCTGCCCTGGCCCCTGCTCCGGTTGGTAAGGCCATTAGCTGAGTTCCTTACCTTTCCTTCACCCCTTCCAACTGCGTTTTTTTTGAAACAGAGTCTTGCTCTGTCTCCCAGGCTGGAGTGCAATGACACGATCTCGGTTCACTGCAACCTCTGCCTCCTGGGTTCAAGCAATTCTCCTGCCTCAGCCTCCCAAGTAGCTGGTTTTTCAGGCGTGTGCTACCACACCCAGCTAATTTTTGTATTTTTAGTAAAGACGGGGCTTCTCCATGTTGGCCAGCCTGGTCTTGAACTCCTGGCCTCAAGTGATCCACCTACCTTGGACTCCCAAAGTGCTGGGATTACAGGTGTGAGCCACCAGGCCTGGCCACCCCCTAGGTGTTTTTTTTTCTTTCTTCTTTTTGAGACAGAGTCTTGCTCTGTCACCCAGGCTGGAGTGCAGTGGTGCAGCCTCGACTCACTGCAACCTCTGCCTCCTGGGTTCAAGTGATTGTCCTGCTTCAGCCTCCCAAGTAGCTGGGATTACAGGCGTGTGCCACCACACCCACCTAATTTTTGTATTTTTAGTAGAGACGGGGTTTCACCATGTTGGCCAGGCTGGTCTCAAACTCCTGATCTCAGGTGATCCACTTGCCTCAGCCTCCCAAAGTGCTGGGATTACAGGTGTGAGCCGCTGTGCCCGGCCTACTAGGTTTTTTTAAAAAGAGTTTTAAAAGTTGATCCTCTCATAGATCAGTTAAAAGAGAGAAAGAGGAGTTACCCCTATGGTCTCATCATCTCATGTTAATTTGATATGTTATATTTTTAAAATTATATTTTGTAGGTTATTAAAATAATCTACTTTTAGAAAGTTTGAATAATTTAGAAAAGCAAAAGGAAGACAATTAAAACAAAATTAAAATCCCCTCCGATTTCACCAGAAACCACTGCTAACCTTATTTCTACATGTTTGTATATATATCTTTCTGTGATTATGCTACAGACATACATCCTTTTTTTCAGTTACTATATTTGTCAGCCGTCTCATGTCATTGAAAGTGATTTGAGGACTTGCATTTTTGTAATGGCTGCATAGTATTACATTGTATATTTCTATGACTTTAACTGTTTCATATTATGGCCACTTAGTTTCCAGTTAGAAATTAAATACTATTATGATGAACAATATCCTTGCATATAAATCTTCCTGTGAAATGTTGATTATTTATGTATTTTAAAAATAAATACCTAAGAAGTAGAATTTCTGGATCAAAGGGTTTGAACATTGAGGCTTTTGATGCATATCACCAAATTGCTTTCTCAGAAGAAGTACCAATTTACGTGCCAGCCAGCAGTATACATTTTATTGTCTCTTTTCCAATATTGGTTATTGTTTTTTGTCATTTGATTAGTGAAATACGGAATTTAATCCTAAACTAACATTTCTTTTCTTTTTTGAGCTGGGGTCTGGCTTGGGTTGCCCAGGCTGGACCCAAATTTCTGAGCTCAAGTGATCCTCCCTCCTCAGCTTCCTGAGTAGCTGGGACTATAGGTGTGTACCACCACCCCTGCCTTAAATTAGCATTTCTGTGATTGTTAATGCAGTTGGATATTTTAAAATACATTTATTGATCTTTTTAATTTGTTTGTTATATTCCTGTCCTTTGCACATTTTTGTTGGGATGTTTATGTTTTATGGATAAGGGCATACTATTTATGAAGAATACCAACCTTTTAGCTCCCATTTTTTGCCAGTATTTTTCTCTGATGGTTGCAGGCCATTTAACTTTCATTGGGTGATAACTATATTTATGGTGTAAGGTATATGTGTGATTTTTTTTTTCTGTAGAGATCTATTTTAAATATGTCTATAGTCAAATCTTTCATTCTTTGAAAATAAACTTTTCTTTTATGCTTAAAAGAAAATGCCTGCTCATCCCAAAATCAATTAGCTGAGTAGTTTTCTGAATTTCATTTAGAGGCATCTAAATTTTAACACTTACTGAAATGCATTTGGGAATTATGATGTGATATGAAGATCTGAGTTTGTTTATTTTCTAGTTATTGCCTGACTTTTCCTACCTTTATCTCACAAATTTAAAAAGTCAATTCTGAAACATTTTTTGTTGGCTTTTTTTTTTTTTTTTTTTGAGACAGGGTCTTGCTCCATCACTCAGACTGGAGTGCAGTAGCTCCATCTCAGCTCACTGCAGCCTCTGCCTCACGGGCTCAGGGGATCCTCCCACCTCAGTCTCCTGAGTAGCTGGGACTACAGTTGTGCGCCACAACACCTGGCTAATTTTTGTAATTTTGGTAGAGATGGGGTTTTGCCATGTTTCCCAGTCTGGTCTTGAACTCCTGGGCTCAAGCAGTCCTTCCACGTCAGCCTCTCAAAGTGCTGGGACACTTGTGATACATTAAAAAACCCATCATTCTCAGCAAACTAACACAGGAACAGAAAACCAAACTCCGCATGTTCTCACTCATAAGTGGGAGTTGAACAATAAGAATATATGGGCACAGGGAGGGGAGATCACACACTGGGGCCTGTCGGGGGGTGGGGGGCAAGGGGAGGGATAGCATTAGGAGAAATACCTAATGTAGATTACGGGTTGATGGGTGCAGCAAACCACCATGGCACATGTATACCTATGTCACAGACCTGCACGTTCTGCATGTGTATCCCAGAACTTAAGTATAACTTAAAAACAAACCATATCCTAAGTTGTAAGGCAAGCAACAGACCCTTGTCTGCAAGCAACAGACAGACTTGACCTGTGCTGCTGATGTTCTTGCCGAATTACTCATTGAACTAATTTTTGTAGCTTAGAAATATGTTTTCCTATGTCAGAGAGGTTCCTTTCATTATTCTTTTTAGCCATTCCCAATAATTTATTCTTACAGAGGATTACAACCATTAAGACTTCATTCTCGACTGGGCGCGGTGGCTCGTGCCTGTAATCCCAGCACTTTGGGAGGCTGAGGCGGGTGGATCATCTGAGGTCAGGAGTTCAAGACCAGCCTGGCCAACGTGGTGAAACCTCATTTTTACTAAAAATACAAAAATTAGCTGGGCATGATGGCGGGCACCTGTAATCCCAGCTACTTGGGAGGCTGAGGCAGGATAATTGCTTGAACCCAGAAGGCAGAGGTTGCAGTGAGCCGAGATTGAGCCACTGCACTCTTGCTTGGATGATAGAGTGAGACTCTGTCTCAAACAAAAAAAAAAAAAAAAAAAAAAAGACTTCCTTCTATACTTTTTCTTAAAAAACCAAATGGATGAGATTATGCTTTATGCATTTGTTTCTTGCTTTTATTAAATACTGTTCTTGTAATAACATTTTCCATTATTATTAAAAGTATCCTAAACATGTAAAATGTCTACATGTTATTTCTTTTTTATTTTTGAGATGGAGTCTCACTCTGTCGCCCAGGCTGGAGTGCAGTGGTGCAATCTTGGCTCACTGCCAGCTTCGCCTCCTGGGTTCACGCCATTCTCCTGCCTCAGCCTCCCGAGTAGCTGGGACTACAGGCGCCCACCGCCATGCCTGGCTAATTGTTTGTATTTTTAGTAGAAACGGGGTTTCACCATGTTAGCCAGGATGGTCTCGATCTCCTGACCTCGTGATCCGCCCGCCTCGGCCTCCCAAAGTGCTGGGATTACAGGCGTGAGCCACCGCGCCCAGCCTCTACATGTTATGTCACTGTTTCCTTTTGTTATTTAGGGCAGAATATTGTCATAACTGCTGGAAAAAATACACAATGTAATTGTTTTAGTGTCTGCCTCCCATAATAGAATGGCAGTTCTATAGGGCTGAGCCATGTATTAAATATATATATATTTTTGAGACGGGGTCTTGCTCTTTCACCCAGGCTGAATGCAGTGGCACAATCATGGCTCACTGCAGCCTCCACCTTCTAGAACAATTAGTCCTCTTGCCTCAGCCTCTCGAGTAGCTGGGACAAACATGTGCTACCACGCCCAGCTAATTTTTCTATTTTTTGTAGAGACAAGATCCCGCTATGTTGCCCAGGCTGGTCTCAAACTTCTGAGCTCAAGCAATCCTCTTTGGCCTCCCAAAGTGTTGGATTATGGCATGAGCCACCACCTGGCCCCTAAAATTTTAAAGTATAGGCTGAGGAATACCCCTTTTCCTAAATGCTTGGGATTGGAAGTATTTTGGATTTTGGATTTTCTTGCATTTTTGGATATTTGCATATCCATAATGAGATGTTTTGAGGCTCTGACCCACATCTAAACACAAAATTCACTTATGTTTCATATACACCTTAGGCACATAGGATGAAGGTAATTTTATACAATATTTTAAATAATTTTCTTTATAAAAGAAAACGTGTGTACATTGAGTCATCAGAAAAGGTGATCTCAGCCACCCATGTGGACAATATGTGGGGTCACATCAGGACTCAAAAAGTTCCAGGTTTTGGATTTTTGGATTAGGGATGCTCAACCTGTATCCTCAGTATTAAGCTGGGTGCCTTGAGAGTATAGTAGGTGCTCTGTAAATATTTAGAAAATCTGAAAATAGGCATGATTTTATCCACCCCCCCATCAGTAATGCTGCACTAGATATCTTTTTCAGCGTACCTCAATTAAGTAGCTTATTCTTCATCATATGACCAAAAGGCATTGATACAATTGGGTTTTGTTTTTTTTTTTTTGAAACAGAGTCTCGCTCTGTTGCACAGGCTGGAGTGCAGTGGTGTGACCTCGGCTCACTGCAACCTCCGCCTCCCGGGTTCAAGCGATTCTCCTGCCTCAGCCTCCCGATTAGCTGGGATTACAGGCGCCCACTACCACGCCAGGCTAATTTTTGTATTTTTAGAGACTGGTTTTAGCCATGTTGGCCAGGCTGGTCTTGAGCTCCTGACCTCAGGTGATCCACCCGCCTTGGCCTCCCAAGGTACAATTCTTAAAAAGTAGTTTTGACACATCGTTCAAGACATTTTTGGTTAATTGAAAAGCCTGCTATTAAGTGTTTATAAGGCTCTATGGTAGTTATTACATTATTCTTGTGAAGCCATCACAGGTCCTCTCCTCTTCCTTATAATGATGTGTTTAAAGTTCTCTGAAAACATGGAAAAGATGCTATAGGCATAAATCAAAAAGTCGCTTAAACCACTGGATGCCCATTTCTCAGTGCAGTGTCAAACCAATGCCTTGAGGACATGTGGCTTGGACATGTGTGTTTCATAGGGATGTCCTATCACCAAGCCCAGTGGCTAGTTTTAGATACGGTGAAAATGATTTGAAAAACAAAGTCTGTTCTCTTCCTCTGAAAAGGTCCTTCCAAGGGGTAGATAGAGAGTTGAATAGAGGTTTGCAAACTTCCAGATAACTTCCTGTTTGTCAGTGGCCAAAGGTCATTGTAGACATATCTTCCTGAAGGCTGGAGCCTGAGGGAAGGGATGAGGAGGGTGTGGAGGGATGAGAAGGGATGTGGAGGAGGAGGAGTCCCCGAGAGCAGAGAAGAGAGAACCCCGGGCAATCTGCATGGGGATTTCTGGCTTTGAGATAAGAAACAACATTGCAAGAATGACTTGCGGTGGGGAATGCTTTGATATTTTCTGTCAAAACAACTCTTGAGTCTTAAGTACAGTAATGAATTTTCATAATATGCTTACTTTCATTCATTCATGGAGTAAAATTTCCTATTTATTGGTTGGAGGAGGATGGTGGCTTGGTGAGAAGAGAGAAAAGCCACATGCAAAGGCAAGCATGGGGGTGCAGTTGAACACATTGTCTATCCCAGGAATCCTAAGCGGTTCAGGATGATGAGGGTTTCAAACACAAGGGGAAATGTGAATGATATGGCTGGAGAGGTAGACCAGATGTCTGACCTAGAACTCCACCTGCCTTGCTGAGGCTAAACCATCTGGCAACCACCTGGGCAAGTCACTGAACCTTTCTTTGCCTCCAATTCCTTACCTGTAAGATGGGGGAAGTAAACTCCCTACAAAGTAGGTGCTACTATGTGGGTAAAATGAGCCAATGCATGTAGAACACTGAAATGCCGGGCACATAGCAAGCACTTACGTGTCAGCCATTGTTATTAATAAAGAGGAATCATCTCACCAGTCCTGTTTTGTAAGTTAACAAGGTCATTGAGTTGAGACTTTGATAACTTTTGCTGATTTTTATCCTTTCTTTTCCCAATTCAGAGATTAACAGAGGGTTGGCTCTAAAGCTAAGAACTGTATCTCTTAGAGTTAAACGGTGGTAGCTTTGGGAAGGCCTGCTTCACTTTTCCATTCATTCTTCACTCGCTGTACAACCACATGAGGGACATAACCCTGAGGAGAATTTCCTATGCAAGGTGTCGAAATAGCATTTTAGAAATAAAGTTCACAAAAAGCACTGAACTCTTAAATGCCATAAACTGTCATGTTAAGGAGGGTTTGTATTACCTGGTAGGCGAGAACCTCAGCCTTTAGGGTGGTACTTCTTTGTTAGCACTTGAGAAGTTGGAAGGCACTTTCTGATATTCTCTTCTGAGTTGTTCGCCCAAGAAGCGTCGTTCCCATCTTACAGATGACCAGCTGAGAGGTGAAATCAGGCTCCCCTCTTATATCACGTAAGTTTGAAAGCCAGGGGAGTGATTGAACTGGGGTGCAATAATAAAGGGAGTTCTGGAAAGGGAAGCACCCTTTCTTTCTCTGGCTGCTTTTTCTTGGAGTTCCTGCAGGCAGGATTCTAGGCTAGGCACTTCGGTGCAGGAGCTCTGTCACTTGGTACTCCTGATGCAGCTCTGAGGGAGGGTGGATGAAGCTTTGTGGGGGGAAGGAATGGAGTGGGGAGAAAATGCTTCCTTGGAGAGGAAAAAAACATCCATTATCAGTTCTTCCTACCCTACCCCAACCCTCCTGTTTTCCACCCACAGCAGTCCCAGGGAGGGAGATAAGAGCTTCAGGGGAAAGTCCTGTCTTCCCTGCTCCTAGAACCAAACAGATTTGCAGGTCTGTCTTTTTGACCAGCTTCTGCTCCAGGGAAATCACTTAATCCTTGGAGCCCGAGTTTCCTCATTTATGAAACCAAGACAGTTTCACTTTGTGGGTTACATGAATAACAAATGTCTGGCAAACAGTAAGTACCCAGTTATATTTTTCCTTCTTACCAATTATATCAGTGACTTTGAATTTAAGGAATGAGGCAAAGGATTAGTTATTTTGTTTATTATCTTTTCTCCATAGCTGAAGTTTTCTTTGCAGATTAATTTTTAGCCTGAAGTTTGGGAATATAAACTGAATAAACCAAATGACTTTAAAATATATTACTTAAAAAAATGTTTTCCCCTTATTTTTTCGTGAGTATAAAGTAGTACGTTCTTATTATAAAATAGAACAACTAAACCATATATACTCTAGAAAAATGTACCATAGTTCTACCTTTCAGCTTTTTCTTAGTCATACCTTAACCCATATATATCTGCTTCCGTACACAAACATGCATATAACCTTATATATGTTCCCACGTGTACCTTTTGCTTTTTAAGAGAAATGGGATCATAATTATATTTACTGTTTGACAACTTGCCTTTTTTTTTTTTTTTATTTTTATTTTGAGACGGAGTCTTGCCCTGTCACTCAGGCTGGGGTGTGGTGGTACGATCATGGCTCACTGCAACCTCTGCCTCCGGGGTTCAAGCGATTCTCCAGCCTCAGCCTCTCAAGTAGCTGGGATTACAGGCACCTGCCACCACGCCCAGCCAATTTTTGTATTTTTAGTAGAGACGGGGTTTCACCATGTTGGCCAGGTTGGTCTCGAACTCCTGACTTCAAGTAATCTACCTGCCTTGGCCTCCCAAAGTGCTGGGATTACAGGCGTGAGCCATCATGCCCAGGCAACAACTTGCTTTAAAAAAAAAAAAAATTGTGTGTTTCAGAGATAGAGTCTCGCTCTGTTGTCCAGGCTGGAGTGGAGTGACACAATCATAGCTCACAGCAGCCTAGAGCTCTTGGCTCAAGCAATTTTCCCCTCCTCAGCCTCCTAAAGTGTTAGAATTATAGGTATGAGCCACTGTGTCCTGCTGCTTTTTTTTTTTTCCCCAGACAAAATATCTTCCATGTCTTTCCACATGGGTACATTAAAAAATATAATAAGCAAAATCTGATCTTTACTGGTTACACTGCGATCATTGTATGGCTGTTGTATAGCTTGTTCTGTTGAGGAACATTAGGCTTGTTTCCATGGTTTTCATAGTTACAACCTGGTGCTCTAGTAATCCATGAACACCTATGTATATCTTTGTGTTTAAGCGGGAGTGAAAATAGCTGTAGGATACACACCTAGAAATAGAATTGCCAGCACTACATTTTGGTAGATAGTGCCAGATTGCCTTCCAGTGAAGTTGTGCCAGTTTATACTTTGTGAACAATAACTATCTGAATACTTGTTTATTTTCTCCTCCCTTATCTTTTTCCAGTCTCTGCCACACATGAAATATAAACTTGAGGGCAGAGAACTTGGTCATCTCGTCCACTGCAAGGCCTAGCCCAGTGTCTAGTATACATCACTTCTTTAAATGACTGAAGAAGGTCTGTTTTTCTTTGCCTTTGCCAACACTGTTTACCCTTTGGAACCAGTGGGGAAAATATAGGGTCTTCTTCTTTTAATTCTCCTTTCCTCAATGATGTGAAATATTTTTTCATTTTATTATTCTTTTTACCTTTCATGTGATTTACCCATTTTTCTAGTGACATTTTCATCCTTATTTATTTGTAAGAGCTCCTTGTATATTTGGGATATTATAATATGCACTGGAAATATTTTCCTACTTTTTCATTCATTCCTTTTTAAATTAGTTTATTTCTTTTACATTTTTTTTTTTTTTTTGAGATGGAATCTTGCTCTGTTGCCCAGGCTGGAGTGCAGTGGTGCGATCTCTGCTCACTGCAACCTCTGCCTCCCAGGTTCAAGTGGTTCTCCTGCTTCAACCTCCTGAGTAGCTGGGATTACAGGTGTCTACTACCACATCCAGCTAATTTTTGTATTTTTAGTAGAGTCAGGGTTTTGCCATGTTGGCCAGGCTGGTCTCGAACTCCTGAACTCAAGTGATCCGCCGCAGCCTCCCAAAGTGCTGGGATTATAGGCATGAGCCACCAGGCCCGGCCTCTTTTACATAATTTTTGCTGTTTGGTTTTAATTTATAGAGAAAGGGTCTCTATGTTGGCCAGGGTGGTTGACAACTGTTGGCCTCAAGCAATCTTCCAGCCCCAGCCTCCCAAAGTGCTGGGATTATAGGCATGAGCCACTGCACCCAGCCCATAATAAAAGTTTTTTTGTTGTTGTTTTGACAGGGTCTCACCTCTGTCACCCAAGCTAGAGTGCAGTGGTGCGATTACAGCTCACTGCAGCGTCAACCTCCTTGGCTCAGGTGATCCTCCTGCCTTAGCCTCCCTAGTAGCTGGTACTACAAATGGCCGCCACCAAGCCTGGCTAATTTTTGTATTTTTGTAGAGTTGGGATTCTGCCATGTTGCCCAGGCTGGTCTCAAACTCTTGGACTCAAGCCATCCACCCCGCCTCAGCCTCCCAAAGTGCTAGGATTACAGGTGTAAGCCACCACGCCCAGCCATAAAAGTTTTTAAGATAAATTTTTATTATCAGGTTTACTGGACTTCACCTTAATTATTTTTGTATTTCATGTCCCATTTAGGAAATGCCTTCTTCACTTTAATATTTTAATAATATCCATCTTTTTTTAAATAAAAAAAAAAAAGCCTTTCCCTAATCTTTGATACCTTGACATTTATTATGGTGCATAAGGAATGAATTAGGGCTGCAACTCTGTTACTTTCCAAATGGCCGTCATCACATTGTCCCACAATAACTGACTGAATGTAGAACCTTGAAATAGTGGAATAATATGCAGCTGTAACAAGAATGAAGAAGGTCCTTTTTTATGGCCGTGAAAGGTATCTAGTATGTGTTATTAAAGTAAACACCTTTCCCTCATTCCCTCAAACACCAGCCTGAATGACACTATTAATTAGCCTTTCCTAGAAACTGAGTGTCACATTGAAAGTGGTGAATGTTGGAATTGGATGTACCCAGCTCTCAATTCTGGTTCTTCTCTTCTTTCCCAAGCTACTGAACCTGTCAACTGCATTTTCTGTAAAATAGGCATAACACTTACCTCAGTATAGTCTGGAGAATGATATAATATTTTTGTTGTATTTTTTTGCCACACAAGGATACTTTATTTTGGCCATATAAAATTTAGAAATGTTAGCCAGGCATGGTGGCACACGCCTGTAGTCCCAGCCACTCTGGAGGCTGAGGCAGGAGGATCGCTTGAGCCCAGGAGGTTGAAGCTGTAGTGAGCCGAGATCGTGCCACTGCACTCCAGCCTGGATAACAGTGAGACCCTGTTACTAAATAAATAAATAAATAAATGAGAAAGATACTATAGGCCAAAACTTAAAAAAAATGTAAATATATATAAAAATGTTTAATCGGCAAAGAATGTGGTAAACCACGTCCAAAGGTTTAAAAGAAAAAAACAACAAAGAACAAACGCTTTCCAAAATGTCAGCTCTCCATAATTTGTGAATCTCAGGTTAAACTAATAATAAAATACCAATAAATTAACAGGGGATGTGTTTTGTTATTTTTGTTTGTTTGTTTTAGAGAGACAGGCTCTTGCTGTGTCACCCAGGCTGGAGTACAGTGCTGTGATCGTAGCTCACTGCAGTCTTGAATTCCTGGGCTCAAGCAATCTTTAGCCTGGCTAACTTGTATATTTTATAGAGACACGGTCGCCTTGTGTTGCCCAGGTTGGTGTTGAGCTCCTGCTTTGGCCTCCGCAGTACTGGGATTACAGATGTGTGCCACCATGCCTGGACTTCTTTGTTGTTTTAAAAACCAATCAGAATGTATTGAAATAAATATGAGGTTACTTGTACAGATTGCTTATCACAGCTTACAGCACATAGACATGATTTTTAGGGCTGGGCGTGGTGGCTCATTGTCTGTAATCCCAGCACTTTGGGAGGCCAAGGCAGGCGCATCACTTGAGGTCAGGAGTTCGAGACCATCCTGGCTAACACGGTGAAAACCCATCTCTACTAAAAATACAAAAAATTAGCCAGGCATGGTGGCACATGCCTGTAGTCCCAGCTACTCGGGAGGCTGAGGCAGGAGAATCGCTTGTACCCAGGAGGTGGAGATTGCAGTGAGCCGAGATCGCGCCACTGCACTGCAGCCTGAGTGACAGAGCGAGACTCCATCTCAAAAAGAAAAAAAAAAAAGATTTTTAATGTTTCATAGGTGTCTACATGGTCATGTCAAACTTTAGTTATATTTTAAGTAGTAATGGGCCAGTTAATTAAAGCATCATACTTACATGATTGAATTCCACACAGTGCAATTACAGAATAATATGTTCTTAATCATCACATTGCTGGATGTGGTGGTTCATGCCTATAGTACTAGCTACTTGGGAGCCTGAGATAGGAGGATCCCTTCAGCCCAGAGTTCAAGAGCAGCCTGGGCAACGTTGCAAGACCCTATCTGTAAAATAATAAATAATATGGCCGGGTGCAGTGGCTCATGCCTGTAATCTCAGGACTTTGGGAGGTGGAGGCTGGTGGATTGATTGAGGCCAGGAGTTCGAGACCAGCCTGGCCAACATGGTGAAACCCCATCTCTACTAAAAATACAAAAATTAGCTGGGCGTGAAGGCAGGTGCCTGTAGTCCCAGCAAACTACTCAGGAGGCTGAGGCAGGAGAATCGCTTGAACCCGGGAGGCAGAGATTGCAGTGAGCCAAGCTCGTGCCACTGCACTCTAGCCTGGGCAACAGAGTGGGACTCCATCTCAAAAAAAAATTAAAAAATAAATAAATAATGAAAAAAATAATTATATTAAAATCATCTATATTTTGGAAATACTTTGAAGAAAAAAGAGCCAGCCAAAAGATTTTCTGTCCACGTTGAAGTGTGTCATAAAGCACGGAAGCATTGGAAGCCCTGGCGAGTCACTCAGCAGCACTTAATACAGAGCAGGGCAGGTCACCCTTTCACTGGGGATGCAGTAGACTTCCTCGATGGAGAACGGATTAAAGCAAGTCCCTAAAATTTTATTTCATGACTTGGTGACCCATCTGGAAAAACAGACACACAGTCACTCACTGAAACATCAAAACCTTGCTAGTCCCAAGTGACTGCAACTGCCTACCTGGAACCCTGCTGGTGTCTGCCTCTAAACCAAGCAGTTGCCTGGCAGTCAAGGACAGACCATTAGTGGGGCTGGAGGAGAGGACCCTGGTTTAATAAACTTTACACTCTCACCTTGCTCTGGTCACTGCAGAAATAGGGTTATGATTTATATGGTACATTATGGAAAAATCACATTAACAGGCTAGGAACATCAAAGGGTCTCAGTAAGTGTTACTTTCCTTCTGCCACTAACTTTGGCAATTTTTTGTGGATATTTGGAGGAGGAGAGAGGGAAGGAAGGTCAGAGATGGGAAGACTCACTTTGCTGTTAGTAAAATGGGATCCTGAGTCGGGTTTCAGGGGTCACTGTACTATGGTTAGAATTACTACTTGGGAAAAAAAAACTATTAAAAAAAATAAAGATTAAATCCCAGCACTTCGGGAGGCCAAGGTGGGCAGATCACTTGAGCCCAGGAGTTCGGGACCAGCCTGGGCAACATAAGGAGACACCATCTCTACAAAAAATATAAAAATTAGCCAGGCGCGGTTTCACACATCTGTGGTCCTAGCTACTCGGGAGACTGAGGTGGGAAAATTGCTTCAACTCTGGAGGTCCAGGCTGCAGTGAGCCGAGATTACATCACTGCACTTCAGCCTGGGCTACAGAGTGAGACCTGTCTCAAAAAAAAAAAAAAAGATTACTACTTGGAAGAATGTGTACAGAGTCTGCTCTGAATGAGGAAGGTGTTTTGTTTTAAAGGAGCCACTCTTGACCAGGCACGGTGGCTCACCCCTGTAATCCTAGCACTTTGAGAGGCCGAGGCAGGCCGATCTCCTGAGGTCAGGAGTTCGAGACCAGCCTGGCTAACATGGCGAAACGCCGACTCTACTAAAAATACAAAAATTAGCCAGGTGTGGTGGCTCATTCCTGTAATCCCAGATACTTGGGAAGCTGAGGCAGGAGAATCACTCAAACCTGGGAGGTGGAGGTTGTGATGAGCTGAGATTGCATCACTGCACTCCAGCCTGGGTGACAGAGCAAGACCCTATCTCAAAAAAAAAAAAATAAATAAATAAAAAATAAATAAATAAAGTAAAATAAAATAAAGGAGTCACTCTACTGAAGTAGCTACCATGATTGTTCCAACCCCATCATTTCACAAGAGAAGGAAGGAAGCCCAGAGTAAAGATGGAATGTTTATGGGTCATACAGCCTGCACTGGGACTGGGAATGGGCGGGGATCTGTTTTCACTAAGCACCACAGTGATCAATAGGTATACTAGGGTTTGTTAGCCACTGCATTGAGGGTGTGACAGGTGACTTGCTGCTTTTCTTCCCCTCTTTCTTTCCATGGGCAAAGAAGACAACTGTGCAAAGAAAATGCCCTGGCTCTGTGCTTTGCAGGTTGGGGATCTCCCCTGTGCCCAGCCAGGTGCTCTGTGCTTGGGTGGATTTGGGAGATTCTTGACCTTCCTCTGCCATTCTCCAGCCAGTGACTCTGCCTGGAAGCTTCCATTTGGGTGTTTAGAGGACCTTGTGAGTCCTGAGTGGTACAGAGAAACCACACATGTCCTAGGAATTCACAGAGAGTGGGCAAGAGTAGATTCCTAAAGTATAAGGGCTGGAGGGAGCCTACTTCCAATGTCCATGGACCAGCATCGCCTGCAAGTTTGTTAGAAATGCAGAATCTCGGGCCTGCTGCAGGACAACTGAATCAGAATCTGTAGGTTGCCCCGCGGTTATGAACATATTACAGTTTGAGAAGCACTGATCTAGCCTTTCTACCCACCACCCTCCCATTTTATAGGTGGGTAAATTGAGGTTCAGAGATGCTATGTGACTTGTCTAAGAACATAGAGTGGTACTTCAGTTGGTCTCCTTCTTTTAAAAAACTTTTTTTTTTTAATTCTTTTAAGAGATGTTGTCTTGCTCTGTCTCCCAGACTGGAGTACAGTTGTATAATCATGGCTCACTGTAGCCTCAAATTTCTAGGCTCAAGCGATCCTCCTGCCTCAGCTTCCTGAGTAGCTGGGACTATAGGAGCGTGCTACCACACCCTGCTAATTTTAAGAAATTTTTGTAGAGACAGGGTCTTGCTATTCCTGCTGGTCTTGAACTCCTGGGCTCCTACCTCAGCTTCCCTAGCAGCTGGGATTACAGGTGAGAACTGTGGTGCCTGGTTTAAAACATTTTTATTTTTATTGAAAAAATATATATATTTCAAGAAAAAGACAGGGTCTCCTTATGTTGCCGAGGCTGGTTTCAAACTCCTGGGCTCAAGGGATCCTCCTGTCTCGGCCTCCCAAAGTGCTAGGATTACAGGTGTGAGCCACCATGTTTTTTAAAAACAGCTTTACTTGTAGTCCCAGCTACTTGGGAGGCTGAGGCAGGAGGATCACTTGAGCCCAGGAGTTTGAGGCTGCAGGGGGCCATGAATAGCCACTGCATTCCAGCCTGGGCAATAGAACTAGATAGCATCTCTTTAAAAAAAAAAAAAATAAAGCAGGCTGGGTGCGGTGGCTCATACCTGTAATTCCAGTACTTTGGGAGGCTGAGGCAGGCAGATTACTGGAGTCCAGTAGTTCAAGACCAGCCTGGGCAACATAGTGAGACCCCATCTCTACAAAAAATACAAAAATTAGCCAGTTGTGGTGGTATGCGCCTCTAGTCCCAGCTACTTGGGAGGCTAAGGTGGGAGGCTAAGGTGGGAGGATCACTTGAGCCTGGGAGGTTGAGGCTGCAGTGAGCCATGATAATACCACTGCCCTCCAGCCTGGGTGACAGAGTGAGACCCTGTCTCAAAAAAAAAAAAAAAAAAAAAAGAAAAGCTTTATTGTGATATAATTCACATGCCCTACAATTCACCCATTTACTGTATAAAATTCAATGTTTTTTATTATTCAACTAAATATACTTAGCCATCACAACTAATTTTAGAACATTTTTGTTCCTTCTTAGAGAAACCCTGCACCCCGGCAGTCATTGCCCATTCTCCTTTCCCCTGCCCTCAGGCAACCAGTAATTCTACTTTATCTCTACACACTTGCCTATTCCAGACTTTTCATACAAATGGTATCACACAAGTGGTGGTCTTTTGTGGCGGCGTTTTTCTGTCCCATCATGTTTATAAGGGTCTTCATGTTGAGCATATATCAGTATTTCATTCCTTTTCTATTGCTAAATAATATTCCACTGTGGGATGTACCATGTTTTATTTAAATTAAAAGTTGATGGACATTTGGACTGTTTCTACTTTTTGGCTACTGTGAATAATGCTGTTGTGAGCCTTTGTGTGAAAATTTTTGTGTGGACCTATGTTTGCATTTCTCTTGGTTATATTTGTAGGAGGGGAATTGCTGGGTCAAATGGTGACTCTGGAACTGCCAGACAGTTTTCCAAAGCAGCTATACTATTTTACATCGTTACCAGCAATACAGGAGGGATCCAGCTTCTCCCCGGCCAGCACTTGTTGTTTGTTGTTATTTATTATTTAGTGTCTGTCTTCATGATGGAGAGGGTATGGGTAACAGACTGGCGGCCATCTGCCAGCCTCATAAAGCAGAGTGTCCGAAAGCTGGACCCCTGAAGCCACGGGAACTAGGGGCTCAAATGTTAGGGAGGATTCTTTGACTCTTCAGTCTGTTCCTCTCTGGGCATCTGCCTTCTGCAAGCTCTGCCCACCAGCATCCCTGCCCTGGTGGCCAGACAGCAGACAGCAAGGCCACCAAAGCCTCCTGAGAGCACATGGCCTCAGCTTCCTAGAGAGACAGGTGCCCTCATTCCCCTCCTGATTCTACACTCCCAGGAGGGGACTGCGAGTCTGGCTTGGTCACCTGCTCACCTGGACCAAGGTGGCCCAAGAGGTAGGCCTGGTGTAACTGACCCTGGCTGTCCCTGCCTTCCCCATCTCCACTCTGCAGCCAGAGGCTGGGAGTAGAAGAGCAGTCTCAGAGAGGGTCCTTAGATACCCTGGGTATGAGAGAGAAGCAGGCTCTGTTGCCCTGGTAGAGACTGCTCCAGAAAGGCCTTCTCACCAGAGGCTGGGACACAAAATGGGGCTGCCTGGTGCAGGCAGGTGGTGGGGGTTGGATATGAGCAAGTGGAAAGCCAGTGGCCGGGTGGGCTGGGCCCTGCCTTTGAGACCTGGGGTCAGTTGATGTGGCCATGCGACGACCCTCAGCCTGGCACATGGGTTCCCCCTCCTGAGCCCCAAGCCTATGTAGGTGGCAGGGCTTGGAGCGGAGGTGCCTGAGTGAGTCATGATTCTGCCCTTATCTTTGGAGATTTGGTTTTTCTACTCTTTACTGTCCTTTATCCTACTAACTTACAGGGCAGGTTTTTTTTTCTTTTTTCTTCATGTTTTCAAAATTTATTTTTTGGCAAGTTAATGCATTTACTTGGTTCAAAATTTAAGTGGTAAAGGGATTATGGTAAGTCACCCACCTCTGCCCCAGGCACCCAGTGCCCCTCCTCAGAGGCAGCTGATGTTGTCCCTGGCTCCAGTGTATTTTCATGCATAAACAAGCAAAGATGCTTATCTGGCCTTGTCTTAAACACACACACACAAATGGCAGTGATATATGTGTTTAGGATTTCTGTAGGCCTTGTCAAATCACCCTCCAAAGAGATAGCACCTGTTTATATCCCTACCTCTTGTACAGGAGGACACCTGTCTCCACACTTGGCATTGTCAACATTTTGAATCCTTTCTAATATGCGTGGAGAATAGCAGCACCTTATTTTGATTTGCATTTGTTTGATTTCTAGTAACTGTTACAAGTGAAATTAAGCATCTTCATATGTTTGTATGCCCTTTTTTTTTTTTTTTTTTGCCAAAAACAGTTGATATCCATTGCTCATTTTTCTTTTGGCTTTTTGCTTATGGGTCTTCAAGAACCATTATATTAGGTTAAATCATATGCACTTGCCATTTTGTAAATCAAAATCAGCCAGTTTATCTACAGTTTCATCTACTATGGATACAAATTCAACTAGCAAAACTGGTGAATTCCTATGTACCAGCAATAACAACGTATAAAATAAAATAGAAAGAGGCCAGGCCTGGTGGCCAACGCCTGTAATCCCGCACTTTGGGAGGCTGAGGCAGGCAGATCACCTGAGGTCAGAAGTTCGAGACCAGCCTGACCAACATGGAGAAACCCCATCTCTACCAAAAACACAAAATTAGCTGGGCGTGGTGGCGCATGCCTGTAATCCCAGCTACTTGGGAGGCTGAGGCAGGAGAACTGCTTGAACCACGGAGGTGCAGGTAGCGGTGAGCCAAGATCGTGCCATTGCACTCCAGCCTGGGCAACAAGAGTGAAACTCCGTCTCAAAACAAACAAACAAAATACAGAAAAAAGAGATAATATTCCCAATATGAGAGCAAATCAAACAATTTAAAAAATGGTTATTAAGTGTCCAGGTACTTATGAGCATGTCAATGTTCGTATGGGGACCCAGTGTATTTTGTGAAGGGGGAAATAAATTTAGACATAAAGGTGTCAAAAATAGTAGTGAGACTTCTGGGGACCCTGTCCTCAGTTTCCCACAATGTTAACCTATTACATAACAATGGTACAGTTACTGAAACCAGGAACCGACACTGGTGTAATTCTGTTGTCTGCTACGGTCTTTGTGTGCATTTTACCAGTTCTCCCACTACTGTCTGTTGTTCTGGGATCCCATGCTGCCGGGGAGTTGTCATGTCTCCTGAGTCTTCATCAATCTGTGACAGTCCTTTTGTCTTTCCTTGTCTTCCGGGACCCTCAGACTTAAAGAGCTTTATTATTATTTTATTTTATTTTTTTGAGACGGAGTCTCACTGTGTCACCCAGGCTGGAGTGCAGTGGCATGATCTTGGCTCACTGCAACCTCCGCCTCCCGGGTTCAAGCCATTCTCCTGCCTCAGCCTCCCAAGTAGCTGGGATTACAGGCACCCGCCACCACACCCAGCTAATTTTTGTATTTTTAGTAGAGACGGGATTTTCAGCATGTTGGCCAGGCTGGTCTCAAACTCCTGACCTCGTGATCCACCTACCTCGGCCTCCCAAAGTGCTGGGATTACAGGCAAGAGCCACCATGTCCGGCCTATTATTATTTTAATTTATTATTATCATTTTTAATAAATAAGAGATGAGGTCTCTCTGTGTTGCTCAGGCTGCTCTCAATTCCAGAGCTCAAACAATCCTCCTGCCTTGGCCTTCCAAAGTGTTGGGATTGTAGGCATGAGCCATCATGCCTGGCCAAGAGCTTGATTTTGTAGAATGCTCCTCAATTTGAGTCTGCTTGATGTTTTTTAAATGATGAGATTGGGGTTATACATTTTTGGCAAGACTACTACTGAAGTGACATTGTATCCCCGGCATTGCATTGGGGATCATGGTGCTGATGTCTTTTGCTGGTGCTGTTCACCTTGCTGATTTAGTTAGGGTAGTGTCTGCCAGGTTTCTCCACTGTAAAGTTCCCTTTCCTCCTTTGTAATGGATAAATAATCAGGGGGTGGAGGATATGACTTGGAGACTGTTTACAGTTTGCTTTTTCCCTCAATCTTTTGCCCACTTATTTTAGCATCCATTGTTGGATGTGTCCACACCAGTTATTATTGTAATGTTTGCCTAATGGTGATTTTCTGTTGATTTTCTTCTGTAATTGGAATGCTACTATAAAAGAGTTTTTCCTTCTCTACCATTAACTTCTTTATTCACTTACTATATCAGTATAGACTCATGGATAGTTATTCTGTGGGTAAAAATGAAATCATTTTGCTGTTTATTGTGTTGTTTACATTGTTCAGCTGTGACCATCGAGAGCTCCTCTGGGTTGGTGCTTGTGTTGCTCTGACATGGTTTCATTCTTTTTTGAGCATTTCCTCACTTTTTGGCACTACAGACGCTTAAGTCTCATCTTGTATTCTGCCTGCCCCAGCTCTGTAAACAGTTCTTTCTCTAAGGAGCCTCCAGTAACTATCTTGCAAGTGTTTACTTGGATTCATCTTATGCCAGACATGATGCCTAGCCTGCGGCATTCATAAGCAGCTGCAAAAAGAAGGTCAAATGCCCTGCCCAAGGTCATGCAGGTGATAGTCTATCAGGCTCAGGATTAGGGTCTGTTGCTGGCAAAGCCTTTTCCCTGAAGCATGCTGTCTCCTTATGTGTGAGTGCTCGGTGCCAATAGACACTTGCATAATATTGCACATGTGCAAGTGACAAGGTAAGCCATGAATGCTGGGCACGATGAGTTCAGGATGGCGCTTTCTGCATCTACCATTATTACAGGACTGTTGGCATCCAGCCCTCCTTTCTCAGTGGTAATGATGGCCTCCATTATGTTTTATGTGGCATTAATTACCCAAACCAGTAACTGTAGAAAAGTAAACAACCTGTAAATCTTGGCTAGCTCGGGCAATTGCCTCCTGCTCTTGGGAACACTGTGATCCAGGCAGGAGGCCCTGTGCTGGGTTCTGCTCACTGGGGCACAGCCACTCTGGCTTTCCATGCTGCTCTGCAGGAGCACCTGGTGGGCACCACCCAGGGGAGGCCCACTGGGAGAGGGGCAGCCTGCTCAGGGCAGTGCTGTGGTTGCAGCAGCAGACCCTGGAAGACAGTGGATGGCCTGGTGGAGTTATCCCTGCCTGGGGGCGTGTCCCAGCTGGGCTTTCTCCTGGCTCTGTGACCTTGGCAGTTAGGTCACTTGGTGTGTGGAGCTGTGTGAGGGCTGGAGGACAGTTTCTATGTGCAGCACAGAATACAGTGACCTGTGCATAGGTAGGGCTCCGTAGGAGGGCGCATATAATACCTGTTATTTGGCTGGCCCTTGCTGAGTACTTACTATTAATACACGTGGGCGGGAAGTACATTATCTCATTTAATCCTCACAAGACTTCTGCGAAAAACATTTTGCAGATGTTGAGAGTGAAATGCTGAGAGATTTAAGAACTCAGCTGTGGTCCTGGAGTGTCGAGGGTCTGACTCAACCCCGGTGGTGTATCTGACCTGACCCCAGCTCCCTTTCCCCTCTTCTCCTGGGCCAGGCTGAAGGCTACTGAGTCTTTGCCATTAACTTGCACTGTGACCTTGGGCAGGTCAGCACCTCTCTGGGCCTTAGTTTCTTCATCTCTGAAATGGGCACGGTCCTAGTGTACTGTGGGTTCTTCAGGGTGATCTCTCAATGAGACCCTGGGTTGATGGGGCCTCAGCCTGTCTTACATGGTCTGCGTGTGTTTCCTGCTCTATGAACTGGACTCCCTTCCCCAAATACCACCTGTCTGATTGGCCTTTGGGTACCAGCCTGACACTAGGAAAATAAATACCAATCACTGTATTGTGAACATCCATTATGTACTTGGAACAGTGTGGAGGACTTTCCCCTCCTTTCTTTGTTTTGTATTTTTCAAATTCAGATGCAGTATATCCCTAGTTGTTTTTTTTTTTTTTAAGCCAATACTGAAGATATATCTAATTTAACAGGGAAAAGTCCTTCTCTGCCCATTGTTAGATGTATATATTAGACTTACAAATATGTGGGTTTGAGTATAACTTATTTTAAAACAAAAGTGCAGTCACACTGTGTACATACCTAGGAACTTGCTTTTTCATGTGTGTGTATGGTGGATGGCTTTTTACATCTATAACAGATCTAGGTCTGCCTAAGCCTTTTTGTAATCTTAATTTTAAAATTATTTTTTAACTTCTAATTCAAAGTAATTTTCAATTTCAAACTATGGAAGAAAAAGTTATTATGGTTAGTATGTATATCCTCCACCAGATTCACCAGTTTTTAAATGTTTTGTCACACTTGCTTTATCTATATAGATGCACCTATGTGCATTTATGTGTATCTATCTATAGATGTATATATATCTATAGCTCTATAGAGGGATGTATAGATAGGGATAGCTATTGATATAGATATCTCTATTATATATATTTTTTCCTCCCTGAATATTTTGAGAGTTAGTTGCAGACAACATGATCTTTTTTTTTTTTTTTTTTTTTTTTTTTTTTGAGATAGAGTTTCACTCTTGTTGCCCAGGCTGGAGTGCAGTGATGCAATCTCAGCTCACTGCAACCTCTGCCTCCTGGATTCAAGTGATTGTCCTGCGTCAGCCTCCCAAGTAGCTGGGATTACCCACCTACTCCTAGCCTCCCAAGCCTCCCAAATAGCTGGGATTAGCCACCGCATCTGGCTAATTTTGTATTTTTACTAGAGACAGGGTTTCACCATATTGGTCAGGCTGGTCTCGAACTCCTGACCTCAAGTGATCCACCTGCCTTGGCCTCCCAAAGTGCTGGGATTATAGGTGTGAGCCACCACACCCAAGCAGACAACATGATCTTTTATTCATATTTTAGCATGTATTTCCTAAGAACAAGGACATTCTTTTATATAACCATAAGTACATTACCAAATTTGGGAAATTTAACATCAATATAATACCCTCACCATCATCTATCCCTGTTAAAATAGGGCCAATTGTTCTGATGTCCCATAGCAGGTTTTTGCCTTGATCCAGACCCAGTTCAGGACTGGATGTTGTGTTTAGTTGTCTCACTCTTGACCCCGCTTGAATCTGGACAGATCCTCAGTCTCCCCTTGTCTTTCATGATGTCGATGCTTCTGAAGGTACAGGCCAGGAGATTGTAGGTGGTCTCTCTGTTTGGGTTTGCTTGTGTTTCCTCATGTTGAGATTCAGGTGGTGCCCTTTGGGCAGGGACAAGAAGTAGGTGATGCCGCGTCCTCAGTAGTCCATGCAGGAGGTGGACATGCTAATAGCACCACTGGGTGAAGCTGTGCGCCTTTTCCTCTGTGGTGGCTCCACGGTTTAGTAGTAACGTGATTGCTGACCATTTTGTTCATTTCCAGTTTGGGGCTGTAGCAATACTGCTGCTTTGAATAGCTAGCCTTGGGCAGATTTTTTAGCACATAAGCTGGCAGCTCTGTAGACTGGAGTCCTGGTGATGGGGTGGCTGGGTGCTTATTAATATTGATGGGTATTGCCAAAGTGCCCCATAGGCTGTGGCTTGTTATCTCCCAGCTCCAGCATGTGTGAGGCGAGGGCCCATTTCCCCACATCGCTGTCCTTGTGGGATGCCAGCAATCTGTTAGTTTTTTGCCATCTGACAGGTGATCAGGCACTGGCTGCGTTGTTTTCATTTGGCATTCCTTTACATGAGTGAGGTGGAGCATCTTTTTGTGTTCCTCAGGGTTTGGCTGACAAGTTCCAGCTCTGTTCTTTTCTGTAAGGAATTTAACACCAAATTCTGCCACTGTTAATTAAAAACTGACCACATACCAGTATTGTCCATGGTGCTGGGGGTAGGGATGACCTGGTTCAGTTGAACTGGTGGCGGGTCTGTTCTCAGAGCTTTCCGTTGTCCATTGAGGGGCTATGACTTAGCCCCTCCTTCAAGGAGGAGGGGTGGGCTAAGTTGCAAAGCGCCAAAAGAAGTTGGAGGAAGGAAGGAAGTCAACAGGAAGAAGAAAAATTGTATGAAAATTCCAAGTTCAGTGTCTAAAAGCACAGTGTTTGAATGAATTGCAGCCCTGCCCATTCATTCCTGTGTGGTGTGTGACCACTTCCTGGCTTCAGCGGCAGAGTTGATTAGTGTGGGCGGTCTTACGTCCTACAAAGCTGAAGATACCTGCTATGCAGCCCTTCACGGGGAAGGTTTGCTGATGCTTGGGCTGGAGGTGTTGGACATGTGGGTTGCAGGTGGGAAGAGGGAGAGCACAAAGGTTAGTTGAGCACTTGTGTATTTTATCTAGCCTCCCCCCTGCCCCCTGCTGCTCTTCATGGGGGTGGAGGGCAGGAGGGGCAAGGTGGCGGAGCCTGAGCACAGCTGTAAGATTGGGGTAAGAAGTTTCCACACCCATTTGTGTGGCTCAGGGCCCTTGGGCAGGAACCAGGCCATCCATCTTGTAGGGTGGTGGGGTGTGGCAGCCTAAATCCAGCTGAGGAGCCCCACCCCTCACCTGAGAGGGACAGTACTGCCTGGATACCCTCGGGCTATAGCTCTAGGGGAGGCAGGAGGGGGCCTCAGCTCAGCCTGAGGTGGGTGGAGCCTGTCACTTTGCCTCCCCAGCCCTGCCACTCCCAAGGTCACCTTGGCTCCTCTGGGCTGGGCTGGCAGCTACCTGCTCGCAAGTTTTCATCACAAAGTAACCTGGGGCTCCTTCCCTGCTAGCTTTTAAACGGCCTTTAACAGCCTGACAGTGTAGGGTTGGGCCAGGACTTTGGAGGGAGTCGCCTTGAAGCCTTTCCAGGCACTGCTGCCCAGTATGGTTCTACCTCCTGTTGAAGCTCTTACTGGACCCAGAGGTTTCCTGGGGCTGTGCAAGACCTCCTGTATGCCAGTCTCTGCTGGGTGCACCTTCAACCCTCCAACAACCTATGCTCTGCCTCCCGGGTTCAAGCAGTTCTCCTGCCTCAGCCTCCTGAGTAGCTGGGATTATAGGCGCCCACTACCATGCCTGGGTAATTTTTTGTATTTTTGTTTGTTTTTGTTTTTGAGATGGAGTTTTGCTCTCGTCGCCCCAGCTGGAATGCAATGGCGCCATCTTGCCTCACTGCAACCTCCGCCTCCTGGTTCAAGCAATTCTCCTGCCTCAGCTTCCCGAGTAGCTGGGACTACAGGTGCCCGCCACCATGCCCGGCTAATTTTTGTATTTTTAGTAGAGACGGGGTGTCACCATGTTGGCCAGGATGGTCTTGAACTCCTGACTTCAGGTGATCCTCACACCTCGGCCTCCCAAAGTGCTGGGATTATAGTTGTGAGCCACTGTGCCCGGCCTGCCCACCTAGAATTTATTATATATATTATGTGGTGAGGATTAATTTTTCCTTATGGATAACCAGTTATGCCACACTATTGAGAAAAGATGGACCCATCCTCATTTATAGTGTCATGTATCAAGTTTCCAAATAAGGAGGTCTCATCTGGGCTCCTTGTTCTTTCCTATTGTTCTGTTTCTCCCCGTGCCAAAACAACATGACTTTAGTTGCCATGACTTTACAGTATGTTCAGAGTATAGCAACATGTGTTTCAGGGGGACTAGTGTACTGCAAGGAAACAAATACCAAATTTTATGCCATGGCGTGGTTACACATCCATGAGAGTTCCAGGTCCATCTTGGTTCAGAGAGCTGAGGGCATGGGGCAGTAGGCATTTTTTTTTTTTTTTTTTTTTTTTTTTGAGATGGAGTCTCGCTCTGTCGCCCAGGCTGGAGTGCAGTGGCGCAATCTCGGCTCACTGCAAGCTCCACCTCCCGGGTTCACGCCATTCTCCTGCCTCAGCCTCTCCAAGTAGCTGGGAGTACAGGCGCCCGCCACCACGCCCGGCTAATTTTTTGTATTTTTAGTAGAGACGGGGTTTCACTGTGGTCTTGATCTCCTGACCTCGTGATCCGCCCGCCTGGGCCTCCCAAAGTGCTGGGATTACAAGCGTGAGCCACCGCGCCCGGCCGGCAGTAGGCATTTGAGCCTTAGGAGAAGCGGGAGGGTTTAGATGTGTAGAAGAAGGTCCTGAAATAAAATGAGTATCAAGAAGTTCAGGGGAAATGTAATAGATACACTCCTTGAATATTAGAGCCAGATGGGACCTTTGCAGTAACGAAACATTGTGTGCAGTAGTCTAGGAGGTGTGGAAGGGGCAGCCCAGCGGCCATGTGTTCCACCTTTGGCGTCAGACAGACCAGGTTTGATCTTTGACAGGACACTTCACCTCTACGGAACTTAATTTCCTCGTTTGTAACATAGGGCAACAATAGACTTTTCTTACAGGATTGTTGAGAGGACTAAGTGCAATGATGTACATACAGGGCTCGCAGTGTACTGGCACACGGCTACATGACAATTCAGTTTTGGTTATTTTTAGCCTATTTCCTTGATTCTAAGACCAGCTCCCCCCCGCCCCTTCCCCAACATTTTGCAATTCCTAAATTAGAACAGGCTTTACCACCACCTTCTATAATGATTTGTTTTCCCTCCTGGATCATTGTTAAGAACGTAGGAAACAAACAAAAACTTTAACTTGGGGAGTTACACTGTATGACATTCGGCACACTTTAATCTGTGTGCAGAATGGAAGCAGATGCCTTCCAGAAAGGAGAGGTTGAGAGAGAATCATGGACAACTACAGCTGTCCTGTGCCCAGCAGGTGACACCCACCGGGTGGGATGTGGCAGGTGTGGTGGGTTCTGGAAACTGACTGAGATTCTGCCATGAGCTCTGCCACTTATAAGCTGTGTGAGCTTGCCCCAGTCAGGTAACCTCTCTGAGCCTCTGCTTCCCCCATCCAGCAGGGCAGGTGATCCTAACTGCTGCTGCCACTCATCTGGAGAGCCAGGTGAGTGACTACTTGAGTGGGCTTTGCCACACATAAGCACCCTGTGAATGGAGCTGTTTGCAGCCGTTCCCTAGGGGCACTCCTCCCCCTCTGACTGGCTGTGCTTTGCTTTGGGGGATTTCTTCCCTTGTTTTTTTTTTTGTTTTTTTTTTGTTTTTTTTTTTTTTTTGGAGACGAGTCTCGCTCTCTCGCCCAGGCTGGAGCGCAGTGGCATGATCTTGGCTCACTTCAACCTCTGCCTCGCAGATATAAGCAACTCTCTTGCCTCAGCCTCCTGAGTAGAGTAGCTGCGATTACAAGCATGCGCCACCACGCCCGGCTAATTTTTGTGTTTTTAGTAGAGACAGGGTTTCGCCATGTTGGCCATGCTGGTCTCGAACTTCTGACCTCAGGCAATCCATCTGCCTTGGCCTCCCAAAGGCCAAAAATCCCTTGCTGGGATTACAGGCGTGAGCCACCACACCTGGCTGCCTTTGGGATTTCTTTATCATTCTTCCCCTGAATTACAGAAATCCTGCCCCCTCTTCAAAGCCCATGTCACATGTTTTCTTATCCCGTGGTTCGAACCTGTCTCACACTCCCCGCCTCGTCCTGGATGCCTATTGCTCACTTTTGGGCCTCCTTTGTCTCTTACAGAATTTTAAACTTGATAGTACCACTCTTCCAGGACTGTTTGATGTACTCCAGAGGACTGTCAACCCTTTGAGGGCAGGAGTGTGTCTTCACTTTGGCAAACCCTGTAATTCTAACAGAGAACAGCACTATAGCACTGTAAAGAAGGTGAAATCACATGGATGCATTTGCTGAGTGCCTACTGTGTGCAAACAGTGCAGTGATGAGCAGAACAGACACGACCCGCGCCTTCTCATAGCCCACTGTCCTGGCTTCCACCCACGCCCAGCAGTGATGTCGGCCAGGCAGAGAAATGCCCTTGTGCCCTAGGTCAGTTCAGCCTGCTTGACCTCGCTTGTCAGCCTGTGTGTGACTGTGGGTGGTGGCCTTCTGCATGGCTTTTGGAATGGTGCTGTTGTGCTGTGTGAGTTGGGTGGGAGGTCAGCTTGGGCCCACTGTGTTGGCACGGGGGTAGGCATGCAGAGGGTGACTGGATGTCCATCTGCATGGCTAGAAAGGAGGATTTGGTAATGAAGCGTGTGGATCAGGACCCTGCTGCTGATGGAGAAGGCTCATGCAGCCGTGATCCCTGGCCCAGGAGAAGCTGTGATCCTGGGCCTAATGCCTCACTCAATGGCTTTACCCTCCAAGTGGCTGCCCCTTATGTTCAGGCCTGGAAGTTGCTCTCTACAGTACAGGAGGTGCTTGCTGTTTGGCGTGAGCTGAGGTTGCCCTGCAGAGCCTGGGGTCAGTGCTAATTGGGCCCTGTGGCACCCGTAAACTCACTTAATGACCACCTGGACATTGGGCCTCATGCTAGGGCCGCTGTCAGCATTCTTTATCTGTGAAGGCAGAGGACACTGGAAAAACCAGTTAGGGTGTGTGAGGCATATTTTATGTTGATATCAAGGGAGTGTTGGACTCTTGGTTCAGGAGCCTGGAAAGGCATGCAATCTGGCTTTTTCAGAAAGTCAGCTATGTTGAATAGGGCAGCAAGACCTTTTTAGGCGTCACATCTCCTGAATAGGCAAGTGGGCAGGACGAGAGTTTGGGGTTTGCTCCTCTTCCCTCTGATGGGAAAGGCGCCTAGCACGTCACCATGAGCAGCACTGGTGGGGTTTGGCATGGTCAAGAAGTGTTCACTGGCATGTGACCAGAGACCTTCGTAATGGCTGAGACGGAGTCTGGCCCAGTGGGCATGGCTGTGCTTGGCCAGCGTCGTGGCCGGTGGGGAGCTGTGGTGAGAACTCCAGGAACATGGCGCCGTGTGGCTCTGCTGACCTCCCTGTTCCTAGGATTCCCACCCACCGCATTTGGCATCAAATTGTTGCTCAGCAAACTTTTTATTTTTATTTTTGTAGAGACGGTAACTCGCTGTGTTGCCCAGGTTGGAGTTGGAGACCAGCCTTCCTCAGCCTCCCAAAGCACTGGGATGATAGGTGTGAACAGACATTTGGAATGAATGATTTAATTTCATATTCTTTGTCCATTCCATTATTTGTTGGTGAGGGTAGGAGTGTATTTGTTTTCTGTGGCTGCTGTAACAAGTTGCTACAAACATGTTAATTATAGATGCATTAACTTAAAACAACAAATGATTCTCTCACGGTTCTGGAGACTAGCAGTTGGAAATTTGGCGGGGTTATGCTCCTGGGGGATCTTGGGGAGACTTCACACTTTTGAGCTTTGGTGGCCCCAGGCTTCCTTGACCCGTGGCCCCGTCACTGCAGTCTCTGCCTCTGTGGTCACATGGTGCCTCCTCTCTTTTCTGTCTCTTGTGTTTCTCATAAGCACACTTGGATTGAGGGCCAACCCAGATAATACAGGGTGACTTCCTCATCTCAGAATCTTAATTGTATCTGCTAAGACTACTATTCCAAATATAAGGTCACATTTCCAGGTTCTGGGGATTAGGATGTGACATATCTTTTTGGGGACCACCATTCAACCCACCAGAGGCGTGTCTTGATACTGATCAATTGCTTTTTGAGCTATATAATAGCTCTTGTCTGGGCGTGGTGGCTCGTGCCTATAATCTCAGTACTTTGGGAGGCCAAGGCAGGGGGATCACTTGAGCCCAGGAGTTTGAGACCAGCCTTGGCAACATAGTGAGACTCGGTCTCTACAAAAATAAAAAATTAGCCAGGCATGCTGATGTGTGCCTGTAGTCTTAACTACTTGGGAGGCTGAAGTGGGAAGATAGCTTGAACTGGGAGGTTGAGGCTGTGGTGAGTCTTGATTGTGCCACTGCACTCTAGCCGGGTGACAGAGCAAGACCCTGTCTCAAAAAATAGAATAGAATAGAATAGAATAGCCATAGCCACTGGGTTTGATCTTCCTAGTCTGCAGTTTTTACATTCATACATAGAAGTAATTTTTAATTTTATATAGCCAGATGTCCTTTCCATTGGTTTTAGGTTCAGAAAGTTCTTCCTTATTGAGTATCTGATAGTCATTCATGTTAAAATAAAACCTTAAGAAATTGACTTTTAAAAACATTGACTAATGAGAATTGTGTGTATTTATCATGTGCAGCATGATGTTTTGAAATACGTATCCATGGTACGTTGGTTGAATCTAGCTAAGCAACATAGGCATTACCTCATTTATTATATTTTTGTAGTGGGAGCACTTGAAATAGACTGTCAGCAATTTTCTAGAACACAGTGAATTGTTATTAACAATAGTCACCATGTTGTACAGTAGATCTCTTGAAGTTATTCCTCCTGTCTAATGGAAATTTGTATCCTTTGATCAACATCTTCCGTCTTCCTCCACAAGAAATTGACTTTTTAATCCAACGATAACTTGTTTTGATATTTGCTGTGAGGATCTGCACTCTGAAAGAAATAGCTAGTCTCCAAATGTGATAAAATTTCATTGATCTATGCACATACAAGCCTACAGAAAAAGAGGGAGGGAACATGCAAAACCCAGAGAAATCGAAGTAAGTTCTGTAGTTTTGATAATGTACCATGGTTCCATCAGATGCTGCCATGGGGGATGCTGGCACAAGGTACACAGGACTTTAATGTACTTTTTTTTTTTTTGAGACCAAGTCTCACTTTCTCACCCAGGCTGGAGTGCAGTGGTACAATCTTGGCTCACTGCAACCGCCACCTCCCGGGTTCAAGCGATTTTCCTGTCTCAATCTCCTGAGTAGCTGGGATGACGATCACATACCACCACAGCTAATTTTTGTATTTTTAGTAGAGACGGGGTTTCACTATACTGGTCAGGCTGGTCTCGAACTCCTGACCACAAGTGATCCCACCTGCCTCACCTGGGTGCTGGGATTACAGGTGTGAGCCCCACTGCGCCTGGCCATATTTTTATAACTTCTTAAGAGTCTATAATTATTAAAAATTAAAAAATTAAAAGGCTAATTAGATATACCAATACTGGCCAGGCGCGGTGGCTCACGCCTGTAATCGTAGCACTTTGGGAGGCCGAGGCGGGTGAATCACGAGGTCAGGAGTTTGAGACCAGCCTGGCCAACATGGTGAAACCCCGTTTCTACTAAAAATACAAAGATTAGCTGGGCGTGGTGGCAGGCGCCTGTAATCCCAGCTACGCAGGAGGCTGAGGCAGGAGAATCACTTGAACCCACAAGGTGGAGGTTGCAGTGGGCCAAGATCGTGCCACTGCACTCCAGCCCAGGCGACAGAGTGAGACTCCGTCTCAAAAAAAAAAAAAAAAAAAAAAGATATGCCAATACCAATTATTAAATGATTTATTGTATTATTTGTAAAACACCCTTTATTAAATTGCGATATATGCTACAGTCTTGTAAAATTGTAGTTCAGTATTTAATTTTGGGAAAAATGGCATCATTTGAGTTATATATATATATATTTTGAGATATATTTTGGGAAAATTGGCATCATTTGAGATATCATTTGAGGTATCATTTGAGATTATATATATACACATATATGTATGTGTATATATATATAAAAAACAGTCTTCTGGGAACATGGTGTATCCTATTTATTCATGGTATATTTTATATTTCAATAAAATGTGTGTCGTTTCCTTCAGGTTTCATAGATGCTTTTAAATGTTCTGTTGTTATAGATGGATGTTTTTTCCATTTATATTCTTTGACCAGCCTGTGCTGGTTTTATGTCCCTGCATAGAATTTCCATACCCTTTCAAATACATGGAATTCTTTTAACTGGGGAACATGCTTTGCATTCTGCCATTAGAGACAATGTTTAACAGGCTTCTTCGTTCCTTCAAACCTGCTCTCAGGAAGGGTGTGGTTGGTTATTTACCCTGTAATGTGAACTTAAGTAGCTGTATTCTCCATCCTGATGTATTGGGGGGTTTGTAAAGATGTATGAGTTTGTGTTCAGTGATTTTAATGCTAACTATATTTTCCTGGATTCTGTGTCTTTGAACATTGTAGAGGTGCTGTCTCTAGTAGGGTCACACGATGTGTTGCCTGGGGTATCCTAGGCCCAACCAGGCGGGGTGGACAGACTGATGTCAGTCCAGAGAGTGAGCTGAGCTGGTCGTGGGCTTTCTTCTCTGCTTTGCTCCCCAGGGCCTTGAGGCCTGGATGGGCACTGAGGGTGTTGAGAAGGCTGCTAGCTGGATGAACCCCAAATTTAGAAACACTCAGAAATTGAAAATGTCCTATTAACCTCCATCCAGGTCAGTCTTATGAAATCCGACTACTGGAGAATCGGAAGCTGGGAGACTTTCAAGATCTGAACACAAAATATGTCAAGGTAAGCCTCACAGGGCTGTTCTCATCGCCTCGGGGAGAGGGGCTTGATTAGGGTCTGGGCACCTGGGCTTGCTGGGGTTGGGCACAGGTAGCTGGAAGGTTAGGGAGAGGCCGGGTTCAGCTCAGCGCTCAACAGTGAGACACAGCCCCTGTTTGGCTTCTCTGGAGCCTGTTGCCCAGGTGGGGATTAGATGGGCTGGCAGCGTTGAACTTTTCTGAGCTTCAGTTTGCTCATCTGCACAAAAGGGTTAATAAATTAGACATAAATGTACAGCACTTAGTAATACTGGGACAAATGGTAGTCATCACTATTGTTGCTGTTGCTAGTGTTACTGGGATCTGAGGAAGGGATAGTGGGCAAAGCTTGAGAACTGGGAAAGGAAACTCCAGGGGGAGGGGCCTCAAAGGTGGGAGGGTTTGCTGTGGCTCAGGGAAAAGAGGTGGGTTCCTCTTGGCCCCCACGGTCACTTGTTCCGCTGCTGGCCTCCCTCCCCAGAGCATCATCCGTGTGGTCTTCCATGACCGCCGGTTGCAGTACACGGAGCACCAGCAGCTGGAGGGCTGGCGGTGGAGTCGGCCGGGGGACCGGATCCTGGACATTGGTGAGTCTCCTGGCCGGGAGAGGCCAGGCAAGGCTCGAGGCACCTAGGCCACATTGGGTTCTTCCTGGATGCCACCGGGACCTATGCCGGGGAGGCGTTTTAGCTCGCGCCTGCTCTATGTAAAACCCCGCAGGAGCTTGCAGAGCTGACCATACACTGGGTCCTGCCCTTGAGGAGTCCCCTTTTTCAGTGGAAAAGAAAGTTCTGTGGAATTGAGAGACCTGCTCACAGGGAGTTCTGGGAAAGCTTTGCAGAAGGATGGTGCCTTAAAGGATTTTGATAAATGTTGAAGATAACCGTGAGCATCACAGAGATAGATCGGCAATGGAAATGGAATTCTGGGGCCTCAGGGACTGGCCCATAGTCCTTTACCCATAATCCTTGTGGCCAGGCAGGTTTTGGAATTCAGAAGCTAGAATGACAATACGGTGTGTGTACCCAGAGCATCAGGGAACATCTCCAACAGGCAGCCAAGCACAGTCATATTTCTGTAGCAAAATAAAATGACGGTTCATACAAAATGGGGTGAAGACGACACAGTGCTTGTGGTTCAGGTCAGGCTTTCCGTCCAGTAAGTTATGCAAAACTTTTTCAGAGCTTTTGGCATTGCAAATTGGGGTGAAGGAATTGGGACCTGTAATGAGGGTCTTTCCCTAAATATTTGGGAGAGGCTGACGATTGCACTTTCTGTATGTGTGTGTGTGTATGCAGATATTCCACTGTCTGTTGGTATCTTGGACCCCAGGGCCAGCCCGACCCAGCTGAATGCAGTCGAGTTTTTGTGGGACCCGGCGAAGAGAGCCTCTGCATTCATTCAGGTGGGCCACAGGGAGCTTGCCCTCCAGGGGAAGACCTAGTCTTTGGGGTGGCCTGCGTGCAGTTTCTCAAAACTAACCCATCTGGAAGGGTCTGGATGAGCTTCTGCTCCCTGTCACTGGGAAGGAAACTGCAGGAGAGAGAGAATGAGTGTTGCGAAGAGTCACAGAGCTCGTTGGTCCATATTTAGGGAAAGCAGTGGGGAGGGTTTTAGAATTCTATCTGGGTTTTGCCCGTAGAATACATAAGCTTTTTATAAATGAGTATTTCCCAACAGAAATCATTTGAAAGTAAACATTTTTTCTATTATAGTTTCTATCATTGAATGAATTATTTTGTTATCAAGCACTGGTGTGGATCCAGCCTTGTGTTATATGCCATGTGAGATCAAGGTGGTGAAGGATGTGACTGTGGTGTTGTGGTTGTGGTTCTGGCTTGATCCCGGCTCTCTCACTTGCTGTGTGTCCTTGAGCAAGTCTCCTCCCCTTCCTGAGCCTCTTAGTTTTCTAACCTCCCATCTTATAAATCAGATAATGAATACAGAGCCGTTAGCACTGCCTGGTCCCTAGAAATCACTCAATAAAAGCCATCTTTTCTTTCTTTCTTTTTTTTTTTTTTTTTTACAATTACAATATTCTTAATATATTTAAAAATAATTATTACATTGTTACTACTACAATTATATATGGATTCTTATAATATTATTGCAGTGTTATAGCAATACTTTGATATTGAGTGCCATTTATGTAGTGGGAACCTACCAGAAGTACAGAAATGGTTCCAGCCTTCTGGTTGTCCTTCCAGCCTGGCTTCAGTAGCCCGGACACCAGGACATTAGAGAGGGGTTAAGGCTGTGCTGTGGTCCCTGCCCTCAGTCTAGGATTTGCCAAGGGAGAGGAATCTGGGTGAGGAGTTAGGTTGAGGTTATTGGGGTCAGTGGCCTGGGGAGTGGTGGAGACTTAGCTAGTCAGGCAGGGCCTCCACAGTAAAGAGACAAAGGTGGGAGTGTGTGTGTCTTTTGCAGGCAGGGGAGCAGGGAGGCCACTGGCCTGATGGAGTGGACAGAGTGTCAGGGAGAGCAGGGAGGTCGAGGCAGGCCTGCACTGACCAAGCAGGGAAGGACACCTCCACATAGAGGGGGCGCTTGGGGGATCCAGGGCTCTGCTTGGTGCCTCCTTGCCACCTGCCCAACGTTTCTCCTCCCAGGTACACTGCATCAGCACAGAATTCACCCCCAGGAAGCACGGGGGCGAGAAGGGAGTGCCCTTTCGAGTCCAGATTGACACGTTTAAGCAGAACGAGAATGGGGAGTACACGGAGCACCTGCACTCAGCCAGCTGCCAGATCAAGGTGTTCAAGGTAGGATGGCTTCACAGGCTCTGCCCTGCCCTGCTGCTGGCCTGGCCTGTGGGCACATCCCACAGAGACCCTGGAGATTCCTCTTAGAGGCCCAGTGAGGAATGCAGCATCCCTTTAGCACATGGCTTCTACCTGGACTCCTAATGGCGCACAAGCTGCAAGTCCAGGCACCACAGGCTGCTGCTGCCCTGCTGGGGGCATCTTTTCACCTGCGGCACCCACTCAGCTTCTGGCAGAAGCATCGGCATGGATGTCCGTCCTGGCTGTCGGTCCTCGGCACTACTCTATAAGAATGATTGGATTTGCACATTTTAGCTTTTTTTTCTCCCAAGCACATTACAGTTGCCCACGGGTGCTCACATCTGGATTCTCCTTAAAAATCAAAGCAAGAGTCTCCCTGCTGGAGGCCTGGCCTCGGATCTTCCTGTTTAGGGCTTGAAGCCATTTTTCTCTTTGCAATGGCTTCCTGTTAGAGAAACATTTTCAGGGGGACCGCCTCCCTTTTCTTTCCTTGCTTCATTCCCTACAGTCACCTGTCACTATTTTCCATCTCTTCAATCTGTACTGATTATTTCCTGAAGATAGTAGCCAGCGATAGAGCTCAGTGTCCTGTGTGGCCTCAGGGAGATGTGGAGGGTTGCATGAGCTTGCATCATTCCCAAGGCCTGAGGGCAATCCATGTCCAAGCAGGCCCCAGCCCCACAGTCCCCAGCCCCTGTAGGCCCTGTCTGCCGGGGCCGCTCTAGCAGGTGTCTGAAGAGAAGGAGTGGACCCACCTCCTGGGCAGGAATTGCCTTGAGTAACCAGTCCTGGTGCTCATTCCATCTTCCTCTTGTTTCACATTCAAGTGAATTTGGAGCCTGCTGAGAAAGTTCTGTCTTCTGGGGCTGGAGACCAAGAAGGAGTTGCTTTAGACAGGGCCCTTTAGAAAGCTGGGTGTGTGCTGATCTTCCCGCAGACAGAAGGCACGGGCCTGTGGAAGACCCATGCTTGGAACGGATGTGGGAATAAATGCCCACAGGTAGAACCATAAACCTGGTGGCAACCCTGGGAGACAGGGATGGTGCCATTTCTCACAGAGCCTGGCCCACAGTGAGCACTGGGCAGTGTTCTGGGGACGCACCATCACAGCTGCAGTAGAGGAAGCCGAGGATGAGCTGATGGAGTCTGCACTCAGGAGACCACACAGCCGGGCTGCCTGAGAGTTGTGGGCACAGGGTTCTGAGGCCCTGGCCCAGCTCCGTGGTTTGGGATGCCTTGGTTAGTCAGTGATGTGGGCCCCAAGTGGGAGGGAGAAGTGGCGGGAGGGATGTGTGTTTGTCTTCACTGGCAGAGCAATGGCCTCCAAGGGGAGCTGTGCTCCTCCACTCTGCTTGCTTCCTATTGCTGCTGTCACAAATGGCCACAAATTTTATGACTTAAAACTCTATGCATTTATTATCTTCCAGTGCTGGCAGTCAGAATTCTGGAATGGCCCTCACTGGGCTAAAGGTGTCAGTGGGCCTGTGTTTCTTTCCTGAGGCTCTGGGCGGGGCTCTTGCCTATTCCAGCTTCTAAAGCCATTTCTAGGTTCAAAGCCAGCAAGAATAGGCTGAGTCGTTCTCACATGGCGGGCCCACCCTCCTCGTCTACCTCCCTCTTCCTTTTGTAAGGACACTGTGATTACATGGGGCCAAGCGGTTAATCCCGGATAGTCTTCCTATAGCATCAGTTGCGTAGCAATCTTAATTCCATCTGAAACCTCCGTTCCCCGTTTGCCATGTTAGGTGACATATTCACAGGTTCTGGGGATTAGCAAACAGCCATCTTTGGGAACCATTGTTCTGCTGACCACATCCACCAAGCAGTGGGCATGGCAGCCCTGTGGTATTTCTGCCTGCTCTGGGATCTGACGGTCCTGGACACCCGCATGGCTGGTGCTGTGGTCTTTGCCTAGCCTGCGGTTCACTGTTGCTCTGGCCACCACCTCCCCTCATGTACAGACCGCGTCTCTGCTCTGCCAGCCTTGGCCCCCATCAGGTAGTGGTTCACACCCTCACCAGGGATGACAGGTTAGTTCTGCTGCTCTCAAGGTGTGTGCCCTGGGGGAGATGCTGTGCTGGGCAGTAGGACAGAAATGAGGTAGGCATCTCCACTCCCATGGGGTGCCCTGTGTGCCCCTTCTACACCTTGGGTCAGAAGCTTAGGAGTGGGGGCTCTGTCTACCAGGCTCCTCAACCCATGCCAGGCGTTGCTTGGGGAGTTGGGCTGGAAGCTGCCTCGTCTCAGTGCCCCGAGGAAGGCCTTGGCATCTCCTGCAGGGAGTAGGGGTGGCAGGAGCCTCTAGTCACTCAAAACTGGCTCCTCAGAATGCCTGAGGTGTGTCTCTTCCCACCTGCCTGCCCCCACTCACAGAACAGATGCAGCTGACGTGCACAAGCCAGGCTGAGCTGAGCCAAGTTGCCTGTCACCCCTCCCTCCGCCGGTCACCCCAGTTACTGGGAAGCCTGGCTTGTTGGAGCTGCTCCCTGGGACTCTGTGTGGGGTGTCAGGGTCTCTGACGGGAAAGGCAGGGCTCCTATCTGAGCAGCCAGCTCCCTCCAGGCCTCATCAAGGCCCAGTGCGTGCCCCGCATGCAGGCTCAGCCATGGTCTGGCTGTAACCCTGCCTTGCCTATATCTGTGCAGGGAGGAGGAGTCTCCTGAGAGACAGGGGCTGGAGGTGGAGCAGGGAGGCCAGGTCATGGGGATGTGGCTGCCACACGCTGCACTCTCACCCGGGACGCTGGATCTGTTGCTCACATCCCTGTGTGACCTCTGCCACCCTGCTTCATCCAGGGCAGGCATCACCCACCCTGCTTCATCCAGGGCAGGCATCACTCCAAGGCAGCGGGGCCCCAACCTTTTTGGCACCAGGGACTGGTTTTGTGGAAGATCATTTTTTCACGGAAGAGAGGGGGATGGTTTTGGGATGATTCAAGTGCATTACATTTGTTGTGCACTTTATTTCTGTTATTATTATATTGTAATATATAATGAAATAATTATACAACTCATAATGCAGAATCAAGGGGAGCCCTGAGCTTGTTTTCTTGCAACTAGATGGTCTCATATAGGGGTGAGGGGGGACAGTGACCCATCATCAGGCATTAGATTCTCATAAGGAGCACGCAGCCTGGATCCCTTGCATGTGCAGTTCACAAAAGGTTTTGCCCTCTTATGAGGATCTAATGCCACCACTGGTCTGACACGGGAGGCAGAGCTCAGGCGGTAATGTGAGCAGTGGGGAGCAGCTGTAAATACTGTGAAGTATTTACTTCACAGTAAGATGAAGATGAAGCTTCGCTCACTCACCTGCTGCTCACCTTCTCTTGTGGGGCCCAGTTCCTAACAGGCCATGGGACCGGTACCAGTCTGTGGCCCGGAGGTTGAGGACCGCTGCTGTAAGAGATGCTCCCTAAAAACCCTTGATCTGGGAGCCAAAAGCTGTAGCCTGAGAAAGGTGCCCCCTGGAATGAAAATCCCTCAAGGTGCTGTTGAGCTTGAACTACTGTTTTCATTACCTGCCCACCACATGTAGCCTGCTGTGTGGGTAGTAAAACTGCTCGGTTCTAGCGCTGCGTGGAGTCTTTACATCTGACTTCGCCAAGTAGGCATGAGCTCATAAGATGCACATGCTCAGGAGACTACACAGCAAGGTCGAGAAGGCCCCCCATGGTGGTACCTGCGGGGCCAGCCTGCGATGCAGCACACCTGGCCACTCTCACTTGGATCCTCTCCCATCCTGATGAACCCCTTGAGCCTCAGTTTCCCACTCTGTAAATGAAGGGAATAATAATAGCCGTGAGGCCTGCACACCCTTCGAAAGTTGCCCCGGTTTGCAAAGCACCCACGATTGGCAGGCTCTCTCTATGGATGGAGACGTTCACCTGCAGACAGAGTGTAAGCTGGGGCTCAGTGGGAGTCCTGAGAGTTGGGGGTAAGGAGGCCTTCAGCTTATGGCCAGGATTTCTCAGGTTGCAAGCACAGACTAAATCCAGACCAGCAGCCTGTACTTCTTCCGCTTTCCTCTGCTCTCCCTGGGTAACCCCAGGAATGCACTGGGATTCCTTGTGGGTCCCCAGGCTTCCTTTTCATAAGTGAGTGGCCATGGGAAACAGTCTTTTCCCCTTGAGCAGCAGAGTGCAGGACCTGTGGCCGGTTCGGAGTTCCTCAGGTGGGGAGCATTCAGGCGCAAGGGGAGGGGAGATAGGTGCTGTCCTGCCCCTGAGTTCCTTCCTGTACCCTGGGGCCCTGGGTGAGGTGGGAAGCAGGAGAGGGCTTGGGGGCTGCTGCCTTTGTCGGTTTTGGGCTAATTGGACTCTCTACTCTGTGCTCGAAGCCGAAGGGAGCCGATCGGAAACAGAAGACTGACCGGGAGAAGATGGAGAAAAGAACTGCCCAAGAGAAGGAGAAATACCAGCCGTCCTATGAAACCACCATCCTCACAGAGGTGAGCCGGCTGGGTGTGGGGTCAGAGCCTCCAAGGGCCTTCCACCAGGAGCAGGGCTGCTGGTTTAGATTCTTGGAAAATCGCCCATCTGGGGTGACTACTTCTGAGAGTGCTTGTTTCGCTGTGGTGGGTTCCAGTGTCTGGAGCTCGTGTTCATCTGATAAGATCCAGTGACCCGGGAGGTATTTCAGAAATAACTTCCAGCTCTGCTCCCTTTGAATGCATTTGTGCTTTCCCAAATTAGGTTACTTTTTTTTTTTTTTTTTTTTTTTTTTTGAGTAGGTAACGTATTCACATGGTTTTAAATTCAAAAGGTACAAGAGACTGTACAACAGAAAATATCCCTCCCAGTGCCATCCCAGCCTCATGATTTCTCCCCTCCAGGGCAGAAACCTTGTGTATCTGGCCCGACTTTGTCTGCAGGTGAAGCCAGTGTGGACACATGTTTGCCCGATGTCTGCATTTATACACCAACAGTGTACATAGACACACCTTGCTTTTTTCCATTGTTAGCTTATCTTGGTGCCTGATCCCTACAGCTTTGTAGTTCCTTACCCAGCTGCGTGGCATCGTGTGTGATGGCCTGTTGGTGGATGCGGGGTTGTTTCTGGGCTCTTGGAGTCTCAGACAGTGGTGCAGTGAATAACTGTGCGTGTGAAGGTCTGCACATGGGAAGCAGTCGGCAGGTTTCCATTCTCAGTGGGATCTCTGGGGTTGGAGGGTGTCAGCACTTGTTATTTTGCTGTCTGGTTGCATTTTCTGTTAACCCTGACAGCAATGCCAGCCTGCTGCAACCCTCCATATGTCCATGGGAACTCCTGAGGAGCTCACTCTTCCTCTTCCCTTTTTTTTTGTTTGTTTTTTGAGACTGAGTCTCGCTCTGTTGCCTAGGCTGGAGTGCAGTGGTGCAGTCTCAGCTCACTGCAACCTTCATCTCCTGGGTTCAAGTGATTCTCCTGCCTCAGCCTCCCCCAGTACCTGGGATTACAGGCATGTGCCACCACACCCAGCAAATTTTTTTGTATTTTTAGTAGGGACGGGGTTTCACCATGTTGGCCAGGCTGGTCTTGAACTCCTGACCTCAAATGATCTACCCGCCTCGGCCTCCCAAAGTGTTGGGATTACAGGCGTGAGCCACTGTACCTAACCTCCTGTTCCCTTTACGAGTTGCAGCTAGTGCCTCCTTTTTTACTGGGAATTTTTGTGCAACTCTTTCCCACTGTGTTCTGCAGTCAGGCTAACTAATTGGTGGTGGTATTTTTTCATTGAATAATTGGACTTCCTCAGAAGGCCCTCCATGTGGTAAGGCCCCTGCTGGCCATGGTGGGATTTTTTTTTTTTTTGAGACAGAGTCTCGCTCTGTCACCCAGGCTGGAGTGCAGTGGCGCGATCTCGGCTCACTGCAAGCTCCGCCTCCCGGGTTCACGCCATTCTCCTGCCTCAGCCTCTCCGAGTAGCTGGGACTACAGGCGCCCGCCACCACGCCTGGCTAATTTTTTTTTTTTTTTTTTTTTTTTTTGAGACGGAGTCTCACTCTGTCGCCCAGGCTGGAGTGCAATGGCGCTATCTCAGCTCACTGCAAGCTCCGCCTCCCGGGTTCACGCCATTCTCCTGCCTCAGCCTCTCCGAGTAGCTGGGACTACAGGCGCCCGCCACCACGCCCGGCTAATTTTTTGTATTTTTAGTAGAGACGGGGTTTCACCATGGTCTCGATCTCCTGACCTCGTGATCCGCCCGCCTCGGCCTCCCAAAGTGCTGGGATTACAAGCGTGAGCCACCGCGCCCGGCCGCCTGGCTAATTTTTTGTATTTTTAGCAGAGACGGGGTTTCACCATGGTCTTGATCTCCTGACCTTGTGATCCGCCCGCCTCAGCCTCCCAAAGTGCTAGGATTACAAGCGTGAGCCACCGCGCCTGGCCCATGGTGGGATTAAGGCTGTTAGGAGTGAGGCTTGGAGTGTCTAAGAGAATGGTGGCCTGGTCTTGGCTGATGAGCAGCTGTATGTATGTATGTGTGTGGACATGCAGAAGGGTATTTGCAAGAAGACAGTGTAAAAGCTAATTTTGTGGTCAGACAGATGTGCACTGGCATTTTATCTGACTGAAGGTCAGTCACCTGCCTCCCCGACGGCCCACAAAGGAGTGGCAGGATGCAAGCACTGCATTTATGGATTAGAGGCCAGACCAGTTTCTTCCCGTACCTGGTTCATGCCTGTGCTGGTGCCACTGCCCAGAGTGTTCCCCACCTCCTGATACCATTCTCTCCCTAACTGAGCCTTAGCCTTTCTGCTCCTCTGCTGACTGCCCCTGGGAAGAGAGGTCCTGGTGAGCCACATGCCAGGTCTGTCCAAGCCTTTGCCACAGTGCAGCATAGTTGAAAGTCCACCCTGGCTGCCTCTTCTATCAGCTGTTCAGCTTTCCTCCTTGGGCTGTAGGATTTAGCACCAACAAATTCGAGCCCACAGTCACAACACTTAAATATTTACCAACACTATAGTTTGGTGGGTGATAGTAAATCTTCAGGAATGCTTCAAATTGGCCCTCTCTGAAGAGGCATCATTGCAGGGAAGGGAAGAGATGAACTTTTTCAGCTGGATGGACTTTCTCCAGCAGGCAAAACCTGTAAATCCTTGCTTCCTTTGGGAGACTCCACATGCATTTGTTTTTGGCTTCCGTAGTAGAATGTTTTTGAGGGCAAGGATCACATCTTTCATGTTTGTGGATCTCCCGTAGCCCCTAGCAGAATGCCTGAAATGGAATGAACACCATCGAATTTCACTGAGAGGAGCTGCTTTTGGTGATTGTGCAACAGCCTCCTCCCCTGTCGGCAGGTTCTTTTTTCAAATAGCACAGGTTTTAATACTGACTCTTACGCTTATTTTTTTGTTTGGAAGTTGCCTGTGGTCCAGCACTCCCTATAACAGACATTTACATGAATTTGTCTCTCCCAGGAAAAGCTGTTTCTCAGCAGCTGGCTGGTTTTGTTTTTTCCCTCTCGTGGACCCAAGAATCACATGACTGTGATGTTTCCCCTCTGGTTTTACTGCTAGGAAGCCCAGAGAGACCCCTTGCGTGCTTCACTTGCTCCAGGGGTGACTTATTGAACATTTCTGCTGGTTTCCTTCATGTGGCCCTCGTAACCTGCCTTGCCGTGGCTCGTTGTGGGCACTGGGTAAACGCAGGCTGCGTTTCACAGGTCGGGGACTCATGCATTGGTGTCAGTGCACGCCTGCGTGGGAGGACCTGGGGAGCATAGCTCAGCACCTCTCCAGATCCCAGCTCGGCCCTGTGCTCTCTCCTGCAGTGCTCTCCGTGGCCCGACGTGGCCTACCAGGTGAACAGCGCCCCGTCCCCAAGCTACAATGGCTCTCCAAACAGCTTTGGCCTCGGCGAAGGGTACGTCCCACCTTTCTTTCTTTGGGTTCCCTGGAATGAAGACAGGTGTACTTTCCTTTCTTAGTTTTCCTTTCTGGGTCTCCTCTCCTTTCTGTTTGGGTTTCAGGGTAGCTAACTCATGTTGCAGTCACAGCTGTCTTCAGCATTTACACAACTTTTAGTGCTCAGAAACACCCCTGTAAATGTTGTCGGGTGGGGCAGCGGCCCAGAACTTACCTGGTGAAACCAGGGCTGGCTTGGGGGTGCATGAGGTCAGCCACCCGAGACAGCCTCTGGTGCCCTCTGGGGCAGAATGGCCCTCCTTCAGGAGCAGCTGTCTGGGGGGCCTTTCCTGGTTCTTTGTCCAGCATGGTCACTGAGTGTGGGGGTGAGAGGGTCCGGCTAGGGCCCTCTCTGCCTTGGGTTTCAGGCCTTACAACACAGAAGCTGGCTTCATTGCTGTCCCACATAGCTCTGCAGACACACAGGCCACATGGACCCTGAGGATGCTGTGACGGGACAGTCAGTTTCCTGAGTGTCGTGGGCTGCACGGCACGGGGCCGTGGGTCACCGTGATGGCTCTGCATGCCCTGTGCTGGCAGCAGGGGTGGAGGCAGGAGAGTGCCAGGTGGGAGGCTGCCTGTTTTCTGCTTGCAGGTTCGTTAGAGCCCATGCTTGGCAGACAACTTTTCTAATAAGAAAGGGAGATTGTCTGTGAACTTGATTTTCCCAAGGAGTCCCCAGGGAAGTGGGGTAGACACAGAAACGGTGTTATGTTTAGATTCAGGCAGACCTAGTCTTCAATCTGTACCTTTTTGGGGGTAACTCCCTTAACCTCTCTGAGCCTCAGTTTCTCTACTATAAAAGGGGGGTAAGAATTCTACACAGGGTCAGGAGGGATGAGCGTACGATGCTTGCACCCTGTAGACACTTGGTGAGAAGTGGCGGCTGTCTTCACTGATGACCGGTCTGGGGATCAGCCCTGCGAGGGTCTGTTTTTCCCATTGTGGAGAAATATACATAACACAAAATTTACCATTTTTAAGTGTGCAGTCTGGTAGCATTAAGTACATTCACACTGTTGTGCAGCCTTCACCACCGTCCACCTGGAGAGCGCTCAGGTCTGTGCCTCCTCCCCAATCTGGCCCCCAAGGAAGCTTGTGCACCGCCTCTCGGGAGAAGACAGAACAGTGCTTTTCCTCATGGATAGATGTCAAGCCACGGGTGCTTGTTCACTGCAAAATAACTCCCCGTGGGATTCCTATGCCCTCTCCTCTCACCACTTGGCAAAGGGTTTGGCAGTAGCCTTCCAGGTGCCGAGGCTCTGGGTGCCCTTTGTCAGTGTGCCCTTCCCTGGGGCTGGGGCTTGAATCTCCAAGTTCAAGACCAGCAGGGGTCAGCCAACGGGGGCCTGGGATGTGCGGCCGATGACTTGGGGTAGAGGAGTGTCATTGACTGGGGCAGTGTAGCCTATCAGAACCTCCTGTCTACGCCAAAGGCTCAGTTAGGGATTTTGAGGGATTGGACGTTGGCTCCTGCTGTGTTTCTGTGACTCAGGAAATTCTTGAGGACTCATTTCACTTAGAACAAATCCTGCAACTGATGGGAAGTAAAAGTGCCAGGCTGGGTGCGGGGACCTTGGCCATGGCCCTGGGAGTCCCCTCCGTCCTCATCACTGGTTCCTTTTCCTTTGCAGCAACGCCTCTCCGACCCACCCGGTGGAGACCCTGCCCGTGGGCAGTGACGTAAGTGTCTGAGCAGGGCTTTCCGGCTGGCGGTCCCTCGTGGGCCCTGTGCCACCATCTCAAGGCCTCTCCCCTCTGCCCACAGCACCTGCTCCCATCAGCTTCCATCCAGGATGCCCAGCAGTGGCTCCACCGCAACAGGTTCTCGCAGTTCTGCCGGCTTTTTGCCAGCTTCTCAGGTGAGCATCTCTGAATTGTGTTTAAAGCCCATGAGCATCTTGGAAACACTTAGCAAGGCTGGCCACTTTCCAGGACTTGCTCTCAACACAGGCAGCACTGTCATTTCGGCTGGGAGACCCTGGGCAGTGTGGGTTCACTCGCTCACGTGCCCCAACCCTGGGCCAAGTGCTGGACATAAGAGATACTGCCCCCAGAAGGTCCCTAGCAAGTGCAACTTTAGGGGGACCATCTGGGTGACTTGGTCAAGATCTCCTTACCTGTGGGGATGGTGGGCTCTGGTCTGCCCAGGAAGAGTCCCCTTAGCCCGGGAGAGTGATACAGGGCCCCTTATGCTTTTCCTACCCAAATACTGCTCCTCACATTGGCTCCAGAGCCACGACCTGGGAGCTGGAGGTGAGGCCACAGGTGAGACAGAAAGGGGGCTCTTCCTTCTTTAAAAAGTGTCAGAGCCCTTCCTGATGGGCCCTCAGACAGAAGTCCCAAGCTAGGTATTGTGGGGTGCAAAGGTGAACTGAGCAGTGAGCCTTGTCACCAAGTAGAGTTCATTCACAGTGACAGAGTAAAGGCTTGGTCACAACTAGAGGAGCGGATTCCACGGACATCTATGGCAGTGGAAGAGAAACGGCGCCCCCGCATCCTCAGCTTGGCATTGCTGAGAGCCTGTTGGGGGAGGGTCCCTGGGGTGGGGAGAAAGACAGTGACCTTGTTTTTGGGAGCTTGTAGCTGTAAGTTGATACAGATGCGTAAACCGCTCATTTCGGTGCAGTGTGACCTGTGTGATTGGAATGGGGGTTCAGAGAGGACCCTGCGCTGGACTGGGTGGAGGAGGGGGAGGAGTGCTGGCTGTGTCTTAAGTAGGGTAGTCAGCCACCATGTGGGCACCTGCCTTGTGTGGTCACAGAGCAGGAGACCCAGGTGGAGTGGAGTGGCCCGGGGAGGAGAGGTCAGAGAGGCACCGAGGGACACGGACAGGATAGGGGCCCTGGAAGAACAGTGGAAGGACTTCGGCTTTTACTCCCAGTGGAAAGGAGGCCATTGTGTCTATAGAATTGTACCTAAAACTGTATCTTATTGTGGTGAGAGGAGAGGGGTGGGAATTGTGGCCTTGGGCAGGCTTTCACCTGAGGCTGATGTACTAGTACCTTGGAGAGTGTGTGGGACCAGGCTCTCAGGGACCCCTTGGGCTTTGAGGAAGGGGCAGCCCTCACGCTGTGCTCACTTCTGTCCCCATGAGACAGTCACCTTCCTATGTTCCTTTAACTGTGGGCCCATCCTCACATGCTGCTGCTGGTGGGACCATACATGGATGCAGCACTCTGGGAAACTGCTGGGAGTATCTGCCAGAGCCAAACACACCCTGTGACCCGCAGCCCTCTCCGGGACTAGACCCGGCAGACACGCACCTGTGGAATGAACAAAGACATGTATGAGAACGTTCAGAGAGCCTATTCATAACAGCCCAGACCTGAACCCCCCCAGCGCCCGTCCACATAAAGTGGGTATGTGAATTGTGGTGTAGTCACACAATGATAATAGGTAATAACGGGCATGAACACTATGACTACATTCCACACAAATGCACCGTGAAACATGACTTGGGGGAGGGAAGCCAGACCGGGAAGAGTGCCTGCCGTTCAATTCCATGTACAGAAACTTCAGAGAACATGCAAAACGTGTCTGCACTGTAGCAAGTCAGGATAGTGGCTCCCCTGGGTGGGAGTAGGGGTGGTGGCTGGTACAAGGGGCCTACAGGAGGCTGGTAATGTTTCACTGCTTGCTCTGAGTGCTGGGTGCTGGGGTGTATTCAGATTGTCAGCATCCAGCAAGCTATATACTTCCATATACAGACAGATGCACACGTGGCCAGTGCCCTGTGCCGATGACATCTATGCATACAGATTATATGTCAAAAAAAAGAGAAGAGGCCAGACACAGTGACTCATGTCTGTAATCCCAATACTTTGACAGGCTGAGGTGGGTGGATTGCTTGAGCCCAGGAGTTCAAGACCAGCCAGGCTAGGCAATATAGTGAGACCTTGTCTCTTACAAAAAAAAAAAAAAAAAGAAAGAAAGCAGGGCAGGCAGTGAGGCAGTGGGGACCTATTGGCTTCTGTTGTACTCACTGTTGTGAGCACTGGTAATTCCTGGGCTGCGATCTTCTGATGTTGAGCATTTTGCCATTTTCTCTCTGTGAGATGGTGCAGCTGGCTCTTCCCCACCCCCTACCCCCAACTCTATGGGGTCTGCAGGTGCTTGGGGACAAAGCCCTTTCTCTGTGTTCCATGTAACAGGCATCCCCGTTTTTCTGCTTAGGTGCTGACTTGCTGAAGATGTCCCGAGATGATTTGGTCCAGATCTGTGGTCCCGCAGATGGGATCCGGCTCTTCAATGCCATCAAAGGCCGGTAGGTGTTGGTTTCTCTGTGAAGCCAGCCAGAGGCTTGTGTCCCGTGGCATGTGGTGGGAAACCCCTACTTCAGCCTCTTGGATGGCGGGTGGTCTGGCTCGGGGGGCAGGACTCCTGCAGGGTGGAGTCAAGTGTGGGAGGAAATGTGGCAAGAGGGGCACGGGCCGCAGCAGGGGAGTGAGACAGTGCAGTGGGAGATGCGGCCGGCTGCCGCAGACCCTGCCTGGAGGCCCCTCCCTCTTCTTGGTTGGACGAGAGCCTTGGCCTCTGGATCTCGGCCTCTGAGCCACTTGCCCATGTTCTCAGATGCTTGTGTGGTCCTGGGCTCGAGCTGCTCCCTCCCTGAGGGGAGCTGTGGACTGGGGCCAGATGGTATCATGCAGCAGTTTCAGTGCAGACTCCAGAGCAGCACCGTCCTGCACACCTTCCTGCCACGGCAGAGACAGCTGCAGCCGTGCTGGCCACGTGTGGCTGTGGAGCACTTGGACCGAGGCTGATGTGATGGACGAAATTTTTATTTAACTTTAGTGAATTTAAGTTTTAATAGCTACACATGGACAGCATGGTTTTAGAGTGAGAGCCTGGGTTTGAGTCCCAGATCTGCCTCTTAGGTGCTATGCAGTGAAGGGATAGCCCTTTGCCCTGTGAGCCTCAGTTTCCTCAACTGTGTAATGAGAGCGATGGTCCTAGCTCCCTCACAAGTTGTATGAGGATGAAATGAGTTACGCACGTTCTGAGAACAATACCTGGTACACAGCAAGCCACAGACAGTGCTTGCTCTAATTGTTGCCTGAAAACGTCTTGTATGTTGAGCTTCGTGGTCTGGGGCAGAGCGCCCCTTGGCAGGCTGCGGGACCTGGGAGTGTCATCCACCACCCCATGACAGGCACTCCACGTCACCACCGCTGTCTTTCTTCCCCCCCGAGTTCTGCCCACTGTTGTTTCCATCCTGGAATATTCTGAAACAACTGTGCCTGGTCCACCACACCTATTATTTATTTTCTCTTCTCCTGCCAGGAATGTGAGGCCAAAGATGACCATTTATGTCTGTCAGGAGCTGGAGCAGAATCGAGTGCCCCTGCAGCAGAAGCGGGACGGCAGTGGAGACAGCAACCTGTGTGGTGAGTTGTGGGGAGCAGAGCTGGGACCCACACATTGGGTCCTGCAGCCTGGCTTCCAAGCCCGCAGTCTGGCCTCTGTTCACTTCCAGTGAATGTACAGGACAGTCCTGGGCTCCCACATGCCCACACGTGGAAAGGGCAGCCTAGTGCGTGCTCCTTGCATGGCGCATGGTCTGACCTTGTGGCGGCCCCGCAGTGTGGGTGCTGCCTCAGTGCACACCCCGAGGCTTGGGAAGGTGTTGGGATTGTCCCAGATCTTGCTTCCAGTGAGTGGCAGTCAGGATTGGAGCCAGGAATGCCCACCCCGGAGCTTTTTGTTTCCTCAAACTGCTCCCCATGCAGCTCCTGATGAGAGGAGACTCTCGAGGACCTCAGAGGTGTGGCTGTCAGCCTTCCTGCTCCCACCGAGCACTCCCAGTGGCCATGGTGAAAGGCGTCAGCCTGGGATCCTGCTACTTCTTTTTGCTGGCAGCTTGGTTTGTTTTAGGAGCAAAATTATGGCTGGGTGTGGTGGTTCACACCTATAATTCCAGCACCTGGGGAGGTGGGAGGATTGCTTGTGCCCAGGAGTTCAAGGCCAGCCTGGGCAACATACCAAGACCCAATCTCTAAATATTGAAAAAGTAGGCCGGGCGCCGTGGCTTATGCCTGTAATCCCAGCACTTTGGGAGGCCGAGGCAGGCAGATCACTTGAGGTCAGGAGTTTGAGACCAGCCTGGCCAACATGGTGAAATCCATCTCTACTAAAAAAAATGCAAAAATTAGCCAGGCATGGTCGCGCTTGTAATCCCAGCTGAGGCAGGAGAATCATTTGAACCCAGGAGGCAGAGGCTGCAGTGAGCCAAGATCATTCCACTACACTCCAGCCTGGGTGACAAAGTAAGACTCTGTCTCAGGAAAAAAAAAAAGAAAAGTGCACACCCTCACACCTGGCTAATTCTTGTATGTTTTTGTAGAGATGGAGTCTCATTCTGTTGCCCAGGCTGGTCTCAAACTCCTGGGCTCCAGAGATCTCCCTGCCTTGGCCACCCAGAGTGCTGGGATTATAGGCATGAGCTGCCACACCCACCTGTGTGTGCTTTTAAAATATTGGGACTCTGATGAGGTTTACTGAACCAAGGGTTTCTCAGGCGAGGGAAAGGCTTGGGAATCTTGAATTTAATCCAATTGCATTTGCTTTCGAGGAACTTGAGGTCCCTTGAAGTTGAGTAACCCACCCTGGGTTGCCGGTGGCATTTGCTCCTGCCTGGCTGGTGCAGGCTGTGTCTGTGTCAGTGTCACTGTTTTCTTCCCACTTGCTGACAGCATGGTGCCCTCCTGGTGCCCCCTTCTCTCCTTAGGGTTACTGTATTGAGGCTGAGTACGGTTTGTGTTGCGGCGAGGGGAAAGACCAGGGCTTCTGCTTTCTGTTGTCAAGTAATAGTTCCTTTTAACTTTCACTCATTGCCCTCCAGCTATCCAAGAACCCTTTAAACAGCAAAAAGAGCTGAAAAGGGACAGAATTTGTTCCTTCCTTCTGAAGTGGGTTCACATCTGGCTGCATGTCAGAATTGCCTGATATTCCCTTCAGCCCAGCTGGGTGTCACTGGGCCAGGGATGGGTCTAGGGTTCTCTGCATTTCACATAAGCACCCCAAGAGAGACCAAGAGGAATCAAGAGTGGCAGCCTGGCTAGGTGCGGTGGCTCATCCCTGTAATCCCAGCACTTTGGGAGGCTGAGGCGAGCGGATCACCTGAGGTCGGGAGTTCGAGACCAGCCTGGCCAACATGGTGAAACCCCATTTCTACTAAAAATACAAAAATTAGCCAGGTGTGGTGGTGCACACCTGTAATCCTAGCTACTGGGGAGGCTGAGGCAGGAGAATCACTTGAACCCAGGAGACGGAGGTTGCAGTGAGCTGAGATCACGCCACTGCACTCCAGCTTGGGCGACGGAGTGAGACTCCATCGCAAAACAAAACAAAACAAAAAGAGTGGCAGTGTGGTCCTGCCCTGCTGCCCTGGGCATGGCATTTTGACAAAGGATTTACTGCTTTCTCAGGGCGGGTGGGAGGGCGTAGGCAGGCTCACGCTGACGGAATGGCCACTTGGAAAGCAGCACTTGCTCCTCCTTCCCCCAGTGTACCACGCCATCTTCCTGGAAGAGCTGACCACCTTGGAGCTGATTGAGAAGATCGCCAACCTGTACAGCATCTCCCCCCAGCACATCCACCGAGTCTACCGGCAGGGCCCCACGGGCATCCATGTGGTGGTGAGCAACGAGGTAAGGGCTGCTGCCCGGCCTGCCCCGACAATGGCCTCTGGGCCATGGGAGGAGCGTCAGAACCCCTGCCCCAGAAACACACTTGGGTTTGAGAGTGACAGACAGGTTCATCTGCACGCCACCTGCAGCTGTGGCTGTCCGGGGCTGTGATGGAGAGTGCTGAGGCCCCGTCTGGGTCTGAATGGCTGCCATGCCAAGTAGGCACTCCTTACCCCTCCTGGGCTGGGTGCCCTGTGGGAGCCAGAAGGACAGACTCCACTCTGCCCCAAGGTGCTTATAGTCAGGGCTGTGGAGGTCAGGAGAGGGGTGTTCCCCCAGGGTGGGCGACAGGCCCCAGGGAGAGGTGAAATGGACGCCGGGGCAGGTGTTGGCGAGGCTGTGGCTTGTGGGAGAGGAGAGCAGAGGCCTCTGCCAAGTGGTGAAGTTGCCACAGCCTTCCCGGGTGGCACAGCACAGTGCAGAGCACAAGCAGCTACTGGCAGAGGGCTCAGGTACTGTGGTCTCCAGGGCTCTGACCCCGCTCACGGCTAAGAAGGGGGTGTTCAATATGCCTGCCAAAGGGTTAGGCATTCTTTGCATGATGTAGAACAGAGGCTTTTAAGTTTGTTCTATCCTGGACCCCTTCCACCTAATAACAGGAGTGTGTACTTGTTTTAAGTGTATGCATAGCGACTTATTTAATCCTGCCTGCCTCTATATGATGTGGGTGTTATTATTATCCCATTTCACAGATGCAGGACTGAGGCACAGAGGCTGAGTAGCTGCCCCAGGTTGAACAGTGGGTAAGGGGTGGAGCTATGGTGGGAACCCAGGGACTGGAGCTGCAGGGCCCAAGCTCTGAGCCTGCAAGGCACCCAGCCCCTGCTGAAGTGAAGCCTTTATCTATTTATTTTAAAATTTTTGTATTAAAAACATTGAGATAGGGTCTCGCTGCATTGCCCAGGCTGGTCTTGAACTCTTGGGCTCAAGCGATCCTCCTCCCTCAGCCTCCCAAAGTGCTGAGATTACAGGTGTGAGCCATCATGCCCAGCCTTTTGTTGTTGTTGTTGTTGTTGTTGTTTTTGTTGTTGTTGTTGTGAGATAAGGTCTTGCTCTATCACTCAGGCTGGTGTGATCTCAGCTTACTGCAACCTCCACCTCCCAGGCTCAGGCCATCCTCCCACCTCAGGCTCCTAAGTAGCTGGGACTTACAGGCACTTACCACCACGCCTGCCTAATTTTTTGTAGAGACAGAGTTTTGCCATGTTGCCCAGGCTGGTCTCAAACTCCTGGGCTCAAGTGATCCACCCACCTTGGCCTTCCAAAGTGCTGGGATTACAGGCATGAGCCCCCACACCAGCTGAAGTGAAGCCTTTAAACACAGAGCTGTGGCTGGGCACGGTGGCTCACACCTGTAATCCCAGCACTTTGGGAAGCCAAGCTGGGTGGATCACCTGAGGTCGGGAGTTTGAGATGGCCTGGCCAACATGGAGAAACCCCTTCTCTACTGAAAATACAAAATTAGCCGGATGTGGTGGTGCATGCCTGTAATCCCAGCTACTCGGGAGGCTGAGGCAGGAGAATCGCTTAAACCTGGGAGGTGGAGGTTGCGGTGAGCTGAGATCATGCCATTGCACTCCAGCCTGGGCAACAAAAGCGAAACTCCATCTCAAAAACAAAACAAAACAAACAAACAGAAACATAGGACTGTGCTGGTGGGAGCGGGATGGGATCGTGTGCCCCCACTTCAGCCCCCAGCAGACCCCAAGCACTTCTGGGAATTCTGAAGGCCTCTGTATAGAGGATTATAGAGCCCCACCTGAGCTGGACCAGCAAAGGAGTGGTAGGACACAAGGCCAGTATTTGTGGATTAAGACTCCAATTCGTTTCTTCCCATCCCTGGTCATTGCCTTTGCTGGTGATGCTGCCAAGAGTGTTCCTGACCTGTTGACACTGAATACAGAAACAGTGGCTGGGAAAAGTAGAGAAAATGCAGGCTTTGGAATTGGACTGGTGTCCCCACCCAAAACTACCTCCTAGTTGCTGAATGACTTTGGGGGAAATTTACTGAACCTCTCTGTGCCACAGTTTCCACATCTGCAAAACAGGGATGCATATACCTGTCAAACGGACTGTAGTACAGATAAGGTGAGAGAACAGTAGCAGGTGCCAGGAGACACTAAACGAGTGGTGGGTGGTGTCATTGACCATGGTTCTGCGGGGCACTTATTATTTGGGGAAGCTAGTGGTGGAGAAATCTTTTTAGTTTTGGGGATGTATAAAAATGTCAGGCTTTTCCGGGTTTGTATATTTCACAGGTTGACATTACTAGTAATAATCCTCTTGCCACTTGTCATTAAACTGCCAGAGTCCTTGAATGTTCACGAACACTTCCTCTCAGTCCTGGAGGCCAGCAAGGTGGATTTTCCCTGTCTTTTACATTAAAAAGTAATTTGTAATTAGTATAAGAAGTTAAGCAACATAGAACAGCAGAAGGTAAATGTGAAAAACCCTTACCTGCCCCATTCTTTCCTCCTGGAATAGTTTCTGTTAAGTTTGATGTGATTCATTCTGCAAGGCAATTTTTTGTGCTCTGGTCTCTGTGTGTGCCCTAGTGTATGTAGGTGTGGGTTTTTAAAACATGCAGGCTGGGCATGGTGGCTCACATCTGTAATCCTAGCACTTTGGGAGGCTGAGGCAGGCGGATCACCTGAGGTTAGGAGTTCGAGACCCGCCTGGCCAACATGACGAAACCCTGTCTCTACTAAAAACACAAAAATTAGTCAGGCATGGTGGGTGCCTGTAATCCCAGCTACTCGGGAGGCTGAGCCAGGAGAATCGCTTGAACCCTGGAGGCAGAGGTTTCAGTGAGCCGAGATTGTGCCACTGCACTCCAGCCTGGGCAACAGAGCGAGACTCCATCTCAAAAAAAAAAAAAAATTAAAACATGCAGCAAACATACAGCCGTACGTTTATCTGCAACTTGCTATTTTTGTCACCAGTTCACCAGTTAAGAATTACGTTTATATTATTACATCCAAATCTAATTGAGCTTTTTTTTGTTTTTTTTTGTTTTTTTTTTTTTGAGACATGGTTTCACTCTGTAACCAAGGCTGGAGTGCAGTGGCCCAGTCACAGCTAGACTTATTGCAGCCTCGACCTCCTGGGCTCAGGGGATCCTTCTACCTCAGCCTTCTGAGTAGCTGGGACCACAGGCATGTTCCACCATGCCTGGCTAATTTTTTTTTTTTAATTTTTTGTAGCGATAACATTTCACCATGTTGCCCAGGCTGGTCTTGAACTCCTGGGCTCAAGCAATTCACCTGCCTTGGCCTCCCAAGGTGCTGGGATTACAGGTGTGAGCCACTGCGCTCGGCCTAGCTATTTTTTTTTTTAACTCCTATTTTACAGAGGAGGAAAATGAAGCCTGAGGTTCCTAACCTGAGAGCTGACTTTAGAATAGCCAGGAAGGTGGACAGGCTGTGAGCAGTGGACAGCTGTAGTGTCACTGAAGGCTTGTCACTTTGCATTTCAAAATACATTTCCTTTTGTGAAGACAAAAGCGAAAAATGTGGGGAACGCTTACAATTTCACGGGTCCCTGAAGGCAGTTCCTTCCTCAGCTTGTCCTGTGTGCTCAAGAGTAGGCAGTGAAGCAAGTGAAGCAGAGAGCAGAACCCAAATGCCACCTCGCCTAAGTAGGCGATTCTCATTCCCCAAAGTCTCCTTGCCTCTTAACCCCGAATCTATTGGAAACCTTTGGTTCTTAATTGCCCAGAGTGCTGGAGGCAGCCTGGCCAGCCACGGAACCGGCCCCTGGGGTGCAAGGGCACTTCATTAAACAAGAGAGTTACTGATTAAGCCCATGTGGGCTCTGCATAGGGCTTTGCATGCCCAAGTGGCTGGGCTGCCAAGAGTGCTAGATGGAGCAGGCCAGCAGAATAGAATAAATGTACTTCACGCATCATTAGGCCCTGTGGGAGGGGCGGGGGGCGACAGGTGGATGGATTTGCAAGATTCGAGGTAGTAATCCAGAGCGGGCCATAAAATGTGGATGGCATTTTTTCAATTTGAAAAGGGGTTTTGCTATTGTGTTAGCTAGTGTGTGTCTGTGTGTCTGTGTGCGTGTGTGTGTGTGTGTGTGTATTGTATGTTTATATATTTTATTTTATTTTATTTGGAGACAGTCTCACTCTGTCGCTCAGGCTGAAGTGCAGTGATGTGATCTCAGCTCACTGCAATCTCCACCTCCTGCGTTCAAGTGATTCTCTTGCCTTAGCCTTCTGAGTAGCTGGGATTACAGGCACCTGCCACCGTGCCTGGCTAATTTTGTATTTTTAGTAGAGATGGGGTTTCACCATGTTGGCCAGGTTGATCTGGAACTCCTGACCTCAGGTGATCCACCTGCCTCAGCCTCCCAAAGTCCTGAGATTACAGGTGTGAGCCACCGCGCCCGGCCTGTTTATATATTTTAAAAATATTCTTTAAATGTAAATTGTGAAATGCAGTATAAATATGGAAAGAATTTGTAAGACTTACTTATACAGTTAAAGAACCATTGAAGTACCCATGTACCTGCACTCAGGTTACCAGAATGTTATATGAGAAGCCCCTTTGTGGACTGATTTCATAACAGCCAACTGGCTAGTATGAATTTTCTATTAAGCATTCCCTTGTTCTTCCTCAATATATTGTTTAATTTTGCTATTTAAAAACTTTCTATGAGTAAAATCATAGAGTATTCTTCTGTGATTTCTTTCATTTCACATTTTGTTTGGAAGGTCATGCATGTTGAAGTATACAGCTGGCACTCATTGGCACTGCTGAGGAGCGTGATTCCATCACATCTGGTTCATGCTTCTGCTGTTGATTGACAGGGCTGGTAGGAGTTTTGTGTTACTGCAGACGGTGCTGCGCTAACCAGCCTCATGCCCGTCTTTGTGATGCAGGAGTTTGTCCAGGGCTCGTGACTTGTAGGAGAATGTAGGAAAATTTCCTTGTTGGAAGTGCATGGTCATTCTTACTGAGTCCCATGAACAGTGTTAGAAAGATTTACATCCCCATCAGTAGTGGACACCTGTTCCTGTTGCTCTACATTCTGCTTATATTTTTATCATTAAATCAGCCCCATTTTACAGATAGGGCCATGGAGACAGGAAGTTAAAAAGGTTGGCTTGTTCAAGGTCACTGGGTAGTTCATCAAAATTAGAACGCCAGAGAGGAGGCTGCTGAGCAGAGTCGTTAGTTTCCTGCCACATTTATAGACACAGGTAGTGGAACCCTCCTTTATATTTTGTGTTTGTAGGACGCTGATGGGCAGATCCTACTAAGTACCAAGGTTTCTATTTTTAAAAACATTTTATTTAGTTGTTTTTATCTGTTGCCATTAGTCACATACACATTCCTATAATGTGTCCGTTATAGAGACTGGAAGAATCAGTAACTAGGAAAAAGCAAAAATAGTGCAAACAAACATAAATCAGTGGTCCAGTATTAAATGGTAACATCTTGATTCCTGTTTGGGCCTCTTTCCATCCTTCATGTTCATACTAGATGGTTGGGGTTATGTTCAGGTTTCCGTTACTTAAATTGCAATCATGTCACACCTTGATTCTGTGTCCTTATTTTTCAGTGAATGTTGTAGCAGAACCATGTTCCTGCTGCATTCGTAGGCACCGTGGCAGTGGTGTTTACCGTGTTCCTGTGTGTATAGGCACCGTGGCAATGGTGTTTACCGTGTTCCTGTGTGTGTAGGCACCGTGGCAATGGTGTTTACCGTGTTCCTGTGTATGTAGGCACCGTGGCAGTGGTGTTTACCGCATTCCTGTGTGTGTAGGCACCGTGGCAATGGTGTTTACCATGTTCCTGTGTGTGTAGGCACCGTGGCAGTGGTGTTTACCGCGTTCCTGTGTGTGTAGGCACCGTGGCAGTGGTGTTTACCGCATTCCTGTGTGTGTAGGCACCGTGGCAGTGGTGTTTACCGTGTTCCTGTGTGTGTAGGCACCGTGGCAGTGGTGTTTACCGCATTCCTGTGTGTGTAGGCACCGTGGCAGTGGTGTTTACCGTGTTCCTGTGTGTGTAGGCACCGTGGCAGTGGTGTTTACCGTGTTCCTGTGTGTGTAGGCACCGTGGCAGTGGTGTTTCTGCAGCTGCGCGTGGCTAGGCTCTGCCGCCGAGGCTTCCCAAATGATGAACTCATGGTTGAAGGAACATGTTCTCTCTTTTGTCTCTCAGATGGTGCAGAATTTCCAAGATGAATCCTGTTTTGTCCTCAGCACAATTAAAGGTGAAGCCTCCCCCTCCCCCTAAGGTAGTTGTGGGGGCAGGTGAGAGGGTGGGGCCTGCCTGCCGGATGGGCCCTTCCAGAGAGTGCTGACCTGGGAAAAGCCTTTGAGAAAAAGAAAGCCCAAACTCTCTGTGAAAGCTAGCCCTAGAAATGGCAGAACTAGTGAGATTGGCCCCCAGGGTCATTTCTGAAAGGGAAATCCTGGGCCAGGCAACTTGTTTTCTACGAACTCAGCGTTGAGTAGAAGCGAGATGCGTTGTGGGTTTCCTGGGGTCCTCCAGGAAGATCAAGCCTGGAATACAGCCACGGAGTCTGCAGGCAGCATGGGTCGGGATGGGGGACGAGGGGGCCCACCTGACAATGTGCCTGTGCTCTGCCGAGGAAGAGCCTGTGGGCCAGGAACGTGTATTTATTCATAAAAGGTAGAGAAAGACCTGCTGTGGCCTTCCTAAGGGCTGGGGTGCATGTATAGGATATGTCAGAACAAAAGCCCTCTGACTGACTCATAGACCCTGGACCATGATGAGGCCATTTCCCACCTTGTCCCGTGGATCTAGCCACCGAGTGTCTTTTTTTTTTTTTTTGAGACAGAGTCTCGCTCTGTCACCCAGGCTGGAGTGCAGTGGTGCGATCTCAGCTCACTGCAAGCTCCGCCTCCCGGGTTCATGCCATTCTCCTGCCTCAGCCTCCCGAGTAGCTGGGACTACAGTTGCCCGCCACCACGTCCGGCTAATTTTTTTTTATTTTTTTAGTAGAGACGGGGTTTCACCATGTTAGCCAGGATGGTCTTGATCTCCTGATCTCGTGATCTGCCCGCCTTGGCCTCCCAAAGTGCTGGGATTACAGGCGTGAGTCACCACGCCCAGCCGCCACCAAGTGTCTTTAGGGGCTTGGGGGCCATAATACCCCTGAGAACCACAGTTGTCCAAATCCTCCTTGGAACATGGGTTTTCATCCTTGGGCCTAGGGCTATGGTAGAAAGACCTATTGTCAAAAAGACACTAAACGAGGCAGATGTCAGGGCATGTGAGATCCCTGCTTCTGCCAGCCCGCTTTGCTGTATGCAGCCCTATTTTGGTGGTCTTTGCTGATACCCTAACAGCATGCCTTTTGGGACTCCCCAGTACTGTGGCACTGCACCTTTTTTCCTGTGAAATGCACCCAGTGTTTCTCTCTTGCAGCCGAGAGCAATGATGGCTACCACATCATCCTGAAATGTGGACTCTGAGCAGCAGTGGGCCTTGTACCTGCCTCCAGCTCCCAGCCCTGTGGATCCCCATGGATGTAGAAATTGCCCCACTGTAAGCTGTGGCCTCACCAGACAAGCTGAGGCCAGGAGGGACCCTTCCCAGTCTGTGAAAGCTACAGAGCACCAACCAGCAGAAGTCTGTGGACACCAAGTACGGTGTACAGAAAGCCAGTGACTCCTTTCTCCCTTCCTCTTGGCCTCCAGATTTTGAATGGTTCCTTGTTCTTTTCCATTGATCCAACCCCGACGTTCTAAAAGGGCAAACAGTGGAGACGTCTGCTTTGAAACCCCTCATCCCTTAGTTGCAAGCTGATTGGGTATCTTGGTGCCGCCTGTATTGGTCCCTTCTGACCGCTCTCCTGCCTCCAGAGAAAGCTCTGCTTCACCCTGGAAGCTGGTACCTTTACCTCCTCCTCTGGGAGTTGGCTGCATGGCCAGCACTGCTGACTTGATGGGAGCAGTTTGCCCTCATTCTCCTGTTTCAGGTTTGCTTCCCTTCTCAGTGACCCTGGTGAGCATCCGCCTTTCCTGTTCTTGGATGAATTGATGGGAGTGGGGCTATTCTGTGCCTTCTACCTCTTTCTTCTCTACGTTGTTTCTAAGGATCTGCTGCTGCGGAACCCAAAGATGTGCTCCTGTCTCTGCACTGGCGCATTGGCGTGGTGGATGCCACAATGTATGTGCACAGCCTTTCTCAGAGACATTAGTTCTGAGGCCCTTTGTGGGGAGGTTAGGGGCGTGGTAATAGAAAAAGACTATTTTATTTCCTGGCAATCATGGGTAAGGAGGATTAGGAATGAGCATTCCATTCCTAGGTGTCATCAGATGACCTTGACCACCACAATACCAGGCCCTCTTGGATGGACTTACAGAAAGTTAGAGAAGACCTTGGTGAACTGCTGCTAAACTTGCCACAGGAACAATGTATTTTCTCTGAGTGCCCCTCACTTAAATGTTTATCTTTGTTTGTTTGTAGAGGCTATGTTTAGGGTATTTTGCGTGCATCAGAATGGGTGCATTATCTTTCTTAATGGCCTGACTATCGGGAAATTTGAGTGTCAGTAACTGTGGTAGACTCAGAAATTCGTCTTTGTCTTGCCTCTGGTTCCTGGGATCCAGTGATCTCTACTGGCCCAGGGCTTCAGCTCTTTGTTAATTTAGGTTCGTGGGGAACCCTCTGACCACCTGAATGGGATGTCATAGCTTCTAAATGGAGCTTCTGTGGAATGAAGTGCTAGACTGAAGGATTACCAGAATAAAACAGGGTCTACAATGGGTAGAACTTGTTTTATAGATGAGGAAACCAAGGCTCAGAGGGGCAAAGTCACCTGCATGGTAGCACATAGTGATAGGGTAGCGATATAAATTTATCATATAAACCAGGACATTTCAGAATAAAAGGGGCTGTGTTAGTCATTATGTTGGGTAATAGCCATGGCATTCCTACAGAACAGAGTGAGGACAGGCTCCTGATTCCTCTTCCTTCTTTAGAGGAGAAGCAGGGAGTGGGTTAACTAACAGCTTTATTGAGATGTCATTCACATGCCATTCAGTTTACCCATTGCTAGTGTCCAGTTGTATTCACAGAACCACCATCAATTCACAGAATTACAATCAACATTGGTACATTTTCATCACCCCCAGTAAAACCCCATACCCTATGTCTGTCACTCCCCTACTTGCCCAACTCCTGCAGTCCAAGGCAGCCATGAATCTACTTTCTATGTAAGATTGACCGACTCTAGACATTTCATATATCTGGAATCATGTGATAGCTCTTTTGTGACTGGCTTCTTCCACTGAATGTTTTCTAGGGCCGTCCAAGTTGAGGATGTATCAGTACTTCATTCTTTTGTATTGCTGAGTAATACTTCATTGTATAGATAGACCACATTTGTTTATTGATTCATCAGTTGATGGACATTTGTGTATTTTTACTTTTTGGCTACTCTAAATGATGCTGCTATGAACATATTTCTACAAGATTTTATGTGGACATATGTTTTCATTTCTTTTGGGAATATACATAGGAGTGGAATTGCTAGGTCTTATAGTAACTCCGGGTTTTAATTTTTTTTTTTTTTTTTTTTTGAGACGGGGTCTCGCTGTTGCCCAGGCTGGAGTGCAGTGGCGCGATCTCGGCTCACTGCAAGCTCCGCCTCCCGGGTTCACACCATTCTCCTGCCTCAGCCTCCCGAGTAGCTGGGACTACAGGTGCCCGCCAACACGCCCGGCTACTTTTTTTTTTGTATTTTTAGTAGAGACGGGGTTTCACCGTGTTAGCCAGGATGGTCTCGATCTCCTGACCTCGTGATCCGCCCACCTCAGCCTCCCAAAGTGCTGGGATTACAGGCTTGAGCCACCACGCCCGGCCGTTTTAACTTTTTGAGAAACTGCCAGACTATTTTCTACAGCAGCTGTACCGTTTTACATTCCCACCAGCAATGTATCCAGGTTTCAATTTCTCTACATCCTCACCAACACTTGCTATTTTCTGTCTTTTTGCTTTTAGCATCCTAGTGAGTATGAAGTGCTATCTTGTGGTTTTGATTTGCATTTCCCTGATGGCTACTGATGTTGAGTGTCTTTTCCTGTGCTTACGGGCCATGCGTATTTCTTCTTTGGAGAAAGATCTATCCAGATCCTTTGCCTATTTTTAATCGAGTTGTCTTTTTTGTTTTGTTTTGTTTTCTATTTTCCTAACCACTAGACCACCAGGGATGAGCCTTCTTTTTATTTTTGAGTTGGGTGAGCTATTTGTATATTCTAGACGCCAGTCTTTTATCAGGTATATGATTGGTAAAAATGTTCTCCCATTCTGTGGATTGTTTTCACTTTCTTGATGGTGTCCTTTGAGACACACAACTTTTAAATTTTGATGATTTCCAAGATACCTATTTTTTTTCTATTGTCACTTGTGCTTTTGGTGCCATATCTAGAAAACCATTGCCTAATGGTTAACCTTCCAAGGTTAAGAAGATTAATGCCTGTGCTTTCTTCTAAGAACTTGTATAGTTTTAGTTCTCACAATGGTCTTTGATCCATTTCGAGTATATTTTTATATATGATGTGAAGTAGGGGTCCATCTTCATTCTTTTGCTTGTGTATCTCCGCTTGTCCCACTGCTGATTATTGAGAAGAATATCCTTTCTCTACGGAATTGTCTTGGCACCTTTGCTAAAGGCCTCTGCTTCTTACTAGATCCTCTTTCCTGGGACGTGGTGTTGTTGTTGGGAAGGTTACCTTTTTTTTTTTTTTTTTCCCACTTAGTCTGTGTTTGGTTCCACCAGTTCTACACTGCCTTTCTACTCTGTTCTTGCTGTCTCCCTCTTTACCTGAGTCAATGGTACCGAGTCCTATCTCTCTCTGATGTTCCCCAGTCTTTCTTGGTGCATGTTCTAGCTCCACACACTAGTCCTTGGAGGAAGGTCGATACCAATGATTTCCTGTTTTGAGTCATGAGGAAACTGAATCACCTAGAAGTGGAATAATGTGCTCAGGGTCACACAGCCCATTAGTGGAAGGACCAGGACTAGACCTTTAGTCTTCTGAGGTCCAGCCCCTCAGGCTGTCTCTCATCACTGTACCCAAGTGATGTCACTACCAAGGCCAAATGATGGTGGGCTAAATTTTAATTCTCAAAAGTGTAGGAGGCTAATATTTTACTTCTAAGTTCCAAAAGAAGATGTAATAAAAGTCTGTTACCTTAAGTGTGCTATTAATAGAGTCTTCCATTTTTCTGGCATGCCCCTGGCATCTCTTCTTACCTTCTCGTGGTTATAGTTAAAGCTTATAGCTTATGAAAGAATAGAAAATAATAAATACCAAAAAAAAGTACACATGGTAATTTGGTACCAAAGTAGCTGCCTAATTTAGCAGCTCATCCCTTCCACAGGGGTCAGATGAGCTAAAGCTCCAGGTTTTATTTTTCATTTGATTGACATACAGAAAAGCCAAAGCCCTTCCCACAGCTGTCCAGGGTCTTTCCTGTGAGTCCGGAGGTGCTGGCCTATTGAGCAGGACAGCTCTTCCCAGGACACTCCCACCAACCTGTGGCTTCTGAACTGCAGCTTCTTTTTACAGTGAACCCCAGAGGGAAATAAGACAGACACGTGTGCTCAGGCCACCATCTTGAACTGGAAGCCCAAAGCTGAGTTCCTTACTCTTAGGTCATCACGGTTTTTGCGGGGTATCTGTTTGCAAGGTTGAGGTAAACCCTTTCCTATTTACCAGGTTGTCCCTTCTGGATGAAGGGACAGAGGCTGTTAAATGGAGGAATAATAGGTTTGCTGGAGGAGGGGCATGGTATGCCTGTGGAAAGGACAGGACGGGGTGGGGAGGTCGAGGCTTTAACTTGGGGTCCTAAGCAAAGGTCAGGTGTTGCCCTAGTGACCTCTTGCCCAGGCAGCCCAGAGCCCCTTACACAGAGCTATTAGCCTAGAGAAGGCTTTACCAGCAGTGGACTGGAGCCAGCCAGGGTCACAAGTTTCCAAGTCCAGCGTTGCTTCAGGGGCTGGCCTGAGTAACTGAAGATCTGAAAATCATTAACAAGTCGATGAAATAAACGGAAAAGCCTCTTAGGCTGTTGTCAGTGGAGCAGAGGGAGAAAGTCCCTAGGCGCTCAGAGGGGGTGGGAAACAGTGGATGATTGGGCGGGGGTGGGGGATTATATATTGGCACTGCCTGGGGTGTAGGAAGAGGAACAGGAACCAAAAGTCAGGGTCCTAGATCCCAGACCCTCGCTAAGTATGAGTCTCTTTGCCTCTCTGGGTCTCTATCTCCTCCTCTTACAAATACAGGCTTGGTGATCTCTGCAGATGGCACCAACCTGCCATGAAATGAATCTGAGGGGCTTTCCCATTTTTCCCTCCATCAAAATCGTACAAAAAGCTGGACGTGGTGGCTCATGCCTCTAATCCTAGCATTTTGGGAGGCTGAGGTAGGAGAATCACTTGACGCCAAGAGTTGGAGACCAGCCTAGGCATCGTAGTGAGACTCCATCTCTGTCTTTTTGAAAATAAAAAATCTTTGAAAATTGCACAACAGGCAGGAGACCTTTATGTGTGCCCATCCTGGTTGTACATAGTGCCACCAGTGCTCCTGCAGTGCAAGGCGGCATGCTTCTTGACATGGGTCAGATTGTCTCCATCGTGTCTTTGGGAATCAGCCTTAGCTCCTAACTGGGCTGACTACTTCCTCCGCAAACTTATGGGGGCCCCCAGATATTCCTTGCCAGCCAGGGACCAGACACAGTGTAGGCACAGTCTGTGTCATTGGTGCACATGTGCGTGTTTACTTGTGTGCCTGGGTTCCTTCCCTCGCTCGTGAATTTGCCATGAGCACAGCCAGAATCAGCCTCAGCTTGGCAAGGTGTGGAGATGACTGCTGTTCCCTTCGCATTTGGGGAAAACAGGCTCCCTCGGTAGCTTGATGATTCCCTTTTGATCTTGTGTGACCTCCTGGAGAGTGGATGAAGCTGGTGGCCTTAGCTCTTCTAGAAAGTGTAAGTGGCACTGGGCGAGGCCCCCAAGAGCAGGGCAAGGCCTCTAGAGTGTGTCTCCCACACGACTGGCTTCACACAGGCACTTCCCCTCGGGTTGCATGCTCTGTGTCATGTCATGTTACCAGTCCAGGGTTGCAAGTAGGAAATGTTTGTACCCTCTTCTGATTGCCATCTCCTTCCCATTGCCCCTTAGGGACAGGGCTTGAGGGCCAGTGAGGTGCTGGTCAGACACCCCAGGCCTCCTTCCTGGGACCTGCCCAGGGGTACCCTGAGAGCTCCTGAAACCCCCACTTAGCTTCCAGATCTTTCTGCAAAAGCTCCTCCTGGCTTTCCTCCCTCCCCCAATCTATGGATCACAGCTAACAGATCTGAGGGCAACTGCTGTGCTAGTGGCCAGGGCTGCACCTGCCATCCCCGGCTTGGCCACTTTAGGGCCTTCTAGAGGCAATGTCTCTAGGAAGTAGCTCTGAGGCATGGGTTTTCTGCTCTGTGCAGGGCAGCTGATGGGATGAGGTAGGGAAGGGCGGTCACTGGGCCCCAGCTGGCCAGCCCGGCGATGGGGCAACCAAACCATGTCCCCCAGCAAAGGGCCAGAGTGGGAACCTGTCCTCATGCCCTTTGTCCTGAGGAGCCCTGAGGTAGGCAGCAGAGGCCAAGGGAAGTTTTCAGGCCTTCATCAAAGAGAACAATATCCTCAGCTCCACACCCCTCATCCTGTGTCAGCACTTACCGGTGTGTGACTGCCCTTGTCAGCCAGCACACGGTGGGCCCACCCGGCCCACTGCCTATTTATGCCACCGATTTATGATAGGGAATATTATCTTTGAACCCAATTAAGTGTTTTCTCCCCCATCAAAAAAAAATTCTTCTTATTAGTAGACATGTATTTACCAAAATATGTACTCAATTATTTTATTTTGGATTTCATCAATTTAAAAATTGTGGAAATTTGTTTGCTGTTGTGCCAACATAATATTGATTTTGCCTCTTGGCTCTGAAAGCCCAAAATATTTACCATCTAGCCCGTTACAGAAAAAGTCTGCTGACTACTGAGCCAGACATCCCTTACCTCCATCCCTGTTGGATTATTTAAAGAAAGTCTCAGACATTGAGGGCTTTTTTAAAAGAATAAAATGACTTGGTTTGAGCTTGGAAGCAGGGGCAGCACTCAGATGAGCAGTTTCTGCATTAACCCTGCCTGTCACGCATCTCGTGTCCTGTGTGGCTGGCAAGCCTCCCTTGGAAGGTTCTGGTGCTCCAGCTGGCTCCTGCAGAGTCCGTCCCGCCTCGTGGTGGGAATGCAGAGCCCTTTGCTTTCCTTCTTGCCGCCTGCTTCCTGTTCCTGGAGACTCGCTGGGCCTTTGGCCTACATCCCCTGGCCAGGCCCCTCAGGGTTGATGCGTGGAGAAGGCCTCTGAGCAGTGGCAGGCAGCAGTGGCCTCCTGGCTGGCTCACACTCTTCTCCTGGGAGGGGCAGCCTGATCTCACCTCCACCTAGTACCTTAGGGACTGAGGACCTCTTGGCTTCTCTGGAGCCTGCAAGCCTCTTCCCATGTGTCCAGCTGCTCTTCCTGCTACAAAGGGGACCACTCACAGTGGCCTCAGCTTGGTGGTTTTGAGGGGCAGCCCTCTGGCCCTCCACAAGGGTATCCTGGGCCTGAGAATTCTGCATCTGCCATTGGAGGATGCACAGCCTCAAATGGAAGGAATCCCACAGGAGATGGGTCCGAGGTCCTGCTGTGGCCATCCAGCCCCCTGTGGCTTGTCCAGCCTCTGTGCACCCCTGGTGTCTTCACTCCAGGGGCAGACAGCAGCCACTGCCATCCCTTTCTCCATGAGTAACAGTAGTGGTTGCAGCTGGGGCTAACAAGCTAGGCTTTGTGTTCTGTATGTTTGCTCAGCTTCTCACTTGATCCTCCCTAAAGCAATGGGGAGGCCCCCACTAGCCCAGTTTTCAGGAAGTCAACAGGGAGGTTAGATGGGGGCCAGGGTCCCACAGCTACTGATGGCCTGAGCCAGGTTGAGCTTCCTGGTGTCCAGTCCGGATCCCACTTGCAGATCTCATGCTCTCAGATAGGTGGGACGAGTTCTTTTGTCACAGTGCTGGCTCTGTCCTGAGGCCTCATTGCCGGCTGGGTGTGCTCTGCTGGGAAAAGCTTTGTGGGGCTCGCTTGGTTAACCACAGAAGAGAAGGGGACTGTTTGAGGTGCCTCCCTGCAGCCTCCCCGTGCTGGGTGGAAGCACGGTTACTGTGTTCTCTAATGTTCGTGTATTTAAAGTGATTTCTTTCTAAAGATGTAACCTCCGCACCTTTTTCCAGATTGGGTGACTCTTTTCTAAAGGTGGTGGGAGTATCTGTCGGGGTGGCGTGGCCCTTGGATGGGTCAGGTGGGTGTGAGAGGTCCTGGGGAGGTGGGCGTCGAGCTCGAAGTTGTCCTACTGCCATGTTTTTGTACCTGAAATAAAGCATATTTTGCACTTGTTACTGTACCATTGTGCAGACGAGAAGTCTGTATGTGGGATCTGTGCTTGGGTTAGAATGCAAATAAAACTCACATTTGTAAGAAACCTCTGTGGTTCAGGCCTTGAGTTGTTTTGCTTTTTTGTTTGTTAGATTCTGGTAAAATACACAAAACATAAAATTTACCATCTTCACTATTTGAATTGTACATGTCAGCGATATTAAGTACACTCACATTGTTGTGCAACCATCACACCATCCATCTCCAGAATTCTTAATTTTTTGTTGAGACAGGGTCTTGCTCTGTCACCCAGGCTGGAGTGCAGTGGCACAATCACTGCTCACTGCAGCCTCGACCTCCCCAGGCTCAGGTGATTCTCCTACCTCAACCTCCCAAGTAGCTGGGACTACAGGCGCGTGCCACCACGCCCAGCTAATTTGTTTGTATTTTGTAGAGATGGGGTTTCACCATGTTGCCCAGGCTGCTATTGAACTCCTGGCCTCAAGCAATCTGCCCACCTCAAGCGCAGTGGCTGATGCCTGTAAATGCTGAGATTACAGGTGTGAGCCACCACGCCCAGCCCAGAATTCTGTTCATCTTGCAAAACCAAACCTTTGTACCCATTAAACACTAACTTCCTGTCCCCCAGTGTTAGTCCATTTGCATTGCTACAAGGAATACCTGATACTGGGTAATTTATAAAGAGATTTGGCTCATGCTTCTGCAGGCTGTACATGGCCTCAGCATCTGCTTCTGGTAAGGGCCTGAGGAAGCTTACAGTCGTGGTGGAAGGTGAAGGAGAGAGCCAGCATGTCACAGGGTGAGAGAGGGAAGGAGAAAGAGGGAGAAGGCACTAGGCTCTTTTAATAGATCGCGTGTGAACTCAGAGAGGACTCACTCATTATGAGGACAGCACTAAACCATTCATGAGGGATTTGCCCGCGTCACCCAAACACCTCCTACGAGGCCCACCTACTACATTGGAGGTCACATTTCAACTTGAGATTTGGAAGGGACACGTCCTAACCATATCACCCTTGTCCTAGCCCCTAGCAACTGCTTTTCTCATTTCTGACTCTATGAGGGACATCATAAAAGTGGAATCATATAGTATTTGGCCTGTGACCAGGGTGTCCTCAAGGTTCATGCATATTGTAGCAAGTCTCAGAATTCACTTTTTTTTTTTTTTTTTTTTTAGACAGTCTTACTGTGTTGCCCAGGCTGGAGTGAGATGGCATAATCTCAGCTCACTGCAACCTCCGCCTCCCAGATTCAAACAATTATCCCGCCTCAGCCACCCAAGTAGTTGGGATTACAGGTGCCTGCCACCATGCCCGGCTAACTTTTGTATTTTTAGTAGAAGTTGTATTTCACCATATTGGCCAGGCTGGTCTCGAAGTCCTGACCTCAGGTGATCCGCCCACCTTGGCTTCCCAAAGTGTTGGGATTACAGGCATGAGGCACCGCGCCCGGTCAGACTCTCCTTCCTTTTTAAGGCTGAATGATACTCTGTTGTATGGATAGCCCACATTTTGTTTATCCACTCATCTTTCAATGGACATTTTGGTTGCTTCCATGTTTAGCTATTGTGAATGATGCTGCTATGCACATGGGTGTGACCAAACAGCTCTTCATGTCCCTGCTTTCAGTTCTTTTGGGTAATGCTCAAAAGTGGGATTGCTGGGTCAATTCCATGTTTAATTTTTTGAGGAACCACCATCCTGTTTTCCACAGGGGCTGCACCATTTTACATTCCCTCCAACAGTGCACAAAGGTTCCAATTACTCCTTGCCAACACCTATTATTTTCCTGGTTTTTTTTTTTGTCTTTGTTTTTTAATAATAACCATTGTAACTGGAGGCCTCAGGTGTTTGAAGTTTGATCAGTGGGTGGGCTGGCTGAATGCTGGTCAGCACGTTTGCAGCGCTGCCACCCCAGTCTTTTATCTCTTACCAGGACCAGGGCTGCAGCCCATGAGCCACCCACAGGCCTCCCTACCAGCCCCCTGCCCTGTTCTGAAACCTTCCTACCCTGACCACAACTTTCCCAAGCTCTTCTGTCTCCAGCGTCCATTCTGATCATGTGTGTGCCCATGGTGCCCAGAGCTGTGGCTCTTCCATGCCTGCTGCCCGTGTTCTCTCCAGTCTTTCAAGCCCCACGGATGGCGCTCCTCCCACCCCGCACTGGTAAAGCCCCCCTCTCCTCTCAAGTTGCCTGCACATCCCTGTGAGGGGAGCAGAGGGTATGCACGGTGGGAGGGCCTTCAGGTCTTGGGTTGGAATCCTGGGTCTGTATGATTTTGAGCAGGCTACTTAACCTCCCCTGGTTCCTATTCTCATCTGTGAAATAGGAATACCACCTGCCTTCCAAGTTTGTGGGGCTGAAATGAGACCATGTACACCAGACAGGGAGCAAAAGGCCGGGCACAGGACGAGGCTCCTGGGGAAATGCGGAGCAGCACTGGCAGGGCCTCTGAGCTGGGAAATGGCTGGGTGTTCCAGGATCCTGAAGAAGGGCATTGTTGCTGAAGGAGGATGATGCCAGGGGAGGTCAGAGGAGGAGGGGATCGGGCCAGATAACGGAATGATCTGCAGAGTTTTCAGTGTTCCCAGTACACACGTGCATATTAACGAGTTTCACAAAACAATACTTGGACTATTCCATGTCATTTTTTCTTGAGGAATGCAGATCTTGACCTGTGGAGCTGAACTTCTGGCCTGCTGGTGGGCTGTGCCCTATGCTTTGACTCTCCTGACACAGGGCCTTGCAGACCATGTAGGGGCAGGAGGGTTCTGGTCTGTGTTCTAAGTGCAGTGGGAAACAGTGGGGCAGGTCCTTAGGCTGAGAGGGTACGTGATGAATGTCTTAGCCCATGTGAGCTGCTATAACAGAATGCCATAAGTAAACTAGGTGGCTTATAAACAACAGAAAGGTATTTCTCTCCGTTCTGAAGGTGAGGTGTCCAAGGTCAAGGCGCTGGCAGATCCAGAGGCTGGAGAGGGCCTGCCTCCTAGGAAGGGGCAAACAAGCTCCCTACGGCCTCTTTTACAAGGGCACTAATCCCATTCATGCGGGCTCTACCCTCATGGCCTCATACCTCCCAAAGGCCCCACCTGCATGTACCATCACCTTGGAGGTTAGGCTTCAACATCGGAAGCAGAGGAGGGAATACAGGCATTCAGTCAATAGCAACGGGATTGGGTTCAAGAGCTCAGAGTGGAACTAGGGAGCCTGGCAAGCTCAGGGCCCAAGAGTTCCCCTGTACCACCGCCTTTCCTTCTGGTATGGCTGCTGGCTGCCCCATCCGCCTGCACAGCCTCTGCCCCAACAGAGAAACTAGCGGTGAGCCAGGACACAAGAGCGGGATGGTGTGAACTCGGCAGCACCTCGCAGCAGCCGAGGCCCAGAGCAGCATGGGCCCGCAGCAAAAGCTTCTTCCTTTCCATCAAAGTGCGAGAGCTCGGCAGGCCCCAGCGCATGTGTGGCTCGTGTCGCGGTCCTCGGCCTCCCGGTGGGCAGGAGCCGGCAGCCGCAGTGCAAAGTGGCCTATTTCCAGCAAACCCCCCCAGCCATGATGCGGGCGTGAGGCTTTCCGGCTATTTCCCAGGATGTCTCTTCAGGCAGTGGGGTGCAGCACTGTGGTTCTGAAACTGGAGGGCTTGTTCTAAAGATGGCTGGGCCCTCGCAAAGAGTTTCGGGCTCAGTGGGTCTGATCGGGGATCTGGGAATTTGTATTTCTAAGAAGTCCCCAGGTGATGCTAACACCGTTTGTCTGGGCACCACACTTCGGGAGCCCCTGATGTCGCGGAGAACTGCCTAGCTTCTCATTCAGCCTCAGGCTGTGTGACCTTGCCCAAGGTCGCCTAACTTTTCTGTTTTGCTTGCCTCATCCGTAAAATTAGTCCACGAGGACTAATACTCGTGCCTGCCTCGCAGGACGATTACAACGAGTAAATGAGCTGAATTTACTTCAAGAGTTTGGAATGGCCCCAGCACATAGTAAAGCGGTGAGAGGCAGGAGGCTTTTATTCAGGGCTTGTGGTGGCTGGGTGGTGTCCCAGTGCATCGGAATCTTCAGGAGGTCCGGAAAGCCACCTGCACTGCACTGCGGGGGTTCCCCGCCCGGAGTCTCCCATTCATTGGTGGGGTGCGGGTCTGAGAATGTGCATTCCTAACAGGTTCCCCCAGGGGGCTGTTGCTGCTGGCCTGGAGGCGCCTGCCCTTTCTTTCTGGGGAGGAACCTCCAAGAGGGAAAGTGACTCACTCGGGTGGGGTGGGACAGAGGGGGACTAGAGAATGTTAGGGTCCGCTGATACAAAGGTGACCCAGAGCCTGACAGCTGGCTGGTAGCTATGGGATCCTTTATGCCTCCCTGTAGGGGAAGATGATGTGAGTAGTGAAACCCATTGATGACCCTCCCAACCCCCAACAGACACACACAGACACACAGACACACAGACACACACACACACACACACACACCCCGAACCAGAGGGGCCTCCCGGGTACAGGTGTGGATGCCACTGGCTCTCGACCCCACTGTCTGCTCTGGGTCAGGTGAGTAGCCGCACTCAGTACTTGTGCTTCTGGAAGTCCTGGGCTGTGGCGGCTCCCACATCACTGACTGGGGCTGTCACATGGAAGACCCATGAAAGTCACCAGCGGGAAGCAGGTGCATGCACTGTTTGGGCCTCTACCGGGTAGGCTGAGGATTCTACCTGGAGTGTGTCAGACAGGATAGGCCCTGGGAGGCTGACTCACGAGAACCAAACCCTGAGGAGCCTGAGGGAATCACTCCTGTGGGTGAGAGGAGGAAATCAGCCATATGGCTCTGGAGGATCCTGGCAGCCTGAGGACACTCGAAGGTGCAAAGCAGAATCCTCAAGGGAAGGGTGTCTGGGCGGGTTCTCCCAGCTGAGCCTCTGCTGGAACAAAGCTGGCTTTACCCTGGTCCTCCAGCCAGGAAGCCCAGGCCCTTAGGCTTGGCTTGGACAGTGTTCCTTGGACCCGCCAGGGGCAGAGCCAGGTCTAGACAGTCTCCTCCTGCCCCCCATTCCCAAACCCTCTGATAAACATGCTTTGGGGGAAGACTGCACGCCCTGCCTGCTCCAGCCCTGCTCAGCCCCGGGTTGCCTCGCCTAGGGAAGAATCTGGTGGCCAGGAGGCTTCCAGAGCTAGGTTGGGTTGAATATTAACCTGCCTTGATTGGGTGGATCAATATTTAAACTCAATTACAAGAGAAAGGGGTTATCTGGAGAGGGCTTATCAGGCCAGAGCAGCTATTGAAATATCTGATAAGCCCAGAGGTTGACATTGGAGTGGGGGAGGGGCTGGCCCAACACTAGTCCAGAGAGGAGAAAGGTGGATGGAGAAAAATCCACCAACTTCCCTCCCTTCCTCCTATCATCCCTTCTTTCTCCTCCCCTCCCTCCATTCCCTTTGTTCACATGTGCTTTTTGAGTATCGGGGCAGGCCCAGCTCTTTCCTGGCACCAACAGGTCACAGAACTTGCTGGGCCTTACTCTTCCTCTGGGGTCTTCCTCTGAGCTCCCATGGGCTCCTGTGCCTAGGCTGTAACTGTCCGTCTGTCTGTCTGCCTCTCCCACTGGGTGGAGCTCCTAGAGACAGAGTTTGGTCTGCCTGATCGCTACCACTCTGGAATCCAGCCCAGGGCCTGGCAGGGAGAAGCAGCCTGCTGGGAGTGTTTGTTGAATGAGTAAGAGATAACAAGAGGTGCTGGGCAAGCGAGGGACTGGGACCTGAAGGCAGCAGTGAAGGGAGCGTGTGCCGGCAGGGGGCAAGCTGCCATGTGCTGACGTGTCACCTTAGCACACAGAGAATGGAGACAGATGACAGTGAGTTCAGATGGGGCAGTAGGGATTGGGAAGAGGACAAACATGGGCACAGGGATGTGGAGTGGGCCAGCAGGAGGAGGCCTGTGAGGGGCTCCCCCAGCCAGGTACTGCCCGTGCCTTGTCTGAAGGGATCCAGGATGTACCACACTGAAGAGGGTTTTCTGTTTTTTGTTTTTTTTTTTTTTTTTTTTTTTTTTTTAATTCACCTTAATCTGCCTAAAAGCAGAGGCTCCCAAAAGAATTCAACTGCCAGAAATCCTTTCCTTGGAACTTTCAAAACCAGAGAGATGGACTCCTGTCACCAAATACGAGAATTCAAGAAGTCAGCACTGGCACCAGGACAAGAAATCACCAGAACAGACATAGTTGCAAAACTGTCCTAGCTGCCATCTGTTCTCCTAGGGGCCATTTATCCTTCCTGAAAGTAAAATGGTCCTTCTCTTCCCTCTTCCCCTATTAACATGGTATATAAGTCCCAAATTATAACCACCTCCTTGAGTTGCATTTTTCTATTCTTTTCTTTCCTTTCCTTTTTGAGACAGTCTCACTCTGTCACCCAGGCTGGAGTGCAGTGGCACCATCTCGGCTCACTGCAACCTCTGTCTCAAGCAATTCTCCTGCCTCAGCCTCTCAAGTAGCTGGGATTACAGGCACTCGCCACTATGTCCAGCTAATTTTTGTATTTTTAGTAGAGGTGGGGTTTCGTCATATTGGCCAGGATGGTTGTGAACGCCTGGCCTCAGGTGATCCGTCCACCGCAGCCTCCCAAAGTGCTGGGATTACAGGTGTGAGCCACCACGCCTGGCCACGTTTTTCTTTTTATTTATACTTGTTTTATCCTTTTCTCCTTTTTTCTCTTTTCTTTTTCCTTTTTCTTCTTTTTTTTTTTTTTTTTTTTGAGACAGTTTCTCACTTTGTCACCCAGGCTGTAGTGCGGTGGATCATAGCTCGCTGCAGCCTTGAATTGAGTCACATTTTTCTGTGAAACTCCCTCGTAGGTATGAGAATAAAAATCCATCTGTTTTCTCTAGCGAAGCCATCTTTTGTCAGTTTAATTCGCAGACCCCTAGTCACTGAACATAAGAGGATAAAGGAAAAGTTTTTCCTCCCTATTATCTCGTCTGCACTCACAACACATTTTCAGGCAGTTGTTAAAGTCTCTGCTTTGCCTGTGAGGAGACTGAGGCTCAGAGAATTTGGGCAGCTTCTTCAGGGACACACAGCTAATCAGGGGGCAAAGCCAGGCTTCTGACCCGGGTCCATCAGCTCCAAAGACTGTGCCACTGTCCCATGTGGCTGCGGGGAGGCTGATGCTGGGGAGCAAATGCATCCGGATAAGGTGCTGCTCCTAGCTGGGAAGGAGGATGCCAGGATATCTAGGTAGCTTGGGAGATGCCCCTCCCAGCAGTTCTTCCTGCCCATGGGGAAGCATGCCTTTGAGACAAGCTACATACCATGCTTGTCCCCTCTCCACCTCAGCCCTGACCCAGCTGTGCCCTTGGGGCCTGTGGAAAGGGGTGAGCTAGAACCGCCTCCTCCTTCCCAGTGCTGCACCCGCTTGCCTCCCTGGGACGGGGAGGGGTGAGATATATGGCCAGGGGGCTGGCTTGGTAAGTCTTCAGCTCACAGCCCAGCCCCAGCCAGGGGATCCTGAGCCCCAACTCGTTTACAGTCCCTGCATGAGCATCTTCCCCACGGCTGCAACTGTCCCTCTGCCGGCCCTGCTGCTGCCCTCTGGAATGTGGGCCCCAGGAAAGGAAGCCTGTCCCCGGGAACCTGCAGATGCAGCTCTTCCTCTGGGCTGCCGTGGGCTGCTGGGCTCCAGGGTTCTGCCCCAGCATTCAGGCCACCTCCTCTCAGGTGAGCACTCAGGTGAGGTGCACCTTCTGCTGACCTCTATTGCGGATGGACTTGGGAGGCCAGTTCTGTGCTTCACCTCCTTCCACCTTCCTCCTTCATCTGTCCCTTTCATTCATTCTTTCCCTCTTGAAGAGAAAGTGGACTCAACGTTGCAGCTGATCTAGCAGGGAGACCCTGGCTCTGACCCCCACAGGCTGTTTTCTTTCTTTTTTTTTTGAGACAGGGTCTCACTCTGTCACCCAGGCTAAAATGCAGTGATGTGATTTCAGCTCACTGCAGCCTCAACCTCCCTGGGCTCAGGTGATCTTCTTACCTCAGCCTCTCAAGTAGCTGGGGCTACAGGTGTGTGCCACCACACCTGGCTGTGTTTTTTTTGTATTTTTGGTAGAGACAGAGTTTCACCATGTTGCCCAAGCTGGTCTCAAGCAATCCACCCGCCTTGGCCTCCCAAGGTGCTGGGATTACAGGTGTGAGCCACTACATCTGGCCGGCTGTTTGCCATTTAATCTCCCTAAAGTCTCTTTTTTTAAAAAAAATGCGGACTAGGACCAGCCTGACCAACATGGAGAAACCCCATCTCTACTAAAAATACAAAATTAGCCAGGCGCGGTGACGCATGCCTGTATTCCCAGCCGCTTGGGAGGCTGAGGCAGGAGAATCACTTGAACCCGGGAAGCGAAGGTTGCGGTGAGTCAAGATCGCGCCACTGCACTCCAGCCTGGGCGACAAGAGCTAAACTCCGTCTCAAAAAAAAAAAAAAAAAAAAGGTAGGGGGGACTAGTCATACCTACTTCAGACAAATGAAGATGAATAAACATATATATATATTCTAAATGAACAGATATTGAAGGTGTATTGGTCAGGCTGCTTGGGGCTTTTCTGGCCTAGAAGTCCCTCTTATGGCTACTGTCATTCTGTGGAAAGCCACTGCCTGCAGGGCTAGACTCCTGGAAATGACCTTCAGGGAGAACTCTGCTTGGGGCCATAAGAGCTCCCAGCTGAGGAGTAACCGAGGGAGTAGAGGCAAACCCTGTCCTCCCCTCAGTGAGGTGTTCTGCCAGCATCCCTTTGGCTTCAGCCTGACTCTTGAGCCGCCAGCTCTGGCTGACTTGTCTGTTTCAAAGCATGCTGCTCCCGCATGCCCCGGAAGGGAGGGGCGTCACTGTTTTGAAATTAATCTGACTTTGACTTTAGGAAGGGGCCATGAGGGCCTTAGGCAGACCATGTGTTCTAAGTAGTGTTTTGGGTACTGTTTTATTTGTTGCTAGTGACTTAAGAGTTTGAACTGGGTCTGAAGACCAACTACACTGTCTGTCAAGTATTCAAAAGAAGATGACATTAAAAAGAAGACTCCCAAGAACATAGAATAACACCACTAAGGTAAACATTTTTAGAAACAGATATTAAGTTGGAAATATCCTGAGAAGATTGATTAAAATACAATATTCTCATATCTTGGCCATATTAGGTAAGTAATATTGGCCACTGCAAAAACAAGCCCCAAACGTCCATGGCTTAACATAATAAAGGTTTATCTCCCCTTCACATCTCAGGCCCATGTGGGCACACAGGGCCGCCTCCCACATGGTCATTCAGGGACCCAGGTTCCTTCCATCTAGTGGTTCTGCCATTTTCGTGTTTTTTCTTTTTTTTTTTGTGACGGAGTTTTGCTCTGTCACCCTGGCTGGAGTGCGGTAGCGCCATCTCGGCTCACTGCAAGCTCCGCCTCCCGGGTTCACGCCATCTCCTGCCTCAGCCTCCCGAGTAGCTGGGACTACAGGCACCAGCCACCATGCCCGGCTAATTTTTTGTATTTTTAGTAGAGATGAGGTTTCACCATGTTAGCCAGGATGGTCTGGATCTCCTGACCTCGTGATCCGCCCGCCTTGGCCTCCCAAAGTGCTGGGATTAAAGGCGTAAGCCACCGCACCTGGCCCGTTCTGCCATTTTCTAGGGCCTTAGAGCCTTTGCTCCTGCCAGAGGAGGGGACAAGGGGACCCTGGGAGGAGAGGCTTTGGGGACCAGCCTGGAAATGGCGCCCTCACTTCTGCTCGGATGACCTTGGGCAGCACAGTCACAGGTCTGTACCCAACAGCCTGGTTGGGTGGTTGGGAAATACGGTCTAGCTATAGGTCCAGCCTTCTCTGCCATAATGACATTTAAGACACACATAAATAAAACCCAGCTGGAATAAGTGAAAAAAGAAATTGCTGACACCTATGGTGTCCCCTCTGTGCCAGGCTTTGTCCTTAATCTGTAGGTACCAATCCTCACTCTAGCCCGTTTAGACACCAGTATCAGCACTACTTTCAGAAGCGGGAAATTGAAACCAGGAGAGGTTCATTAAGTTGCTGAAGAAAGGAGTCTACTGGCCAGGCCCTGTGGCTCACGCCTGTAATCATAGCACTTTGGGAGGCTGAGGTGAGAGGATTGCTGGAAGGCCAGGAGTTTGAAACCAGCCTGGGCAACACAGCAAGACCTCATATCAATTCTTAAGGAAAAAAAAAAAAGAGAGAAGGAAGAAAGAAAGGTTAAAGAAAGAAAAGGTCCAAAGTGGGCTGATTTTTAGGAGAAGGAAGGGAGGGAGGGAGGGAGGGAGGAAGGAAGGAAGGAAGGAAGGAAAAGAAAAGGTCAAAAGTGGGCTGATTTTTAGGGGTCCTGCATATTTATTCATTGATTTTTTTTTTTTTAAGCCAGTAGTCATTCTGAGCTCACACTATGGTGTGCCAGGCGCTGCTGTGTGGGGTGGTGCAGGGTAACTGGCTCCCCCAAGCCTAGCTGTCGAGTGTGACCCAGGAGTTAAGAGGGGGTGACTGTTGTCTCCCACCTCCTCCAGATTCTTCTTATGGCCTCTATTTGCCTCACAAATCTAAGAATGTGCACCGATGACTTTAAGAAAAAAAGTGCATTGTTATTGGAAAGACAAAATTGGCCTGCAGGTTTCCTATGACCAACCATGGGTGTTTGTATATAAAACAGAGCCTGGGCCTGGGGGTGGCCAGGGGCTGGGCTGCACACAGAGGCCCACTGTCAGCCAGGGCTGAGGCTCCAGTTTCAGTCCTGAGTCTCTGGCACAGAGTGGATGGAGACTGGGCAGGAGGACATGGCTCCTATGTGACATAGCTGTGGCATCTTGGCTGAATTCCAGCCAGACTCCAAGTCACGCAGGCCTAGAGAATCAAGGCTGCAAGGAACCCTGGAAATCCAGGCCTGTGGTCTTCAAACTTGCCACGCCAAACCTTCTTTGAAGGAAATAGAATGTAGCAGCACATTCAGAACCAAGAGCTGCTCTGAAGGACCAGATTGGCATGGGTGGAGCCGAGGACCCAGGGCTGCGTGGGCCACGGTGGGGAATCTCAGAGCTGCTCTAACCTCTTCTGCTGTAGCTGCTGGGGAAATTGAGGCCCACAGAAAGGAAGCAACATGCTTAAGGGCATCCGGTGACTTGGTGGCCCATTTGGCTAAGAAGGAACCCATCAGATGTCAACTGGAAGTAGTGGGTCCCGCTTACCCTTACTTAGCTTTTTTTGTTTGTTTGTTTGTTTTTGAGACAGAGTCTTACTCTGTCACTCAAGCTGGAGTGCAGTGGCACACTCTCGGCTCACTGCAACCTCTGCCTCCTGGGTTCAAGCAATTCTCCTGCCTCAGCCTCCTAAGTAGCCGGGACTATAGGCATGTGCCACCATGCCCCGCTAATTTTTGTATTTTTAGTAGAGATAGGGTTTCACCATGTTGGCCAGGCTGGCCTCGTACTCTTGACCTCATGATCTCCCCACCTCGGCCTCCCAAAATGCTGGGATTACAGGTGTGAGCTACCATGCCCAGTCTTTTTTTTTTTTTTTTTAATTTTTAAGACAGAGTCTCACTCTGTCACCCAGGCTGCAGTGTCATGGCACGACTTGGCTCACTGCAACCATTGCCTCCTGGGTTCAAGTGATTCTCCTGCTTCAGCTGCCCAAGTAGCTGGGACTATAGGCATGTGCCACCATGCCTTGGCACGTTTTTGTATTTTTTGTAGAGATGGAGTTTCACCATGTTGCCCAGGCTGGTCTTGAACTCCTGGACTCAGGTAATCTGCCCACCTCAGCCTCCCAAAGTGCTGGGATTATAGGTGTGAGCCACTGCGTCTGGCCCTTACCCATATTTCTGTCTAACTTGGCCATAAAATGCAGGTTCCCACCATTCCCTCCTTAAGTTCAATAATTTGCTATTATGGTTCACAGAACTCAGAGAAGCTTAGATTTACTAGTTTATCCTCTGATGAAGAGTATGATAATGGACACAGATCACGCCAGATTTTTAAAAGTACATAGAGCAAGGCCCGGAATGGCCCCAAGGGCAGGAGCTTCTGTCCGCCTGGCGTTGGTGCTCACCAACCCAAGAGCTCTGACCCTCGTGCCTTAGGGATGTGTTTTTTTGTTTGTTTTTTGTTGTTTTTCAAGATGGAGTCTCATTCTGTCGCCAGGCTGGAGTGCAATGGCGCGATCTCAGCTCATGGCAACCTCTACCTCCCAGGTTCAAGCAATTCTCCTGCCTCAGCCTCCCGAGCAGCTGGGATTACAGGCATGTGCCACCACGCTGGGCTAATTTTTGTATTTTTAGTAGAGATGGGGTTTCACCATGTTGGCCAGGCTGGTCTCAAACTCCTGACCTCAGGTGATCCACCTGCCTCGGCCTCCCAAAGTGCTGGGATTACAGACGTGAGCCACCGCGCCTGGTCTGCTAGGTGCTTTATATCCATTCTCCCAGAAAACCCTCACGATGGCTCTGCAAGGTGGGTGTTATTACACTCATTTTCAGATGAGGAAGCAGAGGAGAAGGAGGGTAAGTTATCAGGGGTGCGCCCAGCATGGTCCCACTTCCTGCTGCTCGGCTCCCTGCAGAACGCACTCCATCCTCAACACCTATCCCTGCTCCCTTGCTTTGGGACTGGCTGCAGATCTACAGGTTGTCCAGAGACTGTGTCCATGTAGGTGCCATGTACACACCTCCCGGCTGGTCAGCTCTGCGTCAGCACTCAGGCCACCTCCCAGGAAGGGGTGCTCACCCCTCTCCAGAGATGGCACCTTCTGCTGACCGTCCCTGCCCCTCTATTGTGGATGCACTTGGGAGGCCAGTTCTGTGCTTCATTTCCTTCTACCTTCCTCCTTCGTCTGTCCCTTTCATTCATTCTTTCCCTCTTGAAGAGAAAGTGGACTCAAAGTTCCAGCTGATCTAGCAGGGAGACCCTGGCTCTGACCCCCATAGACTGTTTTCTTTTTTCTTTTTTAGCTCCTGCTGAATGGGAGGTAGAGCCTGGGGTGAAGCCTGGAGAGGTCATCCACAGGAATCCAGGGCCCAGCAAGGGGTCCAGGGCAGGGCAAAGCCAAGACTGTTCCCAGCCAGTTCCCAGGCAGGATCGGGCAGAGACCAGCAGGGTCAGGCTCTCCTAGAAATTTCCCCGATGCAGATCTGAAGGTGGGTGACACTCCGGCCTGTAAGGACACTCATGCACAGACACCAAGCATTTCCCGTGTACCAGGAGCAGTGCTTAGCCCTGGAGCCCAGGCACAAGCAAGTCACCATCCTTGGCTCAAGGGACTCCTGGCTGGTGAAGATAATTACGGAAAACGACCAACCTGGGAACACTGCAACAAATCCTCTGAAAATGAGGAATGGCTGCCATCTGTCCAGAGGCTCCATGAGCCGGGCACCAGGCCGGGCATGTGGGGTGCGTTAGGACTCATGCTCATGAATGACTTTGCAGTGCAGGTATCTTTATGTCCATTTCTGCCAAGGAGGTGATTGAATTCTAAGGCTCACTCAAGGTCAAAAATCATGGAGGGTCAGACTAGGAACACAGGTCTGTCTGACTCACCTTCCTTCCTCCCAGCTTTGGCTCCTAATCCTTGCATGAGCAGCCTCTGAAAGTGCCTTTTGCCAACAGCCAGCAGGGTGGGAGTCCCCAGGTGCACTGAGCAAAGCATCTTGCCTGTAGCTGATCTTGGCTATGACCGCAGGGAAGACCAGAGATCTTGTGTTTTGGGGGCTGAGGTGTGTGACTGGGGCAAGATAGTCCTGGCAGGGTGGAGGTGGTAGCAGGGGCCACCACTCAGTTCCATGGCTGAGCTCATTCTTGTCCTTTAATCATAGCCACTGGGTAGCTAGAATGTCACATCATACTGGAGGTAGAGGGCCCAGGTAACTTCCCTCCAGACCAGGGGCGTGGGTGTCTTTCAAAGGAAGCAGGCAGGGCCCCCAGCCCCGGCTCTCTGGTAGCAACTCGAGAATAGATCCTGGCCCTGTGTGCCTGCTGGAGGCTGCCATTCTGCCATCTGCTCAGCCTCTTGGGTCTGAAACAGCACCTTCTGTTGATACTGGAGCCCACGAGTCAGTCTTCTTCTCACTGTGGCCAGGGCACGCTGAGCATTTCTCCAGGACATCCTTCATCGATTGGGGAAGTCTTCTGCCTGGAATGTGCTCCTCTTGTGCGCCGTCTGCCTGCCTCTCCCTCCTCCTTCAAGGCTCAGCTGAAGTCTCCCTCTGCTGACGCGTTCTTTGACAACTCGGTCTTGTCCCCCATTTTTTCACACTTTGCACCCTGTCTTAGGCAAGTTGCAAGGTCCTTCAAAGGCAGGGAGCAGAGACGCACACAGAGCCGCTGGAGCAATGAGGGCAACTATAAGCCTGCACAGCCGGGTGCCTGTGGCACTGCTAGCTCTGCGCTCAGCACTCTACAGCAACACACAGCGGCTCAGGAGCTGCAGGAGCCCACAGCTGCAATGCTCATCCTGGCCAGCCTCCCTGGAGTGCCACACCCTGCCCCACCCCAAGGCCCACCGGCCAGAGCCTTGAGGCCTCAAAGCCATCCCTTCCCTGTCGCCTGGCCCACTGGTGGCTGGAAACATGCTGAGAGGGAAGGCCAGGGCTCAGGCGGGTCAGGATCTCTGTGTCGGATGAAGTCACGGAGGGCATGTGTGAGGCAAGAGGCTGGTGGGGGAAGACAGCAAGCCACCAGTGGAGCCCTCAGCTATGTGGAGCCCCGGAAGGAGTGGGAAGTGGCTGGACGGCAGTGTAGGAGACACCACGGGAAGGAGGCCTGCAGCCCCAGCTTTGACCTTCTTCCTGTCCCCAGCTCCAATTTCTCCTGGAAGGTCAGCTGCACTAGGTGGGGGCTGGGTGAATCTCCATCACTGCATTCTCCAGGCCTAGAGTGGCACCTGGCACCCAGTGCTGCCTGGGTCCACGTCTTGCTGTAGAGCGCTGAGCACAGAGCTAGAGGTGTCATATCACCCAGATCACAGATCGGAAGGAGACACTGTCCTATCCTCCAGGCACTCACTCCTAAAGTGGCAAACAGGACATGGAGACAAGGTGTGATGGGGACACGCAGTGGTGAGGGGATGGGGAGCCTCTGGAAGGGAACTGTGTGGAGAAAACTCTCCTCAACAATCATCAACACAGAAGACCTCTGTGATCAGATGTGTGGGGGTTTTCCACACACCAAGCAGTGGACTCCAGCTGGGGGTCCTCGAAATCTGACTCCCTGCCTGGAGACAGTGTGAGACCCCACAGGTAGAGGGCTCGGTCCCCAAGACTGCCCCTGCCCCCCACCTCCACCAGTCGCAAGTCCAGGCCTCCGGAACTTCTGACCCACTGGCTTCAAGTTGGAGTTCCCACGACCCCCTCTTTGGGTTTGAGTAATTTGCTGGAGCGTCTCACAGAACTCAGAGAGACACGTTTACTGTTTCATTATAAAGGATATTGCAGAGGATACAGGTGAAGAGACGCATAGGGCAGGGTATGGGGGAGGGGTGTGGGGGTTCCATGCCTGCCCTGGGGCACCACCCTCCAGCGTTCTCCATGTGTTCAACTGCCTGGAAGCTCCCTGAACCCTGTCCTCTTGGGTTTTTGTGGAAGCCTCATGACATCAGCATTCCTTCCCCCAGGGTAAGACTGTGGTCTTAAGACCCACAGTCAGAAAGGCAGGGGATCACAGGCGTGAAGGGAGGGCAGGAGAAGGTCAAGGGCCTGCCCCTGAGGCCTTACACACTCAACACCATAACCCAAGCCTGTAACGATGGCTGTGGGAGTTATGAGCCAGGAACTGTGGGCGAAAACCAAGACAGTTATCGCAACACCATAGGACCCCTCATCCCAGCCTCAGGGGTCTGGGGCACTTCCTGGAGATGAGGCTTGAGGTTAGTGGGGTTTTAAAACTTATTTTCCTCCCAAGTGTTTGTAACTTAATTTTAATTTTATATTTTTTAGAGACAGGGTCTCGCTCTGTCACCCAGGCTGGAGTGCGGTCATAGGTCACTGTAACCTCCAGCTCCTGGGCTCAAGGCGTCTCTCCCTCCTCAGCTTTCCAAAGTGGGGGCATACATGCATGAGCCACCACACCCAGCTGTAAATTTTAGAAATAATTTCAAACTTACAGAAAAGTTACCAAAATAGTACAAATTATTTCTGATACAATTCGAACTCCTTAAAATGTTCATGTTTTACCACAGTTGCTTTTTCTCCCCATCTCTCTCTCATTCTCTTTTTTTTTTTTTAATTCAGAGTCTCACTCTGTCGCCCAGGCTAGAGTGCAGTGGTGCGATCTCGGCTCACTGCAAGCTCCGCCTGGTAGGTTCACACCATTCTCCTGCCTCAGCCTCCCGAGTAGCTGGGACTATAGGTGCCCGCCACCACACCTGACTAATTTTTTGTATTTTTAGTAGAGACGGAGTTTCTCCGTGTTCACCAGGATGGTCTCCATCTCCTGACCTCGTGATCCGCCCACCTCGGCCTCCCAAAGTGCTGGGATTACAGGCGTGAGCCACCGCGCCCGGCCCTCTCTCTCATTCTCTTAATACATTTTTTTTCTAAAATATTTCAGAGTAAGTTGCAGACAGGAAGCCCTTTTACCTCTGAATATTTCAGTGAGTATTTCCTAAAAATGTGGACACCCTTTAACATAACCGCAGTACTATAATTCATGTTAGGAAATTGCTATAACACTATTAGCTAATTTGGATTTTATTTTGAGGAACTCCTCTGATCAACACTGGTGAGGTGTGGCGTGGGCAGGCTGGGGGTGTGGGGTGGCCAGTGAGTATGCAGGGTTGGGTGGCACTTCCGTGCTGGCACCCAAGAGGGGTAGGGGACACGAGATTGCAGAGTGAGTTCATCTCAAAGGCCTGGGACTTAGTTGAGGGTTGAACTTGACCCCAAAGCGCTGGGGAGCCGGCAGATTGGCAGGCTGGCCAGAACAGGCTGGTCCCTCTTGGGTCCTTCCTGATGCCCTGGCCTGACATCTGTGATTCCAGTCGGCCAAGGGCCCTCAGTCCATGGGAGAAGAATCAAGTTGCCCTGTTCAGTGAGAAGTTCAGGAAGAACAGGATGTACTTACTGTGCCCAGGGAACAGGGAGTGGAAGGGCAGGGAAGGAATGAAAAAAAAAGTAACCGAGTGTGAGTGTCTGGCAGGAGCCTGGCCTATTTTGTAACCACAAAGTGTCCCAGTGAGTCACCACTCTTCTCCAAGGCCTGCTCCTTCCGTGTCACCCCGCAAGCTGGTCTCTTGTTCCAGCACCGTTCTCCTCTCAGCCTGGTGTTCCTGGGGCACGTGGACTCGTAGTTATTCACAGCTCGGTTCGAATTCAGCCGTAGCTGGCTTGTGAGCTCAGGCGAGATGCAGTCCTCTCTGAGCCTCCTGTCTTTTTTTTGAGATGGAATCTCACTCTGTCACCCATGCTGGAGTACAGTGGCGTGATCTCAGCTCACTGCAACCTCTGCCTCCAGGGTTCAAGCGATTCTCCTGCTGCAGCCTCCCGAGTAGCTGGGATCACAGGTGCCTGCCACCACGCCTGGCTAATTTTTGTATTTTCAGTAGAGACGGGGTTTCACCATGTTGGCCACGGTGAAACTCCTGACCTCAAGTGATTCGCCCGCCTCGGCCTCCCAAAGTGCTGGGATTATAGGCATGAGCCACTGTGTCTGGCTGCCTCCTGTCTTGTAGGTTGTGGCAGAAGCTCCAGGTGGGATGAGAGGTGTTTTGCTCAAAGCGGGCCCAATGCAAGCCTGGTTCCATCACTCACTGGCCCCTAAGTCTCTTTGTGGGTAAGGCCCATGGCTCCCGGGCACTTTTTCCCCCAGCTGCGAGGAGGCCCGTGCTCACCAGTGAGTGCCTTGAGAGCAGGCCTGGGCCCGATTCACCTCAATGCTCCTGCCCGGGTCAACGGCACACAGGTGTGTTCAGTTGATGTTTGCCGAGTCTGTGAGGAAGATAAGCCCAAAAGTCGGCACCTAGCGTGCAGCAGAGCCTTGGGAAGCATTGTAGTCTTCTGTGAGGTCTTTAAGCCATCCAGAGTTGTGCCCCAGAGCTCAGTGTGCCGCAGGTGATGGGTGTTCCCCTCCTGAGTGTACACCAGTTGGGAAGGAGACCTCTGCACATGGAATTACTGGGGCTAAGGAGGTGAGAGGCAGGAGCTGCAACTGGGGCTGCAGGAGGTCATAGCTAGGACTGCCGGGCTGCACTGGGTGTGGGGGCCTGGGCAATGTGTAAGGCAGGAGGGAATGTGGGTGTGTGGGCAGGGGACAGGGGTCTGGCTGCAGCCCTCATCTCCTGCCAAGGCTTTTCCTCTGCCCTTGGGGTAACCCGACACCCAGCATACACCTGAGGTGCAGGTAAGGGCTGCACCTCACCTGCCTCTCTTGGCTGCTCCAATTGCATTTTGAAGGTGTTGCAAATTGCTCTATGATGTTCTGGAGCCAAACCATGTCCCTGGCCCATAGCCCAACCCCCGGGGCTTGGCGTCAGCGGCATTGTCCCTGGAAGACAAGCTGCCTCTGAGGGTTTGAGGGTTTGGAGTGTTTGAAGGCTTTGGTTTGGCGGGCCCCGTCCACAGGGCTCCACCTGGCTGGGTCAAGCAGAATCAGGGTGGTGAGAGGACACAGCCCTGGGCCACCCAAAGGTGCCCCTGTGATGAACAATGTAGAGGTGTGCTCTGGTGTCAGACAGCCTGGGCTCCACTTACAATCTGTGTGACCTTGGACAGCTGACTAAGCCTCTCTGTGCCTCAGTGTTCTCATCTGTAAAATAGAACTGGTAAGAGTCCACACCTCCTAACTGTTGTTAAGGTTAAATGAGCTTATACAAGTAAGCCTCTGAGAGCATCCCTAACTTGTGTGAGTGCCACACAAATGGAAGCCAGAAGCCACTAGGATAGAAGGCAGATTCCTCTGAGGGCAGAATGAGGCCAGCCTCCCCCCTCCTGACCCTCCAGCCCTCTGTGATCTGCCCCTGCCCATCATCCTGCCTCACCTCTTAAGCACCCCTTCCTCTCCACAGCAGCTACACTGAGTCGCTGGTGCTTCTCTTGAGCCTGCTCAGGCCTCTGGTCCCAACAGGTGCCCTCCTCTGCCTGAGGCAGCTTTCCCCTCTTTGTCGGGTCAACATCTACCATTCACTTCCCTTCACGACTCAGCTCAGGCGTCACCTCCTCCAGGAAGCCTTCCACTTAATGCTGTGACATGATTAACCTCACTAAAGCCTGCAAGGTTTGAGCAAATGGAGGCTCCTCTAAGAGGCGGAGCTGCTTGCCCAGGGGTAAGCTGGAGTGGGGAGTTGGGACTTGGCTCTAAAGCTGGAGGAAACCAACTTTAGGGGTGCTCTTCCCTCTAGCCAGACTGCCTCTTGCTGTCAGCATTTGTGGGGACGCTGGAACAAGCCATCCCAGTCCCGTTTCAGGACTGAGGGGCTTGGTCCACAGCTGCTGGGAGGCTGCCCATCAGCCTTTCCAGGAATTGCCTTGGCCGAGGGGAGCTTCATTGCCCAGGGCCATCTTCTTCCTCAGAGGATGCCCGTGCCTGTGTGGAAGAGCCTCATGCGCAGATACAAAGGCTCGGTCTCTTGCCCCAACCTGGGACAACTCAGGGCAACGCCAGCTCCAGAGCTGCCTGTGGAATCAGCTGAGGCCTCCACTGAGGCTGCTTCACAACCCAACTTCTCCCTCCACTCAATCCCACCTTCATCCCCCACCCCAACATGGAGTCCCAGAGTGCTTCCTAATGACAGTCCCGGATGCTAATCTAAAGCAGAGTCTGCTTCCAGGGAGCCCAGCCTACAGCAGGTTCTTGCTTGGAGGCATCTGAATCTTGCTGGAAGGGTTTACAGAGATGCCCAGAGCCTGCAGGCCAGGCTTGGGTGCTGTGCAGCAGGAAATGCTATCAGGTCCCTGGGATGACATGGGCCAATGCTCCCTCACTGCTGTGGCTGCTCCCAGGGCCGGATGCCAGACCCCCGCCACACTGTCCCCAGACCAGTGGAATACCTTCATGGCATAAGAATGGTTGAACTTGACCCCAAGTTCAACCTGGTTTATGGTGTGAGGGATGGGCTAACCCAGGAATGAAAGGGGAACGATGGCTTGTGTTTGCAAAGGGAGCTTCCTTTGCAAAAAACCAGGCCACCTATACTTTACTCCAGAGAAGCAGTCTCTTAGATTAGTTAATTAAAAATTCCTGAGGGCAGCAATCACAGCCGATGCAATTCTGTCTCCAGGGTCTGGCACTGGGTTGGGAACTTCGGAACACTCAATATTTATTGAGTGTGTAAATGAATGAAAGAAAGTGGCATTAAGAAAAACAAACAGGCCCTGGTGTGTGATGTTCCCCTTCCTGTGTCCAAGTGTTCTCACTGTTCAATTCCTACGTATGAGTGAGAACATGCGGTGTTTGGTTTTTTGTCCTTGCGATAGTTTGCTGAGAATGATGGTTTCCAGCTTCAACCATGTCTCTACGAAGGACATGAATTCATCATTTTTTATGGCTGCATGGGGCTTATTGTGCGGTGGTGGCGGGGGGAGGGATAGCATTAGGAGATATACCTAATGTACATAACAAGTTAATGGGTGCAGCACACCAACATGGCACATGCATACATATGTAACAAACCTGCACGTTGTGCACATGTACCCTAGAACTTAAAGTATAATAATAAAAAAAAAGAAAAACAGGCTATAATCCCAGCACTTCGGGAGGCCAAGACGGGCAGATCACGAAATCAGGAGATCGAGACCATCCTGGCTAACCCGGTGAAACCCCTTCTCTACTAAAAATACAAAAAAAAAAAAAAATTAGCCAGGAGTGGTGGCGGGCACCTGCAGTCCCAGCTACTCAGGAGGCTGAGGCAAGAGAATGGCATGAACCTGGGAGGTGGAGCTTGCAGTGAGCCGAGATCGCGCCACTGCACTCCAGCCTGGGCGACAGAGCGAGACTCCATCTCAAAAAAAAAAAAAAGAAAAAAAAAGAAAAACAAACAACAAAAAAGGAAAGAAAGTGGCATTAGGTCTGTCCCCCCCACTGGAAGGTAAGCTCCTGAGGGCAGGACCACATCTGCTTTGATTACTTCCCCACCCCAGTGCCCAGCACAGGGCCAAACACATATTTGTTGGATGAATACGTGAATGAATGAATAAGTGTATTACCTGTTATAGAGTTTCCCAAACTGTGGTCTGTGGATATTCTTTGTATTTCACAGTCAGTGTCCAAGTAAGTTTGGGAAATGCTGTACATGGTATTTCCTGTCAGAGTCATTCCACACAGGAGCATATTGAAGGCTCTGAGAAGGTCTGCAGTGAAAAAGGTTGTTACATGCTATTTTATCCAACAGTTACCAAATGTATTCCCTCTGGCCCTCCATTAACTCAGAGACACCAGTGGGCCAAGGAAAACATTTTTGGGAATTGCTGCTTTAATTTGAGCATCTGAGTTTCAGGTCATTTAATCAGGGATGTCAAAGATTTGCTTGGGATGGGGCAAGGCGGGGGGCAATTAGATTGAGCACGGAGGCAGGAGAGGCTGCCCCTTGGATCAAGGACATCATGATGTGTGCAGGGTGTGCCCAGCAGGAGTTCTGCAGGTGTGTGAGGGCAGTGTGACCACCCATTAGGAGAGGGACTTGCGGCAGGTTTTACAAAGCCTGTTAACCACAGGGCACTACCCCTCCCCGGCTTTCCTGAGACCCAGCTCCCGATGCTGACGCTGACCTCTGCCCTCTGTGCAACTTCACAGTGTCCCTCTGACCCCTTTGAATGCTTCTCCACTCTGCCTGGTGGGCTCTGGGCTAACACGCCTGTAAAAGGGTTTTGTCCTGGTCAGCTTGCGCTGCCCAGCAGGGGCTTGTTTTGGGTATCTGGCCAGAGGGATGGCTGGCCCTGCACTGTGGGTGTCTTAGAGGGAGCCTCCCCAAACTTGAAGTGGAAGAGAAAGCACTAAAGACTCAGGCTGACTTGGACCTTACAGGCTACATGGAGGCAGGCACAGGGAGCTGGTCAGGGGCAGCCTCAGCCTGGTTCAGTCTGCGCCTTGGTAGGCATTGAAGAAAATACCAGCTAATCAGGGCAAGTGACATGTGGAGCAGTGACAGTTTATGCTGTGGAGCCTTGGGTTGTGTTCACAACTCATACTCTATTTAGGAAGGCTTGTGAAGGTGAGACTTGGGGCAGAGGGGAGTGGGAGAGAGGAAGGTCTGGCTGCCTGACTCTTGAGGAGGGGCAGAGTTTTGAGGGGTTGCAAGAAGGGAGTTTAGAGAGTAGAGCCATCCTGGAAGGCTTCCTGGAGAAGGTGGGCCTAGGTGCATGGGAAGGGTGGGTGCCCGTGCATAGGCAGAGTGGAGAGCAGGGCACTGCAGGCTGAGACATCAAACACTGGCACTAGGACCAGAAGCACCCATTCTTTTTTTCTTTTCTTTTCTTTTCTTTCTTTTTTTTTTTTATTTTGAGATGGAGTCTTGCTCTGTCACCCAGGTTGGAGTGCAGTGGCGCTCGGCTCACTGCAACTTCCGCCTTCCGGGTTTAAGCGATTCTCCTGCCTTAGCCTCTTAAATAGCTGGGACTACAGGCACGTGCTCAGTTAATTTTTGTATTTTTAGTAGAGACAGGGTTTCACCATGTTGGCCAGGCTGGTCTCAATCTTCCGACATCGTGATCCACCCGTCTCGGCCTCCCAAGGTACTGGGAATACAGGCATGAGCCACCACGCCCAGCCCAGAAGCACCCATTCTTGAAGAGCCCTGGGATTGGCTTGGAGAGGGCAGACTGCCATATGGTCAGCACGCTCTCCCAGACCAAGCAGGGCACTTGCATGGAGAAGGTGTCTTAAATTTCCGGGTTCCCTAACAGGAACCTCTAACAAAGACTTATTAATGCCAGAAGCAGCCCAGCTTCTGACCACTTACTACGAAGTCCCTTGGAGAAGACACAGCAGCTCCCAGCCCAGCAAGGCTCTGCTGTACCCTGGGTGAAAGTTATCACTTGTCTTACCTGTGACAGACACTGCTGGTTGTTTGCCCAGCCTCCCACCCACTGCCACTTCTCCTTGCGTTTCTCTACTACAGACCCAGAACACGAAATGACTCCATTGCCCAATCTCTCTTGAGGCTAGGAGTAGACACGTGACACAATTCTGGACACCAGGAGTTAGGCAAAAGCCCCCAGGGAAGAGCAAAGTTTTGACAAGAAATTTTTTGGCCCCTTTACCTCCTGTTTCCTGCCTGGAATGTGTCTGTGAGTCCTAGGGGGCAGCAGCCATCTTGTTATCATGCGTCAATAAGCATCAGGGAACAGGCTGTCGTAGTATCTGAAGCCAAACGTCTTCCTGCTTGCTGCAACATTGGATGAAGGAACGTCTCTGCTACTGTCACTCGGAAAGGGAGGGTCACAAAGGCAAACACTGGCAGTGCCCACGCCCACAGTGCCCACGGGGAGAGACTTTCCAGCCGGTGCATGGTCAGAACGCTGACCATGGGTCCAATTGGCAACACGGCTCTCAGTTTATCCAGCTCTTCTTTTTATCATTTATTTATTTATTTTTAATTTTTTTTTTTGGGGGACGGAGTCTCGCTCTGTCGCCCAGGCTGGAGTGCAGTGGCACCATCTCGGCTCACTGCAAGCTCCGCTTCCTGGGTTCACTCCATTCTCCTGCCTCAGCCTCCCGAGTAGCTGGGACTACAGGTGCCTGACACCACGCCCAGCTAATTTTTCGTATTTTTAGTAGAGACGGGGTTTCACTGTGTTAGCCAGGATGGTCTTGATCTCCTGACCTCATAATCCGCCCGCCTCAGCCTCCCAAAATGCTGGGATTACAGGTGTGAGCCACCGCGCCCGGCCTATTTTTAATTTTTTTATGAGATGGTCTCACTATGTCACCCAGGCTGGAGTGCAGTGGCCATTCTATTCACGGGTGCGATCCCCCTGCTGATCAGTATGGCAATTTTGAGATCCAGCTCTCTTTGCTCCATGTCCATGCTCATTAAGCAACCTATACAAATGGTTATTAGTTTTTTTATTTTATTTTTTGAGACTGAGTCTCACTCTTGTCACCCAGGCTGGAGTGCAATGGCGTGATCTCAGCTCACTACAACCTCCACCTCCCAGGTTCAGGAGATTCTCTTGCCTCAGCCTCCCGAGTAGGTGGGATTACAGGCACCTGCCACCACGCCTGGCTAATTTTTTGTATTTTTAGTAGAGACGGGATTTCACCATATTGGCCAGGCTGGTCTCGAACACCTGACCTCAAGTGAACTACCTGCCTCGGCCTCCCAAAGTGCTGGGATTACAGGCATGAGCCACTGTGCCCAGCCCTGGTTATTAGTTTTCTAATGATATTCTGCCTGGCATGTCCCTCAAATCAGGTTCCCAAACCTGTGGGCCAATAAATGCTGAGTGAATGAGGGAGCAGCCTTGCCTCCTCAACTGGAGCTGGGGTCTTGAGTGTCGGAGCTGCATGTCTGCACTCCTTGCAGCCGGAGTGCCTGGTGCAGGGCCTGGCCCATGCACAAGGCTCTCAAGGGCAGGTTGAGGGTCAATGACTGGCGGAGGCTGGGCAGTGAGGCGTAAGGGGGGCACCCAGAGAACAGAAGTCCAGTTGTTCCTCTTTGCTGTCCACAGACACCTCAACTGGCCTCAGGGCCTGGGCAACCCTCAGCCCATTTCCAGAAGCACTGAAGTTGCCCGTGTCTCTGGAACATCTGAGTCTTGGGCAAAGGACCTTGGGCTGTGTGCAGGGGCCATAGGTGGGTTTTCTATAATGGAGCCGCTCTTTGAATCTGCTTTGTGTTTGCCAGAACCTTCCTGTCAGTTTCTGAGTTCATTTTGGCTCCTTGCCATCCAACTGTTTCTGGAGCCCTCTCGTGGGTAAAGATTGAAGTCTGGGTTCAGATCTGATCTCAGCTAGGGTTTAGGTCCAGGTTAGGGTCAGGATTAGATCTAGCCCCCAAGATAAGGTTCAGGCTTATTTTTATTTTTATTTATTTTTACTTTTTTGAGACAGAGTCTCGCTCTGTCACCCAGGCTGGAGTGCAGTGACACGATCTCAGCTCACTTCAACCTCTGCCTCCTGGGTTCGAGTGATTCTCCTGCCTCAGCCTCCCGAGTAGCTGGGACTACAGGTGTGCACCACCACACCAGCTAATTCTTTGATTTTTACTAGAGATAGGGTTTTGCCATGATGCCCAGGCTGGTCTCGAACTCCTGAGCTCAGGCAATTTGCCCGTCTTAGCCTCCCAAAGTGCTGGGATTACAGGTGTGAGCCACCACATGCAGCCTGGTTCAGGTTTAGAATCAGGTCAACATGAGAGTCAGTGCTAGAGGGTCAGCTCCAGCTTTGGGTCATGTTCTTGTATATCTTGTGGGATGAGGAAGATAGAGTTGAGAAGGAGTCAGTTTTAAAGGGCTTGAGTGCTCACCACAGAGCAGCTCTGGGGCAACCCTGTCCAACTCTCTGACCTGCCCGTCCCCTTCTCTCAGCACCTGCTGCACTGCTCCGTGGAGGGCTGGTGGGCTCTTGTGAGTTTCTCCCAGATGTGTCTAGTCTGTTGGGTGATTGCACCACTTCCTGTGGGCTGGGCCTTCCCTTTACTTGGCTTTCTTTCTCCTTTGGGCCTCCGGGAGGCTCACAATAAGTGCTGACTGCATAAATTAAGTCAGTGTCCCAAGGACAAAACTCTCCCTCTGATCGAGACTTTTTGATTCAATTTAATTATGTTCAAAGACTTTAAGGAGGATGTAAGAAAATTTAGGGCCTTTCTGCTACTTATGAGAGTTGTCCTTCATCTATCCATTCACTCATCCATCCATCCATCCACCACCCACCCACCCATTCACCCATCCACCCACCCATTCATCTGCCCATCCTTCCATCCATCTCAAACATTTTTTGAAATCTACCATGTTCTGAGACTTTGCCCAACCCACAGGGGATGAAAGAGACCTGAGACTGTCTTCAAAAACTCGATCACTAGGTGCAATCACAACAGCAAGCAGATGGTGGGTATAATAGGACAGAAAGGCATTCAAGTTCTGTAAGACCCAGAGGAAGACACCCAGCCTCACCTGGAGGCATCTTTATCATGCGAGTTTTTCTGAGGTTGAAGCCGAGTCTTGAAAGATGAGTAGGTGATCATTTATCAAAGAAGAGAAGAGCATCCCAGTGAGCAGAAACAGAATGTGCCAAGGCCCATGGCGAGAGTGTGGGACAGCCTTTGGGAAACGGAGCGGGCATGGGGATGGCAAGGTGGCTGGTGAGGCTGGGCTGACAGGAAGGCAAGAGGCTGGAGGACTCCATCCTGAACGCCTGGGGAGCCACAGAAGGAATCTGATCAAAGGATCAGCCCGATACAAGTCGTGTTCCACACCCATCATCCTGGAGACTTGTAGGGGTGGGCAAGCTTGGGTCTGGCATTGTGGTGGAAGGCCAGGCAGCAGGACAAGCATGCCCTGAGGATGTGATCGACACAGCTCTGACTCCAAAGTCCCCCAGAGATGTGTGGCCTCTGAAGTCCTGGGCTGCCAAGGAGGGAGGTGGGGGAGGGCATCCTGGGGAGCCACATGTGTGGGCTGAGCAGAATTTGTAGCTGACTCAGGGACCTGCATGGGTCAATGGCTCTAGAGGGTTGTGTTGGGCAACCTGCAGCTTCAGCCAGAGGGCCAGGGATGGTGCTAGTGCATGGCAGGGGAGCAGGCCGTGGCCAGCCTCTCACCCTACTATGGATTCCCACCCTGCCTGGGCCCCCAGAGCAGCTGGAGATGAATGAAGATGCTGTCAGTGGCCCTGCAGTCGTAAAGGCCCTGGGGGCCATGTGACACCCAGAATGAAATGCCAGCCCTGGGTGTGGAGCAGAGGCGCTGCAGATCTTCAGGCTAAGGTGAAACCTGCTACATCGATGAGTGCCTCTGAGCCACATGCATTTGTTCAGGTGGATGGGATGAGGTAGCTCAGGGGGAAATTGAGGGCAGAGGGCTCGGGGTCGGGGGCAGTCAGGGTGTCAGAGAAGCTCGAGGGCGGTCCTCTGGGCTGCACCCTCGCCCCTTCTGGAAAGAGGGAACATGTTGTACGTGCAGGACCTCAACCAGGAAACCCGAAGCTTGTTGATCTTGAGTGCCTCCCAGAATCTTGGCCCCAATTATGGGCTCAGGAACCAGGGTGTGCATCACCCAGCCTGCAAAGGCTGGATCTCGGGGCTCGTGGAGGGCAGATTCTGGGTGCATGTGGCTCCATCCAGTGCCATGGCCAGCTGGGATGCCAGCGCCTCCTGAGGGACAGCTGCAAACTGCCAGGTGTTCTGATTCCAGCTACAGCCCCTCCGCACCCCATTCAGGCCTCTGTGCTGGTTGTTAAAATTATTGAGCACCTTCTGGGTACCAGGCCTTGTGCAGAGCACATTATGGACTTACTCCATTCAATCCTTGGAGAAGTTCCTCAAGGGGTCAGCCTCATTTTACAGAGGAGGCAATTAAGGGTTAGTTATCTATCCAAGAAGTAAAGGAGGCAGAGATGCCAGCTGGGTGTGAGATGAATATGGCCCAGGACTTCAATTTTTTTTTTTTTAAGAATGTCCTTCATATCGCCAGGCACAGTGGCTCACCCCTGTAGTTCCAGCACCTTGGGAGGCCGAGGCAGACAGATCACTTGAGACCAGGAGTTTGAGACTAGCCTGGCCAACATGGTGAAAACCCTTCTCTACTAAAAATACAAAAATTAGTCTGGTGTGGTGGCACACACCTGTAGTCCTAGCCACTTGGGAGGCTGAGGCAGGAGAATTGCTTGAATCCGGGAGGCGGAGGTTGCAGTGAGCTGAGATCATGCCGCTGCACTCCAGGCTGGGTGACAGAGACTCTGTCTCTAAATAAATAAATAAATAAACAAATAAATAAATAAATAAATAAATGCCCTTCATACCTTCATATGTCACAGAATAGAGGCCTGAGAAGTTCTCACATCCATTGTCTTCACCTGGGCTCACCCAAAATTCAGGGAGCCTGAGGCTTTTGGCTTCTGTATGGAAACTTAAGGGCGTGTGATCCCGGGGGATGGAGCGATGGACAGGGGAGTGAAGCTGGAGAAAGGAGGACTGATGGCAGATAGCACTGGTGGAGAGCCCTGGGCCCCAGTTCCCAGAAGCTGCACAAACTCATCCTGGGGGAGGTGGGCGGAGACTTCATCCCCGTGCTCCTGCCTCCTGCCTCTCTGGTGGTGATGTGTGGTGCCCGGGCAGGGCAAGCTCCACGGGCATGCACACAGAGCTGTCTGCAGACAGAGGCGCCTGGAGCAGGATGCAGGTGAGGTACAGAGGGCTTGCTGTGGAGCCGCATCTTACAGCTGGGTGCACTGAGGCCTGAGAGGCTCTGATAGGCCATGCACTGGTGTCTGAACCAGGACCTGCTCGAGGTCACCTTCCTCCCAGGCCACTGAAGTGACTGTGATGGTGAGAGGTAGGCAGCGGCCTGTCCGCCTATGTGTGTGTGTGTGTTGGAGAAACAGTATTTGGACAGATGTGCAGGTGGCCAGGAAATGGAGCAGAGACACGGTCCTGTCTAGCAAGTTCTCAGGAGCATGTGTGCCCAGTATAAAGAAGGTTGGCTGCAGGGCTGCCAGTCCAAGCCCAGAGTGTCCAGGCCCCCATCCGAGGATAGCCCAGCCCAAGCCAGGACACAGTGCCAGTCACTCTCAGGAAGAGCAGGGGACAGTGACACAGCACATGCCCTGGGCTGTTGAGCTGTTCCCACTGAGTCCTCAGACAGCCCAGGGGCCCAGGGAGAGCAAGAATGATGAGTAACCAGGCTACGGCATCCAAATAAACACCACCCCAAACCCCAGACCAAACCGCCTGCAGAGCCTGCCAGCTGCAGCTGCCAGAGGAATCAATACCCATTGTTCTCCTAGACAAATGTTCCCTCTGCACTTTTGGCCGCTGTGTTCCAAGGGATGGCTAGGTTTGGGTTTACATCATGTGGATGGACACAGCTTAATGGGATCTGTTCCTCAAATTGCTCCACCCCACCACAACCTCCCACTGCAGGGTCATGAGTTGAAGACAGCTGCCTGGCTGGATCCGGGCGAAGAGCAGGCACCAGGCCTGTGTGGACTCCAGTCTCTGAAAGCTGGGTGACCTTGGCCTTGGGTTCCTCGACTACTCAAGAGGGGTGAACATCTGCAGCTCTCGCTATCTCATAGGGTTGGCCTGAAGGATACAAAGATTCCTGGGAAAAGCAGCCAGCAGGAGTAAAACGCACGGTGTTACGGCTCCTTATCTAATTGTAACGGGAGGCATCCAGCTTAGGGCAAGGAGTGTGGGCTTCCCAGTTGGACAGGCCTGGGCTCACACGCTGGCCTCTTCCATCAAGGCCTATCACCTTTCTCAGCTATGAGTCAGAGAAGTTAGCCTGCAGGACTGTTGGGAAAGTTGCAGCTGCATGCCTGGGTCTTAGCACGGTGCCATGGCCGTGAGAATTGTAATGTGGCTGCCATGGTCCAGGCACTGAATGACCTCAGAGGACCCCTTGCAAAGTGCCTGACCAGGTCAGGCCAAGCATCATGGACAGAGCCGGGGCCACATCCTCTCTGTGTTTAAAGGCCAAAGTCAGCACCCACCTCTTCCATGGACCCCTCTTAAATTCTTCCAGCCCTCCTTGTGGCCCCTCCTCCAAGCTTCTAGATCCCATGTCATCTATTCCATTCTTTTTAGCTCTTAATCATGGCAGGGTTCATTTGCTATTGGATGGAGGGGGGCTGCCCAGCATGTTTGCCCCCTCATTATTTGAGAATAAGGCCCCACGATGTGAGTATTGGCAGGAGATAAGCTGCCCACTGTGGAAGCTGAAGGGGCAGGCATTCTCTCACCTCGTTCCTGGGCAAATGGACCCAGATGTGGCTAAAAGGACACTTCCATCCAGGACTCAGACTTAGGTGGGTGACATCAAGTGGAGGGAGAATGAGATGCCATTTCCTGTGGTAGTGTCCACAGGTGGCAGCAGTGGCCCTGGTGTCCCTCCACGGCGGGCCTCCAGGTGTGACTGTGGCCAAGCTTTTGCCCCGGGCCTCCCTTGGTGGCTGCCCACTTCCTGAGCCTGTTTTCCCACCTTCCTGTCAATTCTCAGCTCCTCAGTCACCAGCGTTGGGTTTCTGTTGCTTGCACACCCAACATGCACGTTTGCCTTTGCATAACACCAGCTGTTCCAGGTGAGCAAATAATCTTCCCCACCGGACTTCACCCCCTGCGGGCAGAAATGCTGCCTTACACTGTGGTGTATCTCCCAGTAAGTGCCTCCTGGTGCAGGCCATCTGGAGAGGGATGCTTGGACTCGGCTGCCAAACACACCTGAGATAGGATCCAGGTTCTATCATTTACTAAACTGGGGCTCTGAGCAGTTATTTACTCTCCATAAGCCTTGGTTTTCTCATCTGTAAAATGGGCGCCTACTTCCTAGGATCTTGACTTAAGAAAGTAGACGTGAGTATTATGATGGTGGTAGGGTTGGCGGGGAGGAGAGAACAGAATTTAGGCTGCTCATAAACCAGCTCTCATGCTGGGACTGGTCTGGGAATGGCGACTGGGATGGGGGCAGGGGTGAGGCTCCAGGATGGGGGTCTGAGGGCCTACTGGTGGGCAGAGGCAGGGTGCCTGGTAATTAATTCTATTTTTCGTATGTTAGATATCCACTTCGCCATCTTTGCTATTTAAATCTTAGTTGTTGATGGAAGTTTCCAAAGGTTTGTATTGCCTCTGCTGAAACAAAACATGAGCTCCTTAAGGAACAAGACTTTGTATTTTCATCTTTGTACCCTCACAGCACCTAGTACATTGTAGTTACTTAATACAGTTATTTAATACATATTTACTAATTAGATTGTAATTCTGCAGGTTCAGTAAGTTTCATGCTACCTGGACTTCCCAAAAAGGATGTTTGCTTACGGGATGGCTTGTTGGAGGAGGAAGGTTCTGTAGCAATTCAGTTCCCTTGTATGTTCCCAGCCTCTGGCAGGAGTTGGGGATAAAATTGAGCCCGTGGTACAATGGGGAGACAGGTAGGTATTTACTGTCATTACAGAGTCATCTCTGTTTAAATAATTATTTAGGAATGCATATACTCTGTTGTTCAGCCTATCCCTTATGCCAGGTATCATACAAGTGCCCTAAATGTCTTCTCTCATTGAATTCTCACAAAGCTCTTCGAAGGTAGGTGTTATTATCAACCTGATTGTATAAAAATAGAATTTGAGGTTTAGGGACCTGCCCAAGTTCAACTAGCAAGTAAATAGTGGAGCCAAGGTTTGAACCCAGGTGTGTCTGACCCTCAAATCCACTGCTCTAACCACTGCTTTGTGCTACCTTGATAGAGACAAACTCTGTGTTCAGGAAACCCAGAGGAGGGAATACCTGAATTGGCCAGGAAAGTCCAGGATGCCTTCCTGGAAGAGGAGGTGCTTAAACTGAAATTTTAAAACACCACACTTTTAAATGGACATGTTCAAACACCCGCAAAAGTAAAAAAGAGATGAAATAAATCTTTAAGAAATGAGGCAGAGTTGGGGAACAGGTGCCTGCCAGAGTCCAGGATTGTTAAGCCTTGTGCGTCTTGGGGGGCACTCACAGACAGGTAGGAGGCCTTGTAGAGTGTACGGTGTGACCAGAGGCAGTGTAGGGGTCAGATGGAGCTGCAGCGGTGGACACCCCTTGGGAGCTTGAGTTACTTAATTCATAAGATGACTGTTCCTTATGTTTGGACTTCCACCCATTTATTTGGGGCAAAAAGAAAGCACTGGCACGTGGCACGTGGCAGGTGAGGAAACTTGCTGTGTTTGGATTTCCCCAGCAGTGGGTAGGTAAATAATTTCTTGCAGTTGGGCACAGTTGGGTTCACGGTGAGGACTTCAATCTTTCAGCACTGATGGTTTGAGGCAAGGGATGGGAATCTGAATCACTCTTGCAAAGCCTTAGTGCAGGGGAGGCTGAAGGACTTCATGGGAGCTGGGGCAGGCAACAGAACTGGGTAGAGCGGGGTGTGGCCCTGGGTTTTATTACAGCCATGGTCCCTGGGCAAAGTCGTTTTCCCTCTTGGCATGTTTATACAACAGAGATGGTTGTTGCTTGGATTAAAAAAGGTTTTATGGTTGGTTATAATTTTTGACATTGGAAATGTCCCCATGTGTCATGGAGTCAAACTTCCTGAAGAACAGAGGAGGAGAAAATTTCCTGGGATGTCTATGGCATCAGAAACTGTCACTACACCCGGATACAGCCAACATCACCACGTACCTGGCCTAGGGGCAATTTTGCAGTGTTCAGACTAATTTTTCCCCTTTTTTTCTTTTCTTTTCTTTTTTAAGATCTATGTAGAGCCAGTTTTGCTGTGTTGCCCAGGCTAGTCTCAGACTCCTGGCCTCAAGCAATCCTCCCTCCTCGGCCTCCCAAAGTGTTGGGATTATAGCCCAGCCCAGACTCGTTGTTCATTCATTCCCTTATTCATCCACTTATTTGTTCTACTTGTTCACTCCTTATTTATGGCCTTGTCTTTGTTCTGGTAATTTTTCTGTTCTGATGTCCAGGTTTATACCTGGATGAAGAGAAAAGAGAAATAGCTAAGAAGGAATTCTCTGACATTCTGTCTTAATTTCCTCTGCCAGCTTGTCTTTCTCAGGTGAGGCTTTAAGTATTTTGGCAAGCAAAGAAACACAAAAGACAAAGCATAGATGAACTTCATCAGCATGTGTGATAAAGACACTCAGTCTCCCTGTGGGCAAGGTGAAGGGAATATACTTTATTTACTTTAGCTGCATCCCACAAATTTTAATATTCTATGCTTTCATTTAGTTAAAAATACTTCCTAATTTGATTTGTGGTCTCTCCCTTTCCCATGAGTTATTTAGAAGTGTGTTGTTTGGTTTCCAAATGTTTGAGTATTTTCCAGAAAATTTTCTATTATAGATTCCTAATTTAATATCATTATGATCAGAAAACATACCTTGTGTGATTTGAAAACTTTTAAATGTATTGATACTTCTTTTATGGATTACAATATTGTCTGTTTTGGTAAATGATTCGTGGGCACTTGAAAAAATTATATTTTCTTGTTGCTGCTGTTGGGTGGAATGTTCAGTTAGTGTAGTTGCTAGTGTTGTTCAAGTCACTGTATAGTTACTGATTTCCTGTCTACTTGTTCTATTAATTATTGAGAGAGAGATATTGAAATATCTAATGATAATTGTGAATTTGTCTATTCTTTAAGTTCTACCAGTTTTTCATTTATGTTTTTTTTCAAGCTCTGTTATTAGGTGCATATTTAAAATGATAATGTAATCTGGAAGTTGTGGGCCCTTTATCATCTAAATAATGGCCTTCTTCATCCCTAGTAATATTATTTGCTTTGAAATCCATTTTTTTCTGATATTCATAGAGCATTCTAGTATTCTTTTTTTTTTTTATTGTGTTAACATGGTATATCTTCTTTCATCCTTTTGCTTCTGACTTACTTGTGTCTTTATATTTAGAGTGCAATTCTGGTCGACAGGCTATAGTTGGGTCTTGCTTTTTTATGGCAAAATATACATAAAACAAAATTCATCGTTTTAACTATGTAAAGTGTACAATTCAGTGGTATTGAATACATTCACAGTGATGTACGGCCATCATCATGTTCAAGAACATTTTCATCATACTACAAGAAAAAACTCTGTACCCATTAAGCGGTCACTCCCCATTTCCCACTCCCAGTCCCTGGTAACCACTATTCTACTTTATGTCTCTGTGGACAAGTTAAGCAATTTGAACTTTTAGTGGAGATGCCTAAAATAATTTTTTCATAAAGTCCAATAATTTTACTAGAATATATCTTGATATTGGCCATATATTTTATTTTTCCTAGGTGTGTGATACACTGTTTCACTATGTAGTTATAAAATCTTTTATTTCAGGAACATTTTCTTGAATTACAGATTTTAGTGTTTGCTGTCTTCTATTCCCCATGTTCTTCTTGAAAGCCTCATTACATATGTTAAATCTTCATTGCCAATCAATTACTTTCTTTGAATCCTTCGTATCTCTTTTAAAATATTTAAAAGCATTTTCCTCTCTACGTTCTATTTATCTTAAGGCATCATTGTACTTGTTCTTTCTTGTTTTCTTCTAATATAATCTTCATTTTAAAAAAAGTCTTTTTTTTTCTAATTATATCCTGAGTTCTGTTCATCTCAAATCTTCCTATTCGCCAATCACCTCATTTATAAGATTTTAAAATTTTAATTTATATTGTTGTTTAATAATTATTATCATTTTCATGATATATTTTACTTGTTTTTAAAATTAGATAATTTTTATGTCTTTCATACATGTCTTTCTTATGTGTTTCGTTGCCTTGTGTATTTCAAAGTTGGGTACATTTATTGCCCTTCTTATTTTATTTTATTTTTTGAGATGGAGTCTCCCTCTGTCACCCAGGCTGCAGTGCAGCGGTGCAATCTCAGCTCACTGCAACCTCTGCCTCCTGGGTTCAAGTGATTCTCCTGCCTCAGCCTCTGGAGTAGCTGGGATTACAGGCATGTACCACCATGCTGGGCTAATTTTTGTATTTTAAGTAGAGAGTGGGTTTCACCATGTTGTCCAGGCTGGCCTCAAACTCCTGACCTCAAGTGACCTGCCCACTTCTGCCTCCTAAAGTGCTGAGATTATAGGTGTGAACCACCGTGCCCAGCCTATTGTTTTATTCTTATATATTCTTATAGTACTCCCTATTCTTTTATTTCCTTAGGATAAACTTCCTATGGGATCTGACTGTGATTATTTTCTGTTGCTCACTTTGCATATGCAATGACTTTTATTTGTTTTTAGGATGGAAAGGCGTGCTAGGATAGCTTTTTAAGCTTCATGCCAAAGCTCCCTCTTAGGTTTTTCTAACACATTTATTTATTTATTTATTTACTTATTTAATTTTGAGACTGAGTCTCGCTCTCTAGCCCAGGCTGGAGTGCAGTGGCGCAATTTTGGCTCACTGCAACCTCTACTTCCCAGGTTCAAGTGTTCAGGACGGGGTTTCACCATGTTGATCAGGCTGGTCTTCAACTCCTGACCTCAGGTGATCCACCTGCCTCAGCCTCCCAAAGTTTTGTGATTACAGGCGTGAGCCACTGCGCCCGGCTTCACAAAGTAATTTAAAATGTGGCCTCATAGTTTCTGAGCTCTGCCTACTTTGTGCCCCTCCTCTACTTTAATCCAAACTTTCTTTTCTCATTGCTTCTATTGTCCCTGTCCTACTCAGTTTGGATTCTATTCCCATCTGTTTCTTCTCAATGTGGATCTTTGTCTGGGGAAAGAGCTTTGATTTGTTCATTTCATGGGGTTATAAGGCCCACGCTACTCCAGCACCACCAGATCCACCATATCATGGCCCCACTGCATTCACCCACGTACTGGATCTTTTAAAACCTTCCCAGTTTTTATTATTATTCTCAGATTGGCCCACGGTGCATTCCAGTTAGTTCATACTGGTGACTTTGGGGTTGTTCTATCCTTGTGATGTAGGAGTTAAGAAGCAATCACTTAGGCAGATAGAAAGGCATGAGCCTCCTCTGTAAGGCTTTTCTCTTTAATGAAAAGCAGCCCAAATCATTTTCTAACAAAGGGCAGCCTGCAAAGTCGAGCTGCAGACATAGACAAGCAAGCTGGGAGCTTGCACGGGTGAATGCTGGCAGGAACTCCGGACTACACATGTTCAAGATGGCGGCTCCATCTTCCCTTCTCTGACAGCCACGTGTACAGTAAGGAGTAGACAACATGGCATTGGCCAAGAAGAGTTCATTTGCCTAATAAGATCAGGGTGGGTGACTAGCCTTCCAGCGCTATATAAACATCACAACTGATCAAACGAATCTGTGAGTCCTACATAAATCAGACACTGCCTCCTCAAGCTGGGCTATAAAATCCGGACATCCACCACCAGCCCGGTCTTTTCTGCTCAGAAGACTCCTCTCTGTCTAGAGAGACGGTTGATTTTCTTTCTCTTCTCTTCTGCCTATTAAACCTCCACTCCTAAACTCCTCTTGTGACTGTGTCCTAAATTTTCCTGCCAGGAGACCACACACCCCGGGGTATATACCCCAGACACCACAGCCGCTTCACTTGCAGTGAAGCCCAGGCACCTTCTGGCTGCACAGACGTAGGACCACGCGGTCCTTTAGCTGCCAATAGTTTGTTCCCACCCACTTTTAGGAGAGTCTTGGGGAAACCGTATTACCTAGTTTTGTGGTAGATGACCATCGGTCTTTAGTTTTGTTATCTTAGTTACTCTGTTTGTTTATATGGGATAATCTGAGAATATTTAAAACTCCACCATCATCTTACCAGAAATCCAATGTACATTTACTTTTTTTTTTTCATAATTCAGCTAGAGATATTTTCTACTGCTCACAAGTCAGAACTTAGACTGATACAGAGGTTTAATTGACTATCACAAAAGGAGTGGCGGCATGGCTGCCCTATAAAGCGGTCACAAGACTGTCATTTCAGCCCACATCAAAGACAGCAAAGCATTTAAACCATGGCAGGTGATGATCCTACCCACTCTTCTCTCATCAGCCCTCGGGTGCAGCACAGCTCTGCATTCTGCTCTGAGCACCATGATTTTAACAGACACTCATTTGTGAAGTGTGTTTAGGAAGTCGAGGCCTTTTGAAATCTTGCTACTTTAGTAAGAAACTACTAGGGAACTACTGGAACATCTCAGGGGGCAACATGACTGTCAGGCCTCTGGGCCCAAGCTAAGCCATCATATACCCTGTGACCTGCATGTATACATCCAGATGGCCTGAAGCAACTGAAGATCCACAAAAGAAGTAAAAATAGCCTTAACTGATGACATTCCACCATTGTGATTTGTTCCTGCCCCACCCTAACTGATACGATATAGTCTCCCCCACCCTTAAGAAGGTACTTTGTAATATTCTCCCCTGCCCTTAAGAATGTATTTTGCACGCCTATCCCAAACCTATAAGAACTAATGATAATCCCACTACCCTTTGCTGACTCTCTTTTCAGACTCAGCCCGCTTGCACCCAGGTGAAATAAACAGCCTTGCTGCTCACACAAAGCCTGTTTGGTGGTCTCTTCACATGGAAACGTGTGACAATGACCATCACCTTCAAATATTTGATAATGAGAAAAGCAAATAGCCTTGCCTGTGTGGCCCCAAAGAGTAGAGCCTCAACCATGGGTGGACACCACCGGGGGACACATATTCATTGGACTTAAAGAATCTTTTCTTCCACTTAGAGGCTGTACATACGCTTGATGGGTACACTGTAAGGGTGACACAACAGCAGTGGGGTTAGACTAATCACCTCTAAAGTCTCTGTAGCTCTAAGACAAGCTTTGGACTTACCCCACCTTGGAGCCAGTAATGTTATTAAGCTTGAAAGAGATGCCTAGCATTGTACTAGGTGGTGTTGAGGCTTAAAGTTGGTTGTGGGATTATAGAAAACTAAATGACAGACTTTACTTTCTTTCCTTTCCTTTTTTTTTTTTTTTTTTTTGAGACAGAGTCTCGCTCTGTTGCCCAAGCTAGAGTGTAGTGGCGCAATCTTGGGTCAGTACAACCTCCGCCTCCCGGATTCCAGAGATTATCCTGCCTCAGCCTCTCAAGTAGCTGGGACTACAGGCACGTGCTACCATGCCCGGCTAATTTTTGTATTTTTTAGTAGAGATGGGTTTTCACCACTTTGGCCAGGCTGGTCTTGAACTCTTGACCTCAGGTGATCCGCCCACCTCGGCCTCCCAAAGTGCTGGGATTACAGCATGAGCCATTGCTCCCAGCCACTTTCTTTTTTTTTTTCCTTTTCCTTCTTCTGAGGCAAGAGTGACAACTTTACTCTCAAATAAGTCATGATTTACTTTATAAGATTTCACTGATGTATCCATGAAATAATAAGCAAATAAGGGTTAATAGCTACAATCTTCTGAGTGCTGCTAGATGCTGTCTCTCTATTATCTCATGTAATCCTTGCAGCAACCCTGTGAGGTAAATGCTGTTATTATTTCCACTAGATAGATGAGGCTTCAAGAGGTGAAGCAAATTGTCCAAGGCTGTACAGCTAGTAAGTAGCCAAACTGGGATTCAAACACAGCTTTGTCTCTAAATCTGTGCTCTTAAACATCTCAATAGGAAAAATGTAAGATTTTTGGAAAAGCTGGTACCATAGGAGTCTAAGGGTATTCCAGAGGGAAGGAAAAGGATTAACACAAATTGAAGGCTTTGGACATGCCAAGTACCATACAATTTCATCCTCAGAAAACAGTAAGAAACACATGTTGTTAGCCTGAAGGATCAGACAGGACCCAGTCAGGAAACAGAAAACACACCCATTATTTTTACAAAGAGCATTAATATAAAAAGCATTAGCCAGGCATAAAGTTAGTAATTAGGTAACTGAAAAGGCAAAAAGAAAACTGAGTTGTTGGCCGTGCGCAATGGCTCGCGCCTGTAATACCAGCACTCTGGGAGGCCAAGGCGGGTGGATCACCTGAGGTCAGGAGTTCGAGACTAGCCTGGCCAACATGGTGAAATCCCGTCTCTACTAAAAATACAAAAATTAGCCGGGTGTGGTGGCGCATGCCTGTAATCCCAGCTGCTCGGGAGGCTGAGGCAGGAGAATCACCTGAACCCAGGAGGCGGAGGTTGCAGTGAGCCAAGATCGTGCCATCGCACTCCAGCCTGGGAGGACAAGAGCGAGACTTCATCTCAAAAAAAGAAAAAAAAAAAAGAAAGAAAAAGAAAACTGAGTTTTTGTGGAGGTAGTAACTGCTAGAAGCAGCTCCCACCCCCCAAGGCTGGGGGACTAGGGAAGAGATTAGAACTGTTAGAATTTAAGAGCTTGGAGGAGAAGCCCCCTTCGAGCCCAAACTCAGACCTCTAGGGGTAGGAGGAGGAGACACGCCTGCTCCTTTGCTGTGGGGCTGGTGTCTCTGAGATGCAGCCCCATGAGGCTGGTTCTGTGAAGGTTGGGAAACTGCAGACTAGATTCAGCTGCTGCGACGGGAGGCACCTGCTGCTGCCGAGGGGAAGGAGTGTGGCTGGGGCTACAATCACCTGAGCTGAAAGGAGACTGGCAGGACCAAACCGTGTCTTCCAGGCCCAGCACTGAACTTCCCGTTAGCGTCCCCTATTGGCTAAGACTAATATAGAGCCCGCTGGCAATGTAGGAACGTGGTTTGCAACATGGTTTTGGCATCAAAGAGATGGAGTCTCAGAGAGCTGAAGACATTTGCCTCAAGTTTCACACTCGCCACTCCACCACCCAGCCTTGTACAAGTGCTGGCTGCTTTTATGACCTCTTTGCTCATTTCTGGGGCTGCACTGGGGCCAACTTAGCCTCCTTCTGACATTTCCCCGCCCTTGGTAGGAGCTCTTGCCTCAATGGGCAGCACAGCCTGACACTGGCAGACCCGGAGCCCGGGCAGGCTCCCAGGAGCCCTGAGAGTGCCCTCTTTGTGCTCCCCCGGCCCTGGAATCTCTCCTGACACATTCCCTGGCTGGGCCTCACCCCCTGTTCTGGCAGGCCCAGTCTGGCGGTGGTAACTGCCAAGCATCTGCTCAGCCTGCCTTGATGCTGGGAACAAAGAGACCAGCTAAGCCCAAGCCATTACCTGCCTCTCAGAGGCCTCAGGCACCATGGCTGGGGCCAAGCCCCTGTGTCGGCTTCCCAGAAAGCGGGTCGGGTGGGGGTTAGGGCATGTCTGTCTCATGTGCTGAAGGAAGGAATACTTGTGCCAAGGGACAGGAGACCGTTTTTGGGGTGGTGGGCTTATAGTGGGTGAGTCGGGAGCTCACTGCTGCTCATCCACCTTGTGTAGCCACCCTTGAAAATATTTATTGGATGCATAGTATGTGTGAGACATGGTGCTTGTGGTGGAAATACAGTGCTTATAAAGGGAACAACTTTGCCACACTTAGAGAACTTAGGGTCAAGTGCAAGATACAGCCCATAGCTGAGTAAGAAAATGGGACAGGCATGGCGTTCATAGCCTCAATCCCAGATTTGCAAAAAATAGAGCTTTGGGTTGGCCAGGCGTGGTGGCTCATGCCTGTAATCCCAACACTTTGGGAGGCCGAGGCGGGTGAATCACCTGAGGTCAGGAATTCGAGGCCAGCCTGGCCAACATGGCGAAACCTCATCTCTACTAAAACTACAAAAATTAGCTGGGCATGGTGGTGCGTGCCTGTAATCCCAGCTACTCAGGAGGCTGAGGCAGGAGAATTGCTTAAACCCGGGAGGCGGAGGTTGCAGTGAGCCGAGATTGCACCACTGAACTCCAGCCTGGGTGACAGAGCAAGACTCCACCTCAAAAAAAAAAAAAAAAGAACTTGAATTTTCTATAATTCACATTGATTTCTACTTTGAGATTCAATTCATTGGGAGACCAAAGGCATAATGGATCACAGTTAGCTTGGGATCGTTTTCTTTTTCTAGGGCTGTGTTTAGGTTCTAGGAGGCTTATGTAGCAACGTGGAATCAGAGGCATTAAAGGAAGCAAAAAGTCTCTTGGGCCCTTTGATTCGTATCCTGTGGGCCTGGTTCCTCTGTGCACACATGTAATGTGCATGCATGCACACTTGCATACACAATCACAGTCATCCTCATTTCCCACTCTGCAGCCACCTCTATCTCCTTGCTCCCCTTTGGTGTCCCTCCCTTCTCTAGCAGACAATTGGCGGAGTGGACCCAGTACATCAAGACACGTTCAGGATACGTTCTGCAAAGGAAGACACAGCGAACAGACATCAGGTAAGAGGCAGTCACATGGCAGATGCAGAGCCAGGCACTTGACATGCTTTTCTTCAGTCGTTACCATGACCCATTAAAGTAGATATGTTGTTATCCCCATTTTACAGATGAAAAAAACTGAGTTTCAGTGAGGTTAAGGGATACATCCCCCTCAGCACAGTGAGGATTCTATCAGACCCCCAAACCCTTCCCCCACTGCCATATCCTATGGCCTGAGTGTAGATCCTGGTGCCCCAGAGGGTCCAGATCAGGAAGGGAGTGGCAACAGGACTCCATGTGGCTCCTGGGACGGTCTACGAATGGTCTCTTCGGGCCTGGACTTGATCCATTCTTAACCCTTCACCTCCTGGACACAGGGTCAGGAATTTCTGCAGGAAGAGTCAGAGTATCAAGTGTGATGCATCCTGACAGCTTCCCAGGTGTTCGATGACAGCCTGGTGAAACGGAGAAAGCTGGGAGAATAGGCCCTTAGCCAAGGCACCCAAACCACCAGAAAATGGAAGAGACTCAAGTCTGTGGTTTTCCTGATGCATGAATGGACAGGGCTGAGGATGCAGCTGAACAACCTGGGGGTGAGGAGGGGACAGTGCCTGGATAGAGTCAGTCTGAGCCCCAGGGAAGGGATGGCAGCTCCCCGCTTCTTACCCACCCCATGCCCTTGTGTCTCACTCTGCCTCCATCCTGGAGGGCAAACCCAGGAGTGGCTGTACTCCCTCTTACTTCCCGTACTCCTGCTGCAGACATGATTAAATAAAACCGAACCCTGAATCCCAGAGCACCACTCAGGTCTGGAGCTCAGAAGATTCCAAATTTAAGTAGGTAAATCCCCATTAAGAACATCAACAAAATGTCAAGAGCCATGACAGCAGTTGGGCTCTTTGTACACATGATTTGATAGAATCTATAATGAAATTTAAAAAGCCTGTATGTAATTATACTTTTAAATGTATTTGTACTTCACTTAAGTAGCATTCGACTACTTTGGTTGGAAAAAAATGGCAACAAATAGAGGTGTGTGATGTTATTTATTCAGAGTAGAGACAATTGCTGGAGCAAATATGGATTCATAGGCCAATTGCAATTAGTCTCAGTTCCCCTGCCACAAGGAGAGCCTGGGTATGCACCCTACACTTCTACACCCCCAGGTCCATGGCCCACAGGCCGGGAGCCCGGAGCTGCAGATTGGAGGGTTCTAGTGACATCCCTTCCTGAGCTTCCATGTGCCCCTCGGCAAGTGACTTGACTCCTGTGAGCTGTGGTTTCCTTATTCTTACCTGCTTGTTGGGGTGCTAGGACAGAATGAGACACTGGCCACAAAACACATGGCTGGGAAGACCCAAGCCTGTGGCCACAGAAGCTATTCCTCTCTTGTTGTTTCAGATGGGAACAAATCATATGTCCTTTTTTCTATCATTATTGAACCTTCAGGCTTGGAAGGGGAGGGGAAAGAAGAGAATTGACAGCCAGGATGTTTCTGCCTCAACTTTTCCAGGAGGATCTTATCAGGGAGAAAGTCAGCTAGGACTCAGTCACCTTCCTGAAATTAAGGATTGTTTGGTTTTCCCTTCCACCTTAGGGGCTGGATCAGGTCCCAGGGGCTTGGTTAGATCAGACAGGTAAGTTACCCTGAGCCACGGGAGTTGATGGAGCCAGAGGGTAGAGCAAAAGAGTTTTCAAGGAGACCGAGAGGCCAAGCTCCCTTGTTGATTTCTTCACTCATTCTTTTATGAAGCCATCCAGTGAATCCTTCCTGCTGCCTTTTCTGGGCTGGCTACGTGCTAGGGGTGGAGGCCATGAAGTCCTGTTACCATTATCATAGTGTTCTGTGTCTGGGTGGTGATGCAGACGTGCCCACATATAATAATCATACAATAATATGGGATAAGTGCCATGATCAAGCGAGACACAGGAACTGTGGGGGCAGAGAGGAGGGGCTCCTCATTCAGCTGTAGGTCACAAAGGGCTCCCTGGTGGAGGTGACAGTGGAGCTCATCACGAAGGATGAATATGGTCCAAGATGTGGGTGCAGGACCATGCTGAGCAGGAAGGTGGCAGAAGGGACTAAGGCTTCGTTCACCAATAGGGTCCTTCTTTGGGGTATGACCTTGTCATACATGGTGAGTTTTACCCAAGTGAAGGGCCCAGAGTCAGAGCAGACAGAAACCACAGAAACCACTTGCCTTTAGTAAGTGTGCCATGACTTCTCAGACACACAGGTGGGAGGACCCCAGTGGGAGCAGAATGACTTTAAAACATCAACAATTTATGTTCCTGAAGATTCCCCTCTCTCCCTTCCTATTCTATGCTCCTTTTTTGGGTATCCTACACAGAGTCACCAGCCAAAATTTTTTCAAAGATTGTATTTATCACACCATTCTTCTGCTCAAGAAGATGTGGAGTTTCTTCTGTTTCTGACCAAGTCAAAGTAACAGGGCCCAGACTTACCAAATTACCTAAAAAGGCAGTATTTGAAACAACAGTTTTAAAGACAATGAATATCAAGCAATGCAGTTTAGTGATCTCTGAGAAATGGGAAACAAATGAAGTCCTACAACTGCCCCAGCTTACAAGTTTCCAGGCCATGATGCAGAGAGGAGACCTAGAGAGACTCTGGGACTCCCTGAGTTGAGATGGGGCTGAGGGTACAGGGAGGTTAAGACCCCTAGAGTTCACAGGACAGAGTGTCAGAGAGATGAGAGTTGCACAGAAACAGAACCCCAGAGATCTGCAGAGGGTCCTCCTGGAGTATGAACCAGAGAAATGAATGATAGTGAGGAAACTATCCAAGGGTAGAAAAGAGTTAGAGCTAACAGTGCCCAACATACATGCAAAGTCAGGAATCATGTGTGCACCTATCAGGCAGGTGGGAAAACATAATTCACAGCTCACTGGATACACTCAGGAGGGACTTGCCTCAGTAGTGGGGAACAATTAGCTTTTAAATTAGACAGGACTCCATCTAAAACTCATAAAAGCAAGACCTTAAAGATTCAAACTGTTCCCAAGTAACTAAACTACATCTCAGAATACATCCCAAGAATATTTACAGGAATACTAAAAATCCAGCACCCAACAAGGCGAAGTTAACATTGTCTAGCAGTCACCCAAAGATTACTAGACATTCAAAGCAGCAGAAAAATACAACTCGTAATGAAGGGAAATATTAATCAATTGAAATCAACCTAAAACTAACACAGATGTTAGAATTCGCAGTCAAAGGCATTGAAACAGTTATTATACATTTTGGGAGGCTGAGGTGGGCAGATAGCTTAAGCCTAGGAGGTTGAGCCCAGCCTAGACAACATGGCGAAACCCCATCTCTACAAAAAATACAAAAATTAGCCAGGCATGGTGGTGTGTGCCTGTGGTCCCCAGCTACTCAGGAGGCTGAAGTGAGGGGATCGCTTGGGCCTGGGAGGTGGAGGCTGCAGTGAGCCCTCATTGTGCTACTGCACTCCAGCCTGGGCAATGGAGTGAGACTCTATCTCAAAAAAAAAGAAAAAAAAAAACCCACACCACCTCCCCCAAAACAGTTATTATAACTGTTTTCAATATGTTTGAAAAGCTAAGTAGAGATATGGAAGATATAAAGAGACCTAAACTGAGCTTCTAGAAATGAAATTGCAATGTCCGAGATAAACAGTACCATGGATAGAATTGGCAACAGAGCAGACATTGCGGAAAAAGAGGATTAGTAAACTTGAAGACATAGTGATAGAAATTACGTAAAATGAAACACAGAGAAAAAAGAATAAAAAACTGAAAAGAGCGGCTGGGTGCAGTGGCTCATGCCTGTAATCCCAGCATTTTGGGAGGCTGAGGCAGGTGTATCACTTGAGGTCAGAAGTTTGAGACCAACATGGCCATCATGGTGAAACCCCGTCTCTACTAAAAATACAACAATTAGCTGGGTATGGTGGCACGTGCCTGTACTCCCAGCTACTAGGGTGATTGAGGTGGAAGAATTGTTTGAATGTGAGAGGCAGAGGTTGCAGTGAGCTGAGATCATGCCACTGCACTCCAGCCTGGATAACAGAGTGAGACCCTGTCTCAAAAAAAAAAAAAAAAAATTTGAAAAGAGCATCGATTTGTGGGACAACTTCAAGTAGTCTAATATAAGTGTAACTGAAGTTTCTGAGAGGGGAGAAGAGAATGAAAAACATATTTGAACATATAATAGCCAGAGATTTTGAAATTTTGATTAAAGCTATAAAATCATCAAACTAAGAATCTCAATGAACCTTAAACACAAGAAATATGAATAAGGCCACACCAAACTGCATCATAATCAAATTGTTCAAAACCATTAATAGAAAGAAAATCTTAAAAGTGACCAGGAAAATAAGTCATGCTACATATGAACAAGGGTAAGTGCTACAGCAGATTTCTTAAGAGAAAAAAAGCCAACAAAAGGATATTTTTATTTTACTTTATTTTTGAGATGGAGTCTCACTCTGTCACCTAGGCTGGAATACAGTGGTGTGATCTCGGCTCACTGCAACCTCCGTCTCCTGGGTTCGAACAATTCTCCTGCCTCAGCCTCCCGAGTAGCTGGGATTACAGGCACACACCATTACACCTGGCTAATTTTTGTATTTTTAGTAGAGATGGGGTTTCACCATGTTGGTCAGGCTGGTCTTGAACTCCTGACTTCAGGTGATCCACCCACCTTGGCCTCCCAAGGTGCTGGGATTACAGGCGTGAGCCATTGCGCCAGGCCCAAAGGCCATTTTAAGTACATGATTTAAAATACTGAAAAGCAAAAAATAAAAAAATAAATATCAAAAAGCCAACTTATAATTCTATACCCAGCAAAAAAAAAAATCTTTTCAAAACAAAGGTGAAATACAGGATTTTCCAGATATACAACAACCGAAGGAATGTATTACCAGCAGACCTGCACAAGAAATATTAAAGTCCTTCAGGAGGAGAAAAATGATGCCAGTTGGAAATATGAATCCACACAAAAGAATGAAGAGCATTGGAAATAGTAACCACATGGATGAATATGTAAGACTTTTTCTTATTATTTAAATATTTTAAAAAGAGAACTGACAAAATAATAATGAACACATATTAATACATGCAGATAAATAATGTATTGTCGGTTTTTTTGTTTTTTTGGACAGAATTTTGCTCTTGTTGCCCAGGCTGGAGTACAGTGACGTGATCTCAGCTCACTGCAACCTCCGCCTTCCAGTTTCAAGCAATTATCCTGCTTCAGCCACCTGAGTAGCTGGGATTACCGGTGCCCACCACCACGCCCAGCTAATTTTTGTATTTTTAGTGGAGACGGAGTTTCACCATGTTGGCCAGGCTGGTCTTGAACTCCTGACCTCATGATCTGCCCACCTCGGCCTCCCAAAGTGCTGGGATTACAGGTGTGAGCCACCATGCCCGGCCATATTGTAGGGTTTATAACATATGTAGGAGTAAAATACATGCCAATAATAGCATAAAGTCTGGGAGGAGAGAAATAACTTTATGATAAGATTCTTATGCTATATGTGAAGTAGTATAATGTCCCTTGAAGCTAGATTTTTTTTAAGTTAAAAATGCATGTTATAAGCCATGAAACAACCACAAAAATAACAAATACAGATAATTATTGCTATTAAGCCAACAAAAGAGATAAAATGAAATCATTTTATTAATAATTAACATTAAAGAATCAGAAAAATAAAAGGAACAAAAGCATTATAAGACAGATAGAAATAATAAAATGTTATATGTAAGCAAAACATATTAATAATAGCATTAAATGTAAGTGGTTTAAACATTCCAATTAAAAGACAGACATGATCAGGTTGTATAAAAAAGGAAGACTCGGCCGGGCACGGTGGCTCACGCCTGTAATCTCAGCACTTTGGGAGGCCGAGGCGGGCGGATCACAAGGTCAGGAGATCGAGACCATCTGGCTAACATGGTGAAACCCCGCCTCTACTAAAAATACAAAA